>NW_025335889.1:5150402-5388584 GCF_004798865.1 Varanus komodoensis
CCAGGCGTACCTCTCTGGGAAGTACATTCCAGAGTCTGGGCGCCACAGCAGAGAAGGCCCTACTCTGAGTTGATGACCTTTTTACCTCTCTTAGAGAGGGTTCCCGGAGCAGGGCTTCTCCCATATATCTTAAGGGGCATGAGGGCATATAAAGAAGGAGACGTTCCTTCAGGTATCCTGGTTCCAAGCTGTTCAGGGCTTTATAGGTCAAAACCAGCACTTTGAATTGGGCCCGTACTTCAACTGGAAGCCAGTGGAGCTGGTAGAGGCCCGGCGTTATATGAGAGTAACAGCCGGTCCCCGTCTGTACCAGTTGCGGTATCCGGACCATTTTCAAGGGCAGCCCCACATAGAGCACATTGCAGTAATCCAAGCGGGAAGTTACCAGAGCATGTATCACTGTTGCTAGGGAGTGCTCACCCAGCTAAGGACACAGCTGATGGATCAGTCGAAGTTGTAGGAAAGCACTCCTTGCCACCGCCACCACCTGGAACTCCAGTGACAGCTCTGGGTCAAGGAGTACTCCCAAGCTGCGGACCCTGTCCTTAGAGGGAGTGCTACCCCGTCCAGAACTGGGTCAAAATCACCTACCTGGAGACCCGCACTGCCCACCAACAGGACTTCCGTCTTATCTGGATTGAGGCTCAGTTTATTACATGTCTTTGGGTATCAGAATAACCTGTCATGGGCATAAAAACCTAAGGAACAAATCATGGGTTGCCAGGTGGCTTGTTGCCACCACAAACAACTCCATTGCAGGAAATGGCCCAGGTTTTCATGATGTTGTTGTGTCACATGATCTCATTGCTGTTTACTGATTCTCCTGCCTCATTTTATAATGTCCATCCAAAGGATTTAAATCAGCCCTCCTCAAACTAATGCTGTCCAGCTGCCTTGTACTACAATCCCCACTGTGTTTGAATATTACTCATGTTGGCTGGGGCCAATGGCAGTTGTAGTCCAAAATAGCTGGAGGGTACCGAGTTGGAGAAGGTTGTTTTAAATGATTGGAATACATTAAAAAAATGTGAGAGCGCACATTTAATTGCAAGACATTCATAAAGATCTCCCTGCAGCGCCTCCCAGGTCATCAAACTCAGTGCTTCTTTGAAAATGAATTTTTAGATGAGTTTTCCCAAAGCAGAGAGGAAGTGACACATAACTCTGTGTTTCCGAAACTAAGAGCTTATTTCTATGGGAGTAGAACAGCAAGTACTTACTGCAACACAATTACATTGCTTATAAGCAAAGTTGACACTAGCTTTGCAAGCTGACAGGGCCAGGAAAATAACTTAGCACCTAATCAATAGAAAGCAAGCCAGGAAGAGAAATCGGTTTATATGTTCCACATGACAGGCTAGGAAAGCTTCAACTTTTAATAAACCCACCAGCCTGGCACCACTGGCCCCTACAATGGATAAAGCATCCACCACTCAAATGAATATGATCATACAGTGCAGAACAATAGCACCATCTTCTCTAGCTGATACAGTGCACAAAATCATCAAGGACTGAAGCAGATGAAACATAGAAGATCCATGGATGAATCTCCTGGCTTTTTTCTTCACTAAAGCAACCACACAGGGGCTCTGAATTTCATCAGCACAGTTGTGCTGGGAAATGTGTGTGTGTCTTAATACTTAATGTAAGAATGGAGGAATAAGAAGCAGCTGTAGAAAAAGAGACCACACCACAAAGAGATCCAGCTGCGTAAACTGGGTTTATTCCCAATGCATTTCAAAATAATTTTACCAAGCGGATGTCTTTTCTGCTTAGTAAAGACTGCTCCATGATGCTTTCATGCTGCACCTAGCTAAAGTCAAGTCTATTGTGCTCTCGGGTTTTTTCCTTCAGTGCGTCTTATAGCAGCTTCAGTGTGTTTGTGTGCAGATCTGGGAAACAGACTGGGGGTGGGGGTTGTATGTGGTGGGAAGTGTTAAACATCACCTCTCCTGGTACTGCTACTCTGATTAAAACTGGTGGCTTTACATGCCAGGCAACATGATGTTGGGAGAACTAATCACATTGTTCAGCCCTGAGTGTCATTTACCAGAGACAAATGAGGGGCATGTTTATGGAACTGTGACCATAACAAAGCACTTACGATTGAGTTCCTTCCCAGCTGGCTTTGCCCCACTCTCTTTCTTCCCTTCTACTCTTCCATGGTAACTTCATCTATCTGCTATTTTATGATGCTTCTACTAATATTTATATTTTATATTGTGTTTTACTGTATTTTATCAGTTGTATACCACTTAGAAAGCTTCAGGTCTTGGGTTTATTTTAATAGTAATAGTATAACAATAGCAATGCACCCTTTAGTTAATCTTCTATTTCAGGCTCAGCAGCTTGTGACTCTCTGACTCTTCTGGCCCATAACTCCCAACAGCATAGCCAATGATAAGAGAACAGGGTAGGCCAAAACATTTGGAGGGTCACTTATTGCCCACTCTCTGTTTTTCTGTCCTATTCTCTCGTAGTTATCAAATTCTTTGGGCTTTAAAAAAATCAAAATTATTTTACTTTTTTATTGAAAGTCACCTTGGAGGGCTCTATTTGGGCTGAATGGCAACTCATGAATGCAAAGTCAATAGAATAGTTCACCCCCTGTATTTGCCTTTAATGCAGTTCTGCTGCAGTTGCCTTATATACCTGCATTCCCTTTTTGATACAACTGGCTCCAGGGCCCCCATCTTCCCATCTGTCTCTAAACACAACTGCTGCTCATGCCAGTCTATTCTTTCTTTAGCTTACTGCTGGCATGACTGGCTAAAAGATTTCAGCAGTGAGTTGGCTTATGGTATTTTTGCTCTACCCGAAATGTGCTGTTCATCCTTGGGAATCCAACCCATGAGATGAGAAGTCTACCTGCCATTTTGTGCATAGGCCACATGGCCAATCTATCTATGTTCTGCATGATTGCCATTAAACCTAAGCATTGTCAGGCTTCTTCCATTGGGTATGTAACCTTGTATATAAACTGCTGCAGAGCAGCTGTATTAGGAAAACCCAAAACCTTTCTGACAGCAGCCATTCCACTTATCCTTCCTTTATCTCAGACCTATTAGTATACCTAGCAGTGAGCAGTTCTTTGTTAGAGAGCCTTTTCCTTCCTCCTGTTCTTCAGGTACAGGGCATTTGGAGGGCCATGTCCCGGTATCCCCAGATAAAATCCCTGCCTTCATTAAATGAAGCTGCCTTATACCAGGCCAGCCCACTGCTATACCTAGCTCACCATTCCTTCAGAAGGGAGCCTTTTCCAGACCTAGCACTAACAGAAAACACCAGTGATTCAACCCAAGGCACCCTGAAGACAAAGCATGCATCCTGCCATTCAGACAGACCATTCCTCCTCCTCAGATGCTAACCTCTCCTGCCTTACAGATGCACTGCCACTTCTAGGCATCCAGGGACCAGGACTGTGGCCTGGGAAGAAGTAGCCACTTGCAGCAAAATATTTCTTAGGAGTAAAGGCCTCCTTGTGAATGATGCCTTCCTCATGAATAGAACTTTTCCCAGAGAGCCTGTGGCAAATTGCATCTGAGGCCTTGATGGGTTTCTGCGAGTTCCTGAGACCAGAGCCTTCCATTCCGATCAAGCCACTGCCCAGATGCCTTCCTATCAGCTCTGTTGTCTTGTCTCTCTGACCCTGCCTCATGACTGAATCTCCGTGCTGCTGATCTTGGGAGTCCTGCCCGACTGCTTCCTGCAGTGTGTGTCTGACTCCTTACCTGTGTTTGGACCTTCACCATGCCTCAGACCTTTCTCTTGGAACTCCTTATTGCCTGGAAACACTGCACCTTTGATTATTGCCTATTTACTGGGCCTAGTCTGGCCTCAAACTGCCCTCTTGCTGGATTGATAGCACTTGTGCTTGACCTGTTGCCACTTACGGACTTGCCTTTGTATTTGCCCCACTTTCTATTTGCCTTATATTGTCCCAACACTGAGTATGTCCCAGCCAGTGGTTGCCATCTATATTTTCTGAAAGCCAGTGTGGTGTAGTGGTTAAGAGCATGGGACTGGGACTCAGACGATCTGGGTTCTAGTCCCTGCTCAGCCATGGAGCCAACTGGGTGACTTTGGGCCAGTCACAGACTCTCAGCCCAACCTACCTCACAGGGTTGTTGTTGTGGGGAGAAGATGGAGGAGGAGAATGATGTAAACTGCCTTGAGCCCTTTGTAGGAAAAAGGCAGGATATAAATTGATAGATAAATAAATAAAAATCCTCCAGTGCAATGGCACATGATTACAGGGCTACAGGAAGAGTCCTGCAAGCTGTCAATAGTAAATATGGGAGCTGTCAGCTTGAGTATCCAGGAGGAGGCATTTCACTGGTCCTTCCCTGCAAAATCTACACCTCAAAATAAATAAGTAGCTTAAACAACCCTCCAACTTCCTCCCTTTTTCAGCTTTGGGCGGGTATCCATTTTCATTCAGCTGTCATCCCATCCTGGCAGCTCTCAGCAGAGACATCTGGCACTTTATTATAGGAGATTAACTTGTTCAGTAGAAGTTCTGAAGTTCTTTGTGAATCTCTCTGGGTGTGCATGATCTGCTCCCACATATTTTATCTTGTCTGCAAATGACAAGGAGAGTAATTCAGCACACGCAATGGGAGTAGAGTAAATGAATCCCGTTTGTTTTTGACTCTCCTCTCCTTTCCCAGCTCTGGCTGATGGTTACAAACAGGGTTGGGGAGAGTTGAAGTAGGAAAAGGTCATAGCCCATTTCTCTGTCACCTAATACAGTAATCTTTCCAGAAAATGCAAAGTACATGGATGAGCAGAATCAGAGAACATTTGCATTAAATTACTCTGCCTAGTATGGAAAAATCACCAGTGATGGGAAATTAACAAATCATTAACGAATCATGCTCCTGATTGCTTCACTTTTTAGAAAAGTGGGCCTTGGTAGAACAATACAAAGTTGTTTGATCAAATGGCAAATCTGAAAGGCTGGTACACCAGGTACGTCAGAGAATTTTGAACTTTTGAGAGGTAGATTCTGGCTGTAAATTAGGAAGAACTTCTTCACAGAACTGCTGGAACAAGCAACCTGGTTGCCTTTCTTGGAAGTTTTAAGGGAAAGGAAATGGAAAAACATTACACATTTAGACAAGGAATATAACACTCTTATTTCTGAAAGCCATACATAGGATACATAGTCTTTAGTGTTGCCAATCCTCTGTCTAAGGGGACAGTGCTATGGTCCCTAGACAAAATTTGTGGGGTCAGGCAGCAGGATATTTTGGGTTTCCAGCTCCAGGGTTGCAGATTGTCCTACAAACTCAGAGGTGGGATTCAGAGCTCTGATTCTGTCCTTACCCCTTCCCATCCTTTTACTTCTCCCTCTCACAGACAGTGTGGAAAGTTGTTTTACAAAGTTGGGAAAGTGACCTTGCAGAGAAGTAGAGATGGGAGAATGGGGAGGCCAGGATAATGAGGTATCCTGATCCCCACCTCCCTTCCTCTCCGTCCAAAATGCTCCTACAAGAGGGATACTTATGCTAGAGCCACTTCCATTTATGAGGGAACACAGTTGTGGTATTTATGCAAAATGGTTTTATCACTAATGAATGCAGCAAACTTGAAAATGCGAACATAAGTCACATGCAAATATAATTGTGGGATGAGTTGAGAAGGGGATTTATGCAGGAAAATGGCTCTTTAAGCTTCTGTTGCTTTTGAGTGTGCATTATTTTATTTTATTTTATTTTATTTTAGTGCAGTTAGTTATGAAGAGGAGAAAAAGAGTGGAGATAGTTTTTAAAAAGAAAAAAAAAAAAAGATAGACAGCCTCTTCTGCCCCCCTCAAGAGAAATCAAAGAGAAAGAGAAATGATGTTACTACCTGTGCCTGTCCTCCCAACCTGCACCCCACCCCCGGGATGATCCCCGTGGGGCCAGCACCCCATTTCCTTCTACGCAAAAGCAAGCAAGCGCAAATCCCTCCTATACAGACCTTCCCAGGAGTTTGTTCCATTGCAGTCAATGTGAATTATTTCTGAGAAAGGCCATTGAAGAAAATCCAATTTATCTGTGAGCTGGGAATTGAGAAGTCTGGAAGAGACACTGCAAACTTTATTTTTCAGAGGTCAGAGAGAGCAAGGGAAGCTTTGGGGGGTATTGAGGGAGGCAGGGAAATGAGAGAAGGATCTCTGAGTTTTGCTGAAGGACTAACAGGACACCTCTGCTTCCCCTCCATGCAGCCCAACAACCCACTGAAGCCACCACTCCTGCCCCAGAGCAGTACTGCAAGTGTTGCAAACATGGATAAATATCCAGGGAGAAAACCAGCCCTGCAAATGCAGAGTGGGAGGAAGGGGTGCTGAAAATCACTCTGCATGGGATGAGATGAGCATCTGAGTTCAGGGGCTTATGTCTATCTTGACAGGATTGCACCCGAAGGCACCTTTCTCTAATTAAGTGCTCTCTAGATGTTCAGAACTCCTATTAACCCCAGCTGGCAAATTCTTTATGCTAAAACACCAAAAAGCTTTGGCTATTGGGCAGGATCAGAGTGTGGTGACTAAGTAGGTGAAACAAAATAAACTGCTTGGAAGAGTGCATGTGGGAGTTTTAGATGCAATCATAGGCAAGTTGGATCTGTCAGGCATGATCCTGACATTTGGAATGTGCATGTCTTTAAAATGCAAGTACGAAAAGTTACTATTACTACATCACATTTATTTACCTTGCCTTTCTGCTTCTGGCAAGAAACCTGAAACAACTTACAACAGCCTTCCTCAACCTCGTGCCTTCCAGACACGTTTGGGCTGCAATACCCAGAATTTCCAGTCAATGGCCCTGCTGGATGGGAATTCTGGGAGTTGTGATCCAAATGCCTCTAAAGGCCACCAGGCTGGGGAAGGCTGGTATACAAGGTTCTCCTCTCTATTTTATCCTTTCAGCAACAGACCTATGAGGTAGGTTAGACTGAGAGTCTGACTGGCCCAAAGCCACTCTGGGACTTTCATAACTAAGCTGGCACTAGTATGTGGATCTCCTGAGTCCCAGTCCAGCTCTCTTAACCACTAAAACATACTGGCTCTTCCTATTGACGCAAAAGGATCGTGCATCTATTTTCCTGCTGCTGGATTGCTTACACATATAGACTACTTGCACGAACATTTAACTAATCGGGGTTATCCAGCTGTGCTAATATCTGCCCAGGTTCTGTCAAAACTTGAGTGCCTGTTGTGGCTCTCTCCACATTTCTGGCTGAACCCCACTGCTTTGAGCGTGCCATTTAAAAGGGGAAACACTGTGCCACAGCAAGCCTTCCATTCCTTTCCTCACATTAAATCTCACCCTGCCCTTGTCTTCAAAGGGTTCCTCTCCTAATAGCGATCACCCTGTTTATTGCACATCACTGCTGCCTCTCTGATAACCTGAGAGCATCTGCTGCACATCTGTATTACTGACAAGTGAAATGTGGCAGAGATGAAAGTGGGATGGTTGGGGGTTCATTATCCTATTACATGGGTATGGCACACAAGCAAGGGGGAAATACTTTCCCTCAACACGAGGTACTTCATGTCAGATGAACCAAATGCTCTTGGCACACTCTGGTTGCCTTTTTGGAGATGAAAGGAATGCTGCAGAAAGGTGGACTGCTTCAGCCAGACTTGTCTTCTGAAGAGCTTCTGTTTTTAGCCTCTGCTCAAACCAGACTGGAGGCACTTTGGCAGCATCTTCTGCATGCTTTGGGGAACGATGGGCTGGAAATATAAATAACTTTTAAGGAATGGTTAGTGTAATCAAACAGAAAGCAAAGATAGTCTCATTTGGTGGAATTCTAGAGAGAGACAAAGCTTTCAGAGGAAGATTGTGTATTAGCCTGTGGACTTTGTGTATAAGTGTGTGTGCGTGTGTTACTTTTCAGAACTGTTTCAGTTTTGGACTGCAATCTTATAGCTAAGAGTAAGCCCCATTAAATTGAGTGGGATTTGCTTCTCTGTAGACATGCATGGGCTTGCAGTGCTAGGTCTACGAAGTGAATCTCTGGATTCTCAAAACTGCTTCAGCTGCACTTGTTCAATCTTTCTTTCATTCAAATGGAGCTTTAAAGGACACAGTCAATGCATTAAAACAGAAACAAACTCCTCCTCTCCACAGTTCTAGGCAGTGGGAAGGGAACTGTAATTATTGCAAGAGTTAGTCAATCATCTCTCTGCATAGCTGACTTTGCTGAGAACTAGTCATTTCTGAGCTGTATTTGCCAAAGACAGTTGTCAATCTGACCAGAACCACTAAATGCAGTTTCACAGAGACATACTAGACAAGAAGAGGAATGCATGATCACTTTTTATGTGACTTTAAAAAAAGAAGTGCAGTTATAGTCAGGATCTTGACTGTAGTACTAGCAATGGGGGAATTTAACTTTTTTTCCACATATCACAGCACTTTTTTATATGAGGCATTTATCTTGCGCTCCCCATTCCCTGCTAATGGTTGCCTGTGGGTTCTAGATGACGTAATTTTCCTCCAATTTCTCTTTTGTGTCTAACCAGTATGTTTGGTGAGCCCCTTTAGAGCAAAGGGAAATGCAGCATTGAATGGTGTAAGCGGGCGCTCCTCAAACTCTTTGAATAGTGGGCCAGTTGAAAGACTGTGGTGACCGTCATGGGCTGGTGGGGCGTGGGTGCCTGGGGACACGGGCCGGTGAGGTGTTGTTGAGCGCGCGCAGCAGTGGCTTGCTCGCTCGGAGATCTCCCAGCGAGTCCAAAACCATCTCCAAGCGAGCAAGCCACCACTTCCCTGCCTGTGCTGCGAGGCAGCAGCGAGCACGCGTGTACGGGAGGCAGGCAGTGGCAGTGGCGGCTTGCTTGCTCGGAGACCATCTCCGAGCGAGCGAGCCACCACCTCCCCGCCCACGCAGCAAGCGTGAGCGTGGGCGGCAAACGGCGGCGCAGGCTGGATGGATGGCCATGGCGGGCTGGATCTGTCCCGCAGGCCATAGTTTGAGAACCCATGGTGTAAGCAAAAGATACTGCCATTAACTCTTTTGTTGTTGCACTATTCTGCTATACCACAGTGCCACCTAGAGGTTAAGTAGCAGAAAATCAAGAAACAAAATGGCTAGTGCTTAGATCTCAGTTCAGCAATGAAACTGCAAGTAGATACAGAAGACTAACAACCCATTAAGAGTCTTGTGCAGAAAACTGTATAGTCCCAATCAAAATTATCCTCACCCCAAGTTGCTATTTGCCCCAGGAGGGAAAGTGCCATCAGCACCAATGGTAACTTCCTTCTCCTCTTTCTTTCAGAGTGGTTATGTACCCTGCTTTACAGAAGATGGCCTCTCTCATAAGGGTTATCCAGTGCACACCTGCTTTAAAGATAAAGAAATGTAAGGAGACACAGCAGGGGCCTCGAAACTCCCCACTAACAGTTATTAAAACATCCATATGCTTTTGTATTTTCCGATGTGAAAGCAACACTCAGGGTACTTTACAATTCTTATGAATAAAAATTCATGAAAACAGCAGTATAAAACAATCAGCAAATGGGAGAAGGTCAACAGTTAAAACCAAAACATAAAAACATGAGTCCAACTGGAATAAACATTCAGAAACTAAAAGAAACTCTCTCTGTGTGTGGGGAGAGGGGAGGAACTGTATTTCATGGGGCAAAACATTCCCCATGTAATGTAAGTACAGCCACTGAGAAGACTCTCTTGCCCATCCTATTCAAATGTTTCTCCCTCCTAGATGGGAAATAGAGAAGGACCTTTCATTCTTACCTTAGGGTGTGGGCTAAATGTTATGGAAAGAGGGAATCTATGAGGTTTCTTCTGCCCAAGTCATTTAGTTCATTAAAAGTAATCACTGATCGTTTGTACTGTGTCCAGATTGGGCAAGAGCTACCAACATCCTTCAAACTACATTCTGGAACAACTGAAACGTCTCAAACTTCTTCAGAGGCAGTAGAGTGCATTGGGATAATCCAACCTGGAGGTAGCAAAGGTTTATCTTACCATGGCCTGGTCTAACCTCTTCAGGAATGATGCAGCTGGAGCATCCCTGCTTAAGCTGTAGCAGATATTTCCAGTTTTGCATCTTATGCAAATCTGGATCCTGTTTCATCCTCCTTTTTGAGGACACACACAATTTCTTACCTTAACTGTATATTGAGAGGATGGTTTGAGGCAGGGGAAAGGCAGAGGGGAGAAATGTCAGGAGACTATACACAAGAATAACCATTGTTGTTGTAGTAGTGTACTTTATAGCTTATTCAAATACTTAATAAACTGTTAATTAAAAAAGGTCAGTGTTCTTGGCTTTTTTCCACCTTATTGTTTCCACTACAATGTCATAGACAAAAAGTCTGCCTGAAATAGCACATGTTGCTTAAGATAGAATTCCACATTTGCTGAAAGTTAGGCTTTCAGAATAGTCTTGTCATGAATTATTCTTCCAAAATCTCTTCAGTTTGCTCTCCTGCAAACCTCATAAATTCTTCAAGAACAACATGGTCAATACATGAGATTGATTTTGCTTGCATTAGATTTTGCATGCATCATATATCTTGCATAGGAGCAAGATATATGAGGCATCTGAACTGCCAGTGACAGAAATTACACTAAGTTGGCATTGCTGAAAAAAGCTTTCACTACAAGCCTGGGCAAGATCTTCAAGCATTTTTTCCTCCTAGAATTCAAACGTTCATTGATACCTGGACCTCTCAGAGGCTTTCGATACCATCGACCATGGTGTCCGTCTGGATAGGCTGGCGGGACTGGGAGTAGGAGGCACTGCTTGGCAGTGGTTCCGCTCCCACCTCGATGGCTGATTTCAGAAGGTGGTGCTGGGGGACTCTGGCTCTGCGCCATGGCAGCTATGCCATGGAGTACCGTAGGGGTCCATTTTGTCCCCCTTGCTATTCAACATCTACATGAAACCTCTGGGAGAGGTCATCAGGAGGTGTGGGCTGCGGAATCATCAGTACGCTGATGATACCCAGCCCTACCTCTCTTTTTCAACCTGTCCAGGTGAGGCAGTGGCTGTACTGAACCGGTGCCTGGCTGAGGTAATGGGCTGGATGAGGGCCAATAAACTGAAACTCAATCCAGACAAGACAGAGGTCCTGTTGGTGGGTGGTTCGAGCTCCTGGGTAGGTGACTTGGACCTTGCCCTGAATGGGGTTGCACTCCCTCTAAAGGACAGGGTCCGCAGCTTGGGAGTGCTCCTTGATCCAGAGCTGTCCCTGGAAGCTCAGGTGACTGTGCTGGCAAGGAGCACTTTCCTTCAGCTTCTGTTAATCCATCAGCTGCGTCCCTACCTGGAGGACGATTGCCTAGTGACAGTGACACATGCATTGGTTGCTTCCAGGTTGGATTTCTGTAACACGCTCTACATGGGGCTGTCCTTGAAGGCAGTCCGGATACTTCAGATGGTGCAAAATAGAGCAGCCAGGTTGCTGACGGGGACTGGGTGTTATTCTCATATAACCCCAGTCCTCTACCAGCTTCACTGGCTTCCCATCGAATTCTGGGCTCAATTCAAGGTGTTGGTTATTACCTATAAAGCTCTTAACGGCTTGGGACCTGGATACCTAAAGGAACGCCTTCTTCCGTATTTGCCCTCCCGTCCCCTGAGATCGGCAGCAGAGGCCCTCCTCTGGGAACCCTCCGTGAAAGACATTAGGAGGCAAAGTGTCCGGAGGAGACCTTTCTCTGTGGTGGCGCTCCGCCTATGGAATGCACTCCCCAGAGAGGTCCACCTGGCGCCATCATTATTTGTTTTTTGGCACCAGACTAAGACCTTTTTATTTCAACAATATTTTAATAACTTTTAATATTAGCTATATATGTTTTAATCTGCAGCCAGGGTGGATCTGGAATTTATTTGTATTATGTTTTATTCTACTCTTCTTATTTATTTATGTAAGCCATCCTGAGGCTCTGTGAAAGGACAGCATATAAATATTCTAAATAAATAAATGTTAATTTAACACAAAGAGCAGTGACTGTTTGCATGGAGGTTGATTTGTGCTCTGCATAGGGCAGAAAGAAGGGGGGGGTTGTTTTTTGTTTAGAAAGTGATGCCATATATTATAATAAAATAAGTTCTCGTAGATGAGAACCCAATAGTATGTTGGATGTGTTGAAACCATCTTGTTTCAAAATATCAGGACTGTGACACTGTTAGCACTGCTGTTGCTGACTTGGCTTTTTCCCCTAAGGAATCCATCTCTAGAGTTTGTATGTGTTCAACTGACACCATCATAATGGTGCTGATGCTGCATATACATGAACATTAGTGATTAGCTACCTTTCAAGACTAAGGTCTTCCCAAGGTATCTTGCACTGTAAAAACAGTTGAGTTCAGTATGATAAAAGCATTCAAGGGAACAGCACTTAATGTCCCTAGAGTGCATTTGAAGGTCCATAAGATACATTCGATTCGGAGATTTGAGGTCAAGACAGGTTCTGACCTTGGACTTGGGCAATGCAGCTTTAACTCTCCTCTGTGCCCTCACAGCTGGTACAGAAAGTAACAAGCTAGTTCTGCAATTAAGATAGTGACTTCAGTGCAGGGTAAAAAGAAACAGGGAGGGGAGGAGATTGGAGAGGAAAGGATGCAAAGGTACAAGAAAATGCTTGTCTTGGATAAAATACCTGGTGGGAGGTTAAAGAAACAAAAATTACCTCTGCTGTTTAAATTTAAAAGATTTTAAAATAAGCCATTAAAAAAATCAAAGCTCTAACTTAAAAGTCAGAGTGAGCAAGTATGTTTTTGAAGTCTTCTGAACAACTATAACAGATGGGACCATTCATGTCTCTCTCAAGAGTGAAGTCGACAAGAGAGGAGGGGCCATCGCTAAGGAGGTCCTGTCTCTGGTACCACCAACCTTGCTGATCTTGGTGGTGAGATTTTAAGGCAGGCCTCTGAAGATTATCTTAAAGCAGGTGCGCACAGATGCAGATATCATTCAAAGAACTTGGTCTCAGACCATTTATGGCTTTAAAGTCAAAAGTGGTACCCTGAATTGGGCACTCAAAAAGTAGTGAAGAACAGGTTTCACTATTCAGAGCTTCTAAGTTTCCTGTTTCCTTATGGAATAGACATAAACAAACTTCATTGGGAGATCATCACTGCTAACCCTAAAGAGTTAAGGTTTTCAATGAATTTGAGTCACAGAGAAGAAAAGAAGTTTTGGAGTGTATGATTCTGAGTCACAGAATTATTCCCCCCTTATCCCTCCTGCTTTCGCCCTGAAAAATCACCTGTGTGACATGACCATTGAATGGAGAGAGATTGACAGTGCCTGTATTCTTCACAGTTTTCCAAAACCTAGGAAGAAAAGGGCACCCTGTGGTGAAGATGACTCCTAGTCCATAAGGAATTTGCACTCCTGCCCTATCCATCAGGAACCAGCTGACTGCTGCCAAGACCCAGCAGGAGAGGTGAAACTGTAACCAGCTTTTATAGCATTTGCTTTCATCTCCTCTGTGTGCATAAGTAATAAAATATTATTGCTGGGTTGTGACTGCAGATGATCAAAGAAAGGATACAAAGCAGGTAAGAAGACAGCATTTTTTACTGAACATATTTATACTGTGGCTGCCTCCATGTTATTCCCTTTCTTTTGATTCGATATCCTTTGTTCACTCACTGTTTATTAAAAAATAAATAAAACCCAGAAGGCATCATTGATAGCTCATTGTACTCCAGTGCTTTGTGTGTAGTCTTCTTTTCACAGTGCTGATCGTAGTTTTATAGTCTGATTTGTGGCCTTGTTTTTGTTTCTTTGTTTGCTGTTGCAATGAAATGAAGCTGTATCACCAGCTGCCTGGTGTGGACAGGCAAAATTGCTACTGAGCCTTTCAAGGACTTTGCACATATTAATTAAAAGCTTCCTGCTTGCAGATCCTAGCCATTTTATTGCTTCCTGTTGATCATGCTTGGGAGGCTAGTGCTGTATAGCCCCTTAATTTCCCCTTGCATAGCCCCTCTGAATTTACCAAATGACAACCCAGATGCTTTGTGCAAACAGTGGGAGAAATGCATAATAGATGACATGGATGAGTTTTACTTTCCATAATGCCAGCAGCAGTAAAGGACTGTGACTTTCAGTATCAGTGGTCTTTAACATTTTCAGACTGTTTGTTCCCATGTGCACTAGGGGACCACATCTGCCTGTCTTTCTTCAACCATTTGTTTTTATGGTTGTAGTGCAGTTGTTATGATCACCTTAGGTAAAGCAGCAACCAAAAGTGGATCCTGGCACACCAGTTGGAGACAGTTGAATGGATTGTTATCTTTCAGAGAATGTTTCCCCCATTTGCTATTTCAAGAAGCCATCTATAACATAATATACTTATGCTCAAAATCTTTTCATGAGTATTTCCACACTAGCCATTTTCTTCCATATTGATACCATTTCCTTAGACATCTGTTGTACTAAGGCCTTTCTGACATTCCACAATGGTAGATCTGGATTTTCAATTGAAGGTCCATTCACCAGGAAGCCAAAGTTTTTTACTTTCTCCTTAATGAGGACATGTGCATGATTCACACATTCTCCATACAAGTGTGTCCCTTATTTGTTGTTCACACTTTATAGTTTCAGGGGAACCACATAAAACACCTGGGGTGTACCTCTGCATCCCCTGCTCCCACAGGTAATGCGTAAAGATCTAGGCAAGAGAACAAAACTTTGAAATTATAATAGCTGTTAATGAAGTGTTGCTAGTCATTCTAACAGAGCCTTCAGTGATTCGGAAACAGCAGAGCAACTTAGCTTGCTTTAGTCAAAGGAGAATCTGTTATAAATTACTCCAGCCTTGTTTCTCTCTGACAAAATCTGTTTATTATATTTGAGCTTTTTGAGCCATTAGAGTATACATGCTTGATAGCCACTGGATGCTAACCTAGCTCAGGTTTTTTAAAATATGCGGTTTTCTGACTTAAGATCTCCAGGGTTTCCTAACATATCTGCTTAGCATTTTGTTAATGGTAGTTTTTGACAGCCTCTGTGATGCTCAGAATTATTCTGCTGATGTTAACCAGTCTGCTGGAGGTGCTTCTTTTCCCGTAACATTAACAAATTAGCAAAACAGCAGTGGCATGGGTTTACCATATGGAAAAGGACATACAGTAGGAGTAAGTTTGGACAATTGATTGCATGATTCTGTTGCCAAATGTCCTGATTCCAACCTTTTGTGGGATCTCCCCAGATGACTCAAATGGAATAAGAATCAGAAGAATCAGGCAGGAGGCCAAACTGGAATGGAATAGCACAAGACAGAGCTGTAGCCAAGGCAAACTCAGTGACAAGGCAAGTGACAATATAAGGCAAGCCACCTTGCATTGAGTCTGATGTATGGGCCATCTAGTTCAACCCTGTTTATCTGCACTGCGAGGCAGAGCCTCGGGTATGACAGGCTGGAGCCATCTGGAAATGCCACAGATTAAACCTGGGACCTTTGACATGCCAATGTGTTCCCAGCCACTGCAAGTATTGAGGGCCAAACTATATGTGATGTTGCACATGCATTGCATTTAATGTGTAGAGTGAACCAGTTGTGGTACAGTGGTTAGAGTGCTAGACTGGGACTTTGGAGACTTGGTTTAAGCCCCACTTAGCCATGAAACTCACTGGGGTCTCTTTGGACCAGCCACTGATTCTCAGCCTAATCTACTTCACAGGGTTGCTGTAAGGATAAAAAAGAGAGGAGGACCATGTCAGCTGCCTTGGGTTCCTTGCAAGAGGAAAAAAAATGCAGCATATCATTGTTGCTGCATCAGCTTGGAGAGTGATTGTTGTTAGGTCCCAGCAGGCAAAGAGAGGGAATGTAACTGTTTCCTTCCCTTCTGCAGTCCCGGTCCTCCTTTGAAGCTAGTATTTACATTGGGAGGAAATTCTCTTTGGCAGTCCCAGCTGATGCAATGTGCATTTTCAAAAATCTGCACCTTCCGTGCAAAGACATTTTAATGTTATGTCTAGTCTGCGCCTGAGCTATGGCCTTTCTTTTTAGGCACAGAGGATATTTAGAGCAGTCTTAGGCATATGCACTCAAAAGGAAATCTGCTGTGTTTCATGGAAGATAACCCAATCAGCAAGAGCTAGTCCTGATGGTCATATGCAGCTTCCAAGATCATAAACAATAAACCTATACATACCAGTTACTGGGGAACATGTGCACAAAGTTTCCTGTGGACAGCTTGTTGGCCACTGTGTAAACAGAATGCTGGAACGGATGGACCTTGGTCTGATCCATGGTGGGTCTTCCACTGAACTTATCCCAGCAAAGTATGTACAGTATTTCAATTCTAAACTTCCAGTGATGATAGTGTCTCAGAAGCTAGACACTATATAATGATGACGTTAAAAGGAAGAACTTTGCTTATAGTAGGCCTATAATCTTAAAAAAAAAACCACACAGCTAAATCTCTCCACCACAAAACCCAGCCCAATGGGCCTGAGCAGTGCTGAAAGTTGAGCCCTAGAGAGCAGGGTCAATGATCAGGGATTATGGGAGTTGCAGTCCTAGACATTTGGTGGTCACCAGGTTACTTACCCCAGGAAATGACTATTAAAGATTACATGACTGGTACATGGAATAGAAGCCCTTCATCCTACAACATTTATATCTCTTGTAACAGCTCATCCCACTCTAAAGCAGGGTGCCTCTGGGAATGGCAAGGCTATTGTTTATTTAGTTATTCAATTTACATCCCACTTTTATCTTATAATGAACTCAAAGTGGCTTACATCATACTGTTCCTCCTCACTCTTATCCCCACAGGCAGAACCCTGTGAGGTAGGTTGGGCTGAGAGTCTGCGACTGGCCCAAAGTCACCCAGTTGGCTCCATGGCTGAGTGGGGACTGGAACTCAGATCACCTTAGCCTCAGTCTCATGCTCTAAACCACTACACCACACTGGCTGTCAGGCTAAATGATGCTCTAATCCAGGTTTAATGCAATAAATCTAAATGAGAACTAAATCCTGGCAGAGTTGTGGAAGTACAAGGCCATATTTTTTAAAAATGGAGTGGCTATGACATCATGATGACATTGCAATTTGCATAAAGCACTGGCATCTATCAGTGTGGAGATGACAGTCACAGAGTGTCCTAGAATGATTTGACAGGACTTCATGTGTGTGATGCAAAGACCTGAGCTCTGGCTGCACAAAGCCATTAAAAACACAGTCAGCATCATTCCAAGAGAGGTTGTGGAAGACTGTTGAAATACAGAATCTTCTTCCATTGTACTATAAATGAAAACAAGGGAACTGGGAATATATTTCATTATTGATTGAATTCTCCCTCCCTTGCCCCCAAAGTTGTTGAATCATTGCCTATTCGGGTAGGATCCAGGTGGACTCCTTTCTATTTTCAAATCCCTCTGGATATAGCATGAGCTCCCCAGCCCCTTTTCATTTATTCAACAAAAAACAGAAGATAGCAAGAGAATCTCAAGCAATGATCAAGAATGTTGCAGAGAGGGTTGGAATTCCTGGCATTAATATTCAGTAACCAACAGCTGTAAAGCTCCCCAAACCCCTCATAATTCAGCCTCATCAGACACAATGCTTTGCTACAACAGCTGTGTTATACTGCTTACAAGCCTGAGATATGAGCCAAAAGCAACCCTCTGTTTTCCAAAGATGTTGTGCAAAATGGGAATGGAAAACAGAATGGAAAACCATGAGCAATTAGGGCTGCTTGTGTGCCAGAAATGTTATGTGGCTATGTTTATCAGTTACTGCCACTTGACTTCCCTTCTGCTCTTACTCATGCTTATTTAGAAATACAGCCCATTGATCTGAGTGGGGCTTTCTCCCAATTATCATAGAATGATAGAATTGGAAGGGGCCATGAAGGCCATTGGGTCCAACCCCCTGCTGTTGGCACTTATATGTGCCAACAGGCAATTATAGGCAATTATATATGCCTAGGACTGTAGCCTTGAAATCCCAAAGCATGCACCCTGGTTGCTTCTGCTACATGACACCACAACCACATCCACAGCTCAAATTAGACAATTCAAGACCATAGCTGAGATATAAAAATGGCTTCCAAATCTACTGTCTTGGTACTGAAATTCTGGAACCTGCTGATCATCCTGCCAGGTCCTGTGGAGAATGTTGCTAGTTGTGCTTCTTTGCCCATTTCTTATCCACAGCCATGCCATGACTACTCCCTCGGTTTGTTCTTTGGAAGTAAATGTGCTGCTGTCGTTAAAGAGACATCCCTGTCAATAGGTAGACAGCAAGGCAAGACTACATATTTCCATTACTGCATCTCCATGAACATAAGCTGTTGTGCTACATTGGACCAGCTCACTAATGTCATTAGACACCAGAAGGTGAGCTTCATCCTTCAGAGCAAGACATTCCCTTGCTGCTGAGGACCCTGGCACTACCTGGGATGGTCTAGGGTCTTCAAGGGTGATGGCCTCAGATCTTTTTCTTTGAGAGGCAGAGAACTGAGCTGAGGCACAAGAGGATGGTGGGCCATCACCTGGCTTCCAAGAAGGTTGGTACCTTAAGAATTAAGATAGTGGCCAGGCAAAGGACCTTTGATAGTGGACTCCTCTGGGATCTCTAAGCATCAGCATGTAGGTTCTCAATGGATACCTACTGGTTGCTGGAACTACATCTTGCCTCAGCTCCTAGTGATTTGTATCTTGTTTCTGAGACCTTGCCTTTGTGTTTCAGCCTCTGGACTCCTACTTGACTCTGCTTTTTGGACAGCATCTCTACTCTTCCATGTTTTGACCTTGGCTGCACCTCAGATCTCTCTTCTGGAAACCACTGACTTGCCTGGGGCTTGTGTGCTTCCTTCAGCTTATCCACCTACTGTTCCAAAGTTCATAATTGTGACAGAGGTGGGCTAGCAGGATTGAACAACCCGTGCAGCTGCAGATAGTGTCTCACATGGAGATGTCACCAGGGCCAGCCCTACCATTAGGCAAAATGAAGCAATAACTTTAGATGGCAGATCCTGGGGCACCATGGCACCATCTCCTCACCTGCTGCTTCTGAACTTGCTGGCTGGTCTCCTCTTTGGAAGAACAAAGCTGTGTATGTCACACAACTTGTCCTGGGACCCCTTAATTGGCCCACTGCTTTGGAGGGCGTGGAAGATGCTATTCCATCAGTAGTGTTGATGTAGGAGTCATTCCCTGTACAAGCAGATTCTGTACAGGGAATGGGAGGGCTGCCATCTTGTCATTCGTCTCAGACAGCATGGTGGCTTGGGGGTGGTTCTGGGTCCCACAGGCAATGTCAGTGGGAATGGAGTCTTGGCCATAAGCTTGCCAGCATCTCCTGCATCCTGAGGCGTTCCAGTTGAAGGGCCATTAAACATGAACAACCATATTGATGCTGCATTTCTAGAAAGTGCTCCTCACTTTACAGCTCCACAAATGAGCAGATTACCATTTTGTTCTGTCAAGATATCAAATTAAGAAAGTCAGAATTAGCCTGCTGGATAAATTTATTTTCTGTGTTTCTGGAGGAAATGCCAAATTTGTTATAACTCAATTTGTATTTATAAAAATGTTCTTCTGTGGATAGTTTCTTCAGAGATGCAGGCCATTCATTATCTGTGGTCAAGTAAACGCTCCAGACTCATTTCTGGCAAGGGCACCAATATCAGTGTGGAATGTTGGAACTGCAGAACCTGGACAATTGCCTTCTCACAGTCCTGTAGATACTAAAGCAATATTTCACATGCCTGTATGCTCTGTGAAACAACCATTGTGGACAGAGTATCAACAGTACCCAGTTAGATAGACTTAACAATAATTTTATCATCTCAGGACACCTTAGGAATTGTAGCTCTTTGGGGACCTCTAACAGGACATTTCTAGCATCCTCACCAGGCGGTCATGGCAGTTAAAGTGTTACAAAGTCAACTTTTACTTTGGAATGGGTATGGCCTTTGTCACCTTCACAGAAACTTTTTATTATACTGTGCTGTAGGAACTTACTTCCAAGAAAGTGCAATGCCTAAACCCAATCCACTGTGCTATCTCTAGTGGTCAAATGCATTTTTTCAGGACTTAGCATCTTTGTTCCACATTCTTTGACTTTCCTTTTGGTGAAACGAAAAGGGAAATGGCGAAAAAAATGTGTTATAGTGCAGAGTTACAGTGAAACTTGACTTTGCAGTGAGTCAGAAGTGGTATATTCTCTCCCCCGTCACCTTTTCAGCTTGATTGTTGCAACACTGTTTAATGCAATGAGTTGTTGGCTAGCCAGTGTTGACAAAAGGCTGCCACAGATGCATAGGTAAGTCATGCTGGGTTTACTTAGAACTGCATCTTCACAGATTGGTCAGAGCAGTACCTTGAATCCAGTCAATGCATCAGCCTATTAAGCAGTCTTGTTGGAGTGGTTGGCTTCAGTGGTTGAAGCGTGTTGGAGTGGTTGAAGCTAAGTGCCAGACCACAGACCTGTTGACAGAAGTCCCAGGTTCCAATTCTCAGCATCTTTCTTTCAAGTTTTCCTCTGCAATTTCCTCCCAGTTGCTTCCTTCAGTAGGACTCCTAAAGTAAGTCCCAATGGGGGAAAATTGTCCTGGAAGGATCATCTACAAGGGAGAATAAGCAAGTGAAGGAGCAGTTAGGCCTTGTCCTACCTACTGGTCCTCTCCTGTAAGTGCCAAGAGAGGACAAGATTGACAAGATAAATATCTCATCCTTTTCCACAAAGCAACCTTTGTCTAAGATTGTTTTCATAGATGATTCTGAATAGCACATTTAAACTTTCCCTTGCAATTGTGTCTTGTATGGATGTTCTTGATTCAGGCAATTTTAAAAATAAATCAGAGGCATGGTGTAGCTGTGTGATTTGCCTGTAGCGAATTATCCCCCTAAGCTGCTGGGAGGATGGGTGGAATGCAAATATACCCAACAGTGAAAGAAAATTGTCCACTGGAGATAGAACTTTTGCAAATGAGACCTGCAGCAAAATGCTCAAAGATTTAGCTTGTCATTTCCTCCATCCAAGACTTTCTATCCCTCCTTATTCCACCTTTCTTTCCCTCCATTCGGCCTCCTTTTTCCAACATGCTCAGCCCTCTTTAAGCTATAGATTGAGGATTTTGCCCCCATAGGTTTCAAAGAAGTCTCCCACCACTGTACTTCTGAAAACCTTTGGGCTTCCCCAGCATGTCTGCCAAAAACTCCCTTTTGTTTGCCAGTGGTCCCATTTTGATTACAGTTGTGATGACACTCAAACCTCTCTTTGCTGTTACAAGGACTGGTATCATAGAAGCATAGGGAACTGCCTTATATTGAGCCAGATCTTTGCCCCCATTTACCCCAGTATTGTCAACACGGATTGTCAGCAGCTCTCCAGAAGTTTCTGCAGTTCTACATGGAGATGCTGGCGATTGAAACTTAGATCTTCTGCATGCAAAGCCTGTACTCATTTGCCAAGCTACGTAAGGCTCATCCTAATTGTTCCAGTGCTTTTCAGGGAGGTGGTTTGCATATTCAACTGCCTGCCACTGAAAGCACAGTACCCACGGTAGAGAAATTCAGGGTGCTTTGTGCAAGTAATTGTGCAGTAGGCTTGAGCAAAGAACAATCATGTCTACATAAATTAAATTATTTGTATGACTGAGCTTTGTGCTTCGCAATTTTAGCTTATGCTGTCAGCTATGTGTCTGGTAGGTATTCTGCCCTAGTTTTGCACATGTCACTGTTGTCAGGGAACCTGCTGATGATCGTAGTATGATGCAATGCTCACTGCAAGCTCTCTTCCAATAGCGCTTTTGAATTAGGCCTGTAACACATGACATCTTTGAGGGCTGCTGGTTTGCTCCTTGGCTGAACATGTCCTGACCCCTCTCTCGGCAGGATTCTATTGCCCGGAGGACCTCTAAAGAGGAACAATGATGATTGTTCATCAGAAAAAAACTGGGCTTAGCAGTGCAGCACCACAGGGGACACAGACTTGTTAATGTGTGAAAGTTTGTTTAAAAGTTCACCAAAGAGAGAAGGGAGAGTTCATCAAAGTCACTCCGCTGGTGAGGCGCCTGTGCCAATAAATCCAGCTCTTTGCTGCAAAAGCCTAAATCACATCAAATCATCTTTAAACATTTATTGTTGCTGGTTGGGCTCCAAACCCACTGCTTTCTCAGGCAGATAGAAACCAGGCCCATTCAGCTGAAAGTATCGTTCGCACCCTCAGCTACTAAGTGTAAGGATAAAAAGCCGCCACACATTACAGGACTAAGGATATAGAAAGAGATTATAGTCAACAACCATACACTGCTTTCCTCAATCCTGCACCCTCTAGAAGTGTTGGAGTATAACTCCCACCATGTCCAACTATTGGGGCCAATGGCTGTGTTAGCTGGCGATGATGGGGGTTGCAGTCCAGTATTTCTGGAGGGTGTTGGGTCAGTTTGCATTTCATGATAGGGTAATGCTGTATTAGGAAGAACAAAAGATGGAGGAGGAGATGTCAGCTGCCTTGAGCCCTTTGTAGGAAAAAGGCAGGATATAAACCGAAAAATAAATAAATAAATAAATAAATAAATAAATAAATAAATAAATAAATAGAAGAAGAACCTGATGGATCAGACCAAGGGTCCATCAAGTTCAGTCTTCTGGGGGTCAAACAGCTGCCCACTGGCTCTCTCAAGCAGGACATGGAAGAGAAAATAGCATCCCACTCATGCCTCCCAACAACAAGTGCACACACAGGCACTGCCTCTGATACTGGACACAGTGTATAACCCCCAGGACTATATAGGCATGGAAAGCCTCCTCCATGAATTTGACTGGTCCCCTTTCAGGCCATCCAAGGTGGTGGCCATCGCTATATACTCTGAAAGTGAATAGCTATGCACTGTGTAAAGCATACCAAAGGTGGTGGGTTGCTGGGTTTGTTTGTTTGTTTGTTTTGTAAATAATAGGGCTGAAATAGGGCTGACCCTGAAAATTCAGGGTCAATGTATTGACTTTGTAGTGAAAAAGTCTAGCTTTCCAAAACACCTTTAAAATGTGGCATTCTGTAGCTGTTTGCAGCGGCCTTTTTGTGTCTCCTGTGTTGTGTTGGGAGCATCACCAGCTACAAGGTGACAGTTTGCTATCTCTGTTCCGTAGCATGGAGCAATAGGAAGAGTCACCTTGTTGCCAGAGGGCTACCAGGCAGTTCTCAGTGGGTTGTGCTGTAATACGGTGCCTGGAGACAGGGAAGCATTCAGGCCTTTCTCCCCAGCGGTGGCAGAAGACAAGGTGAGTCACCCTGTGCTTGGGTGGCACAGGACATTATCTGTCTTCTGGCTGTGTGCCGGGCAGCCCAGGCAGCACAGAAACCTGGGAGCAATGGGCAATCAGTGGAAGGGCTTGCAACTCTACAGCCCCATGAACAGGGAATAAAGTTAATGTTGTTTTCAGCTCATCTCTAGTAAACAATTGCTTGCAAAGTAGCTGTTCTTTGCTTCCACAGTCAGTGACAATTCCTCTTACAGCTAAAAAACTACTTCATGGTAGTGCATTGCTTGTAGTTATGCCATGGATGTTAAACATTTCTATGTCAAACGAAGTAGTTTTCTTTCCTTTTCTAGTGATGGCTAACCCTTTTAGGGAATCTGCTGGAAGACAAAGTGAAAGTATGATTTCCATTCTTGCTCGTGGCCACTGTATGCATATATGGAGCCCACATGCTTGGTGGAATCATTCCACTATCTTACTGAGCCAGGGAGTGGGCAGCAGCATTGGGCCAGAAAAGCAGAAAAGAGCCAGTGCTGCAACCAGACCTGTAGGCCATTCTGCCCTTGGTCAGGTAGGGTGTCTGCTCAGAATGGAAATCATACCTTCACTTTGTCTTCCAGCAGATTCCCAAAAAGGGTTAGCCATCACTAGAAAAGGAAAGAAAACTACTTTGTCTCTCTTACGCTTGCTGGACTTCCCTCCTGACCGCTGCTGTGGCTAGGAAGTGAGCTGTGCCAAGCCAAGATCAAGCCCACAGACACTACGGCATGCTACTGGCTTCTTTGCACAAAGTATGCAGAGTATGTAATCCTTTGTGCAGAGTATGCAAACTTTGCAAAACTCACAGGTAATATGTGTAGAAGCAGAACTCCGCTTGAATTCCTGGTAGGCATGTCAGGAGTGGAGCTGGCTGGAGTCAGGGGTCAGACTAGATGACCCAGGAGACCCCTTCTGACTTGCTCCATTTCTCTGTTTCCTTTTCTGCTGGATGCCAACCCAAATACTTGGACTGAATGGGACTTAGGGCAGACAGAAATTGGGCCAGAGTCTGGGCAGAGATGATGATATCCACCCCCAAACCAAATTGCTCACACATCACTAGTGACTGCTGACATATTTCCAAAGAACCTGTGCATTACAAAAAGGGAAAAAGGAGGGCAAAAGAGGGCATGCATTTTCATGAGAAGTTTTTTCCCTCCCTCTTTTTTTCCAGCAGATTTCGATGAAACTCTAGAAGTGTAATCAAAACTTAACTGGTTACAAAATAGTAGCAGTCCTCCTTGAGATGTGGGAGAAGCATCTGCCCATGTAAAGAGTGAATCCAAAATGAAACTTTCTGTCTCACGACATGCAAGAGCTGGGCCCCCTCTCTACACACATTTGCATCAAGTACACTAATGTCTATGTCTAAATGTGCATGAAAACAATTGTGAAATTTAAATAGAAATACAAGACCTCGCCAGAGCAGGGATTGTGACTTAGGAGACCCATTTTGACTGCTATCCAGGTGCTAACTGCTGACAGGCAACTTTAAGGGCACAGCTCCCCTTTCTTATGATTTGGACTGGATTTGTATCTACTGGATGTGGATGGAACAGCTGTTCAAACTGAGGATGATTTCAGATATAATGACATCTTCTGGCAGCCCTTCAAATAAAGGGCTACCTGCTGTAAAGCGGGGCACATGGCTATTTCATCTCCAGCAGTGCCATGCCCGCAGCCCCAGTGCGCCATGCCCTTGTGCCACTGGTGTGTCGCAGGGTGGTTCCCCCCTCCACTTCTGCTGTGCTATGGTATGATATGGTAATTGATGAGCAACAGTGGGCACCCTTTACTTGTGCATCACACTCATTTACCATCATTCAGTTGTGGTGGAAAATCTAAAGTCAGTGGCTAGCTGGTGAAGTTGCTAAAGGAAGAAACAAGTTTTTAATCACTATTTGAAGGTGCTTTAGAACTAGCAGTGCCCAGTCGTACCCTTGATTTGACACTCCATAATGCCTACAGAGAGATGATGATGATGATGATGATGATGATGATGATGATGATGATTACATTTCTAGACACCATAAGGTCTAGAGCTCTCTTCTCCAAACGGAGATGGTCAAAGTTACTCTGAACATTGCGCTTCTTGGGAAGGAGGAATATGAAACTCTATGTTGGTGGCATAAATGGTATTCCCTGGCAGCCAGTGTAAGCAGCTGAACTCAAGGGTTTGGCAATGTGAACCCATTTATCAGGAGTTAATCAGACTGGTAGCATACCCTGCTGGTAGCCAGCTATAAAATGGCAGTGTGTATAAAGGCAAAATGAGATATTGCCTCTTGTTAGGAATTATTGTTTGGGCCTCTCACATTTAGCACTTAGGATAACACTTTGAAGTGACTGTGTGCACTCAGACACATGGAAAATTTAAGACCGGGTTGGCTACACACATGCATTCCCCAAGAACAAATTTATGGGCATGTCGCAGTAGGATTATGGAGCCAACTTATGGAATCATGTTTTGAGAAATTAGCTATTGCTGACAAAATTTTGGAAATTTACCCCCATTCTTACAACATCCTAACCCTACCTCTACAAAATTATCCTCCTGTAAGTGTCAGAGATAAACCAGTTTTAAATTTGATATTGTGCAGTTTCTGAGTTGGTATAATCACACAAGACGATTGTACTATGTGAACAGATACAAGTTGAATGAGCTCTATGCTTATCAATTTTTGGTCTCCTCTACAAAGTAATAGTAGTAATTGTCTGTTTAAGCTAAACATATTGTAAACAACATTGTAAATATTGTTGATATTGATTTGATGAGTGCTTCTCTCTGGTCTGTCTTTAAGCATACTTAGACTGCTTTCCAATGAAATCTTCTGCATATTTTAATATCCAATGCTGCTGTTCCACCTATGACATAGATTAGCATTAGCAAAAGTGACCTCTAGTACAATAGCATCCAGATGCACTGGCATGATGGATTTTCCAGTTTTTGCTCTTAGCTTTGTACTAGAGATGCAAAGTGGAGCAGCAGCATCAGACACGGCCAATAGATTCCCCAATTTGCACATTCAAATTAAGAGTGTGGCCAGAACATAAAAAAGGGTCTGTCTAGTTCTGCATTTAGTTTCAACAACAACCAGCTAGGTATCCTAGAAATCCACAAGTAGGACAAGAAGATGACAACTATTCCCTGTTTTTTGTCACCAGATTCCATTAATCAGAGACTCACTGCTTCAGAACATGGAAGCTCCATTTGGATGATTCTGGCCCATAGCCACTGAAAGGGTTATCAATCTCCTATCTCCCATCTTCATGTGTATATATGTACTTCACTGGATAACTCTTACGCATCATAAAAATACTGACAACGTTAATGCAAACCAGGTTAGCATGGTTACAAGAAAGGAGTTACAGGTGCTTCAGAGAAACATGAAAGGGAATTCCCAGTGGGTTTCTGAAATGAAACAGAAATGCCTGCCTTCCCCACTAAGCTCAGCATTTATAAAAATGTAACTGTGTGTTACACAGATGTGTGCATGTGCATGCACACGCACACACACATACCTGGAGTTGCTGGATTTAGAAGGATGTTCAGGAATTTCTAAGCAAAGGCCAATCCTGGTTTCTGGCTTCCATCAAACATGCTCTGATCTTCAGCCAATATAATAATGGGAAGCACAATCGGAGTTCGAGCTTCTACCAGCTTGCAACAGTGTGCCGGAATGTTCAGCATGATTCTTGGGACTGAACTGAACATTAATTGGTTGTACATGGTTAAAGGCTTTTGAAACCTCTCAGGCCATACATTATATTAACACACTTCCAAGCACTATGATGTATGTTGCAATATTCATAATATCAATCATGGTTAAAATCAAAATTAAAATATCATAATTAAAAATTAAAATTAAAAAAGAACACCAAGACTGATCAAAAACTAAAAATGAATTTAATTATTATCAGTCATAATTACAACTTATCTAAACCTTTTCATTTCAGTTGGTAACAATTTGTTTAAAAATGTCCACATGATTTTTTTCAGCCATTATGCAAATAAAGCCACAATGTAACTGATGAAACTGATTATCCATAAATAGTTCAGTCATAATATCTGGTGGTGTTTTATGCAAATGCTAAGATGGAAAATGGAATAAGAATGTTTTCCCTTCATTCAGACATAATACGCCAAATAATAAATAATGAATGATGTCTTCTGCTTGGTTGCATCCAAAACCAAATGTTTACCATTTGGATGGAATATCTGTACATTGGCAATTTTTTGGGAGGTTTGCTGCTGTTGCTGATCTTATTGTACTTTTACTGTTTTATAGTACTTTAACTTTTTTAGTGCCACATCATTTTTATAGTATGCTTTAGGCTCCCAGCTCAAGTGGCAATTTCCAAAATGCCTTTCAGGCTCCTGTAAAAAAAGAAATATTTTGAATAAATTAGTAATACATCTTTTCCTTCAATATATATGGACAGGATTTCTTGATCTAAGTTTCATTAAGGCCCTGCATAACTGGAGAAAGCTCATGAGCTCTGACATTATCTTTCTTAAACTTACCATACCTAAAACAGAAACAAAGCATCATGCATGTTTTAATAGCTATGCCATCCTTCTTGGCATCAGTAATGAAGTTTGTGGGCTCTCCCACAGTTGGAAAAGGAGTTGCACAGCCTTCTGTCAGAGACGCCTTAACCTGTAGTCTTGTATTGAGAAGGGGATTCAATGGCCTTATGGGCCCCTTCCAACTCTGCTATTCTGTGATTCCATTTTTATGATGATAACATCTTTCTCAATAGGGATTTAAAAGACTCCACACATCAAAACAATTTAAAACAGCTAAAACTACTTACGATAAGACTACCAAGGCTGATAAAAAACTAAAAATAGTCCATTTTATGGGCGTTGAGGAAAATCTCAGCCTAGTGCTGAATGGATGACAATGGTGGTGCCAGGTGGACCTCACCAGGGAAAACATTCTGCAGCTGGGGCAGGGGTCACCATGGAAAAGATTCTCTCCCATATTGCCATCCTCCTGATCTCTCTGGTGGGAGGCTTACTGAGGAGTTGTGATAATCTGCTGTATCTTTCATGACTGCCTACTTGTTGTAAACCGTACAGGAAGTTTTGGCTGTTGCTTGGCATAGAAGGTAAATTAATAAAGATATACATACTTTGGTGCCTGTTAGGTGTGCCTACAGCCACGCCCGAGCTGCTATTTTGGGAGCTGATCCTGTGTAGCAGGGAGCTCCATCTCAATGATGCAACCACGTGAATGCGTTTCATTGCATTGGTCTTTCACATGGAACATGGCTGGAGAGCGGACCACAAGCGTATTGGGTCATTTTCCATATCTGATTGGTGTCCTGGGAACTGCATCCCTTACGACCCAGGGTGATAACTGGGGATGTGGTGTCAGCTCCCTAAGACTTCTGCAGGCTACCACATAACCTGTTTTTATATATGTATACAGGGCTTTTTTTTGGTCATAGAACGCACCAGAACGGCGTTCCAGCACCTTTTTTTCCAAGGGATTTTACGAAGTGATTTTGAATCGTAGCAGATCAGCAGCAAACATCATTAACATAGTGCCTGCAGGCTGCTATTGTGTCTGCGATCTGCTGTCTGATAGTGAGAGAGAGCTGCTTGGGACGCTGCTCCGCTGCTTGGGATTGGTGTGTGTGCTTACTGCCGGCACCTTTTTTTTTTTTTTAAACAAAAAAAGCACTGTATGTATACATGTATGTGTAAAAGTGCTGAGAGATTTCATCTATAGCTTAGGGTTGGTTTTCAACAGTTCTTATTTTTCTTCAAATAAATATCTGGAAGAAGAGGTGATGCTAGTCTAGAAGGAATTTGTTAGTTTGTGGTAGATGAGATCCCAGTGTGATGTTTTCTGTGTGGGCAAAGACCTTTGGCTATTCCTGGATCCAGGCCTGTCACTCAACAAGACAGGAAGATTGGAGGTATTGGTGGAAGTACCTTGTTCCGCCCACACATAGAGCGGAGATGGTCTCTCCCTTTGGTCAAATAGAGGCTTGTTTTGCTGCCCCATGCTTTGGCGACTACTTTCCATAACTACTGTAATACTATAATATGGTGGGTCCCTTTGAAGGCAGTTCAGAAGCATCAGCTGATGCAAAATGTAACTGCGTCCATTCGACCAGGTGCTCAGCAATGGGCTCATGTTATCCTAGCCATGTGTGCACTGCCCATAAAAAAGGGACCGCATCGCCAGAAAAAAAGGGCATAGAAGTGCATAACAAGATGCAATATCTCATTTTGCCCTCATGCACAGTGCCATTTTTATAGCCACCCTACCAATGAGGTATACAACCAGTCTGACTAACTCCTGATAAATGGTTTCACATTGCCAAACCATTATACATCTGTGAATTAGTATATGTTAGTATATGTCTCTAGGTAATTACTGTTATTTAAAAAGAAGTGCGAGACATCTCATAGAGCAGTAGGGAAGAGCGATGTGCCTGTATAATCTACTTTCCAGCTGCTAAACGATGGTTGCTAGGCTACTTCAAGTCCTCTGCTCTCCCTTTTCAAGGTTATCTTTAAAGTGGACTTGGACTGAAACAGTCCTTGCAGCACAAGATGCCTTCAAACAGAGGAATGACTTTCTGGCAGTTCTTAAATATCTTCCTATAAAATAGGATCTATGGTCAGCCTAATCCATGGTCAACACATCTGTCTACTAGTCATTTGCTTCTGGGTTAAAGTCCTCCTTTAACTTTTAAAGTTAAAAGTTCCTTTCTGTCCTGGGACTGACATACAGGATGGCGTTTGTGTCCTGATATGAGCCCAAATGTCAGTTAAGATCTGCACGAGTGGGTTGCTTACTGCTCTGCTCTTGGAACAAGTAAAGAGAGCAAGAGCCAAAAGTAGGGCCTTTATATTGTGTTGTAAGTCGCCCCGAGGCTTCGGCAAGGGGCGGCATAGAAATGTTATAATAATAATAATAATAATAATAATAATAATAATAATAATAATAATAATAAAGTTAGAGGTGCCTAATTTAAATTCTAGAAACCTTTGCTTGAGGAGGTGATGAAATAGCAATGCAAAACCTCAATTCCATGGGGCAAATCTGGTCCTCATGGGGTCCCGCTCTGTCTTTCTAGGGTTTGCAAATAGCCATGCCCCACTCCCCTGGCATTCCCAATTCCACAGGCACTGCTAGTTTGGTGGTTTACCAAATTTTATGCAGTTTTCCCCCCATTATAAAAGGTTGGAATATGTCTCCTAGTAGGGGAGGCTGGTGTCTCCCTGTTGATGGGGCTCCTAATGTATTACAGGTTTTATTTTGAGCTTTATAGGAGTTATCCATGGTGCTGAACCTATTTTGGTGTAAGATTCAGCACCATGCATATTTCCTATAAGGCTCAAAATAAAAGTTGCAGTGGATGAGGAGCCCCAGTGATACACCAGCCTCTCCTGGCAGTGGGAGATTTAATCTGAAATATGCTGGATTTTTTAAAATCTTTAGTTTACTGCTGCTGCCTTTGGCCCTGCCCAAGACTGAAATGCGTCTCCTTTTGCTTGTTTTTAGAAAACAAATTGTAACAATTTGCTTCTGCTGTTACCTGATATGGTTGCCTCTGAGCAAGGACAGTTCAATTTAGGTAGAACAGGAAAGTCAAGGCAGGCAAAGTCATGTCAGGTAAGTAGAATCCAGTTCAGAAACCTTGCCTTAAGGTTTATCCTCTGACTCAGAGGAGAAGGGCAAGACTCTTGGATATAGGAATGAACCTCCCTCCCCTAGAAGAGCAGCCAGATCTTCATCAGATCTTTCTCTGGTATTTGGAAAGAATTAGGGTGATGTGATAGGAAAGACAGACAGACCGAGGTTGTCCGCAGTTGCAGTATTCAGGTGCAGGCTTGAGCCATGTGACATCACCTTATAGAAAAACATGCGATGCTTGTGCCACGTGAATAGGATAAGTACATGCCTAATCTGCATGTACATCATGGTCAGTAGAGGGTGAGAATTGGGCAGACTGAGATATTTTTCTATAAGCAGATGCAGCCCTTGAGATGCTAGGTAATATGTGATGGTTGTAATACCACTTTTAATGACCTCTGGGAAGATCATACCATTAAGCTTGGCTGACCAGTTCCTTGTGTTCAGTAACTGCTAGTGAATCTAACAGCCATCAGTGGTGAGTTGTTTCCACTGAATGGAAGCTACTGGTTAGGTGTTTGCAGGCAATGTTCTGAGTGTTTGAATGGGGGAATCATCCGCTTTCCTGCAGCTAAAGGGAAGGGCAGGTGCGGAAGTGCATGTGAGGGAGAGTGGGGAGGAAAGAACAATTTGGGGGCAGATTCTGAACAAGAAAGAGACAGCTGGAAGCAGCTTACGGATATGAACATCTCTCTCGGGGAATCTCTTGGACAGTCGGCCTCCTGCCTTGTAGAAGTGTCTGCTAACTCTCCAGTTGTGCTCTGCTTGTATTTTTGTGGATAAAGCAAACATTACAAAACAGCGCAAATCCCCTGTATTCCCTCCTTTGAAGGAACACAAAACTAGTAGCATTTCCTCTTCTTACTCCTTCAGGGCAAGAGGGAGCATGCAAGAATATAATTTCTGTTGATGATGTGATGATGATCAGAAGATTGCCTGTTACAAGCTAAGTGAATTTGCACTGTGAATGGCCAGAGGTCATATCTCTCACTACCGCTTGCAGGACTCATGTGAGCTCAGGGGAGAACTACCAGGCAGTTTCAGTTCATACGAACATGTTTGATACTTGACGATGAAACATTAAGTGATGATTCAGATGTTTGAAACAGCTGTCAGAAACGCAAACCCCACAGATGGAGTTTCCTATCACCTTCTCAAACCCAATATTCTTCAGTGGAGGTATCCAAACTGTGTTCTGGGACTGACCCCTGGCTCCAATGAAGCCTGGGCAGGGATCCATTTAAGAAGGCCTTCTCAAGAGTCTCCTGTCAGGAGTAATTGGAGAGAACACATCTGTTGAACATTCTGGAGAAAATGGTTATTAAAAGACAGAGGTGCATGCTTTACAGTCAACTGTTGGCCAAGCTATTTGTAACATGTTGCCAAAGAAATTCATAGTGTTTTATAATCACTCTGAACTTTTGTAAACCACTTTGTACCCCAACACTTGTGGTCCTGGGCTGTGTGTAATGGAAAGCTGTCAGGGATTCCTCATTCCCCCGGCCAACTGGACAAAATCCCACCCAGAGTTTTGCTGGCCCCTCAATTCCTGGACCAGACACTGGATGCAGCACATGACAACCCAAGCATGGGGAACAAAACAGGTTTATTAAAAGGATAAAACTTAGGGGTGGAGGACACAACATTCAGGCTAAAAGGATAAAGCAAGGTAAAATGGGAAAGGGGAGGGGGAATTTGGAAAGCAGCAATGGTATGGTTTACAGCCAACCATGAACCTCCAGTTCCAGGGCCTTGTTGACCCACTCAGACTGAAAGCAACAATGCTAACCCTGCTCTCAACTGCACACAGGGACTCTACCTTCGACAGGGTCAAGGAATGTGGGGCTTCACAGCATTCTTTGGCACAGAGAAAGGCAGCAGACCAGATCCACCAAAGAGGAATAAAGAGCTTCTCTGTTCCCTGGCCTTCATCCTCCCTCACTGCCAGTCAGCTGCCCTATGGGGAGATGGCCCATCTCCCAGTCCTTGGGGCCAACCATTTACTCCAGGTGTTGGACATTAACCCATCGTTTTTTAATCTCTGGCATTCTTGAGGTCATAATTTCTCAAAAATGTCTCACAAAAATACATCACAAAAGGAGGAGAATGACTCCCAAGACCTTGGGCGCCAGATTCCTGCTTAACCCTTCCCTTGTTCCCTGCAAGCCAAAGGCCTGGCTCACGTTACACTGTGAGATTCAATATGCCTGCCATGTTTTAGGAAAATGCACAAAAAGGATGAATGATCTACTTGAAATGTGTTGCATCCTTAAGATAAGGCATGACATGAAGCCAGTTATGGGGTCTTCCCTGTAGTTTTCTGAAGATACCGTACTCTTAAATCACAGATTTGGGTGGCACATTGTAGGTCATCTAATCCATTCCTTGGCTCCATGCAGAAAATCCAGAGCCTAGAGATGGCTGTCAGCCACTGCATGGAGCAAGGAAGAGCCCACCATGCCACCAAGCAGGGTGGTCTCTTGATGCCATATGTGCCTGGAGTTATATGTGGGGCATCTGGAAAGAAGACAAACAGGGACCCCAGCTGTGGAACTCCCTCCCCATCCATGTAGGTGCAGTGGCAAATCTTACGAGCTGGCACCAGTGAAAGACCTATTTGTTTACCTATGCCCTTGAATAAACTATCCTTACTTTCTTTGCTGCTTTGTGTAAACTGTGATGTATCTATTACTGTTCCCTCTTTGATTATGGGTGGTTTGGCTTTTGGTTTTTTTCTGGTTTTTTGATCAGTATTTGATTACTTCTACCCAACTTTAGGATTATTTTATAATGAAAAGTAGGACATTTCATAAATCCACATACACCATATTTCTCTTTTGTCTTTTTTGCAGTGGTGCAAAGGGAGAGCTCCAGGGAATTAACCTGGGTCATTTCCAAAGGCAAGGTCAAATTGGCAGCCCAGACATAGTGAGTTCCAGAGATGCACTAGGGCAGTGATAGTGAACCTTTTAGAGACCGAGTGCCCAAACTGCAACCCAAAACCCACTTATTTATCGCAAAGTGCCAGCACTGCAATAAAACCTGAATACTGAGGTTTTAGTTTAGAAAAAACAACTCATAGACAGTCCAAGCAAATATATATATATATACACACACATATATATGTATGTATGTATGTATATGTGTATATATATATCCTTGGCAGTTTACTGACTGGCCATGCGAAAGCTCGGACAAGTCACGGCTAATGAGTCGTGGCTCATGACATCATTGCCTGGCGCCACTACTCCTTTCTGAGCATGCGCATGGTCCCTGTGTGTGCTGTTGCTTAGCTGCTGGGGTGATGCTGGGGCGACTTTGCTCGTGTGTCGACAGATAGGGCTCTGTGTGCCCACTGTGGCATGTGTGCCATAGGTTTGCCACCACTGCACTAGGGCATCAGAAAAATACAATGCAGGAGATAATACAGAGGTGTGGATCCACCACACTGTGGCTAGAACAGAAGGCTTTAAGCTTGAGCCTTTGAAGCCCCGCCAAGAGTACAGGCATAAGCTGTTAGAGCAACCTGACCTCTCACTACTGCTTCTGAATTCCTCCAACCTCATTTACTCACACAGTAAATTCCTCCCACCTCATTTACTCATACAGAGAATGGGAATATGTTTCTCATTCTCACTGCAGGTGCTAGCAGTAAAGAAAGAACATGTATGTGGAGCACTGAGGAGTGAGCAGAAAAAAGGTCCTCTACTCTCTTCCCCTCAGGCCCCCAGTGTTTGTGCACCCCTAAATCAAAGCTTTGTGAATGAAGGAAATATATGGGGTTAAAAGGAGCTAAACAAAAGTGTGCTATCAGTGCTGGTGTTGCCCCAGCCTTAAATGGGGCTGGCAATTCAGCAGTACCCTATAACTAGGGATTCACTGGAGAAGACCATCATGCCAGGAAAAGCCAAAGGCAGAACAAGAAAAGGAGGACCAAATATGAGATGGATTGACTCCGCAAAGGAAGCTCTGAATTTACAAGGGCTATGAAGGACAGGGCGTTTTTGAGGGCATTCATTCATAGGGTTGCCAAGTCATCAGAGATGACTTGACAGCACATAACAACAAACAGGAACTAGGGATCTGACCCTTGTAAAAGCTGATGCAGATTAATGGAAGACCAGCTCCACTGGCAGCCTCCTCTCTCTCCAGTGTCACCTAACAACAGACCATGTTTTTAGTTATGACATTTATACTCCACCATCTTGGAATCCAGGGTGACCAGATGTGGTTCCCAGATGGCTTTCTGTCCGTGCTCTGACCAGACCTTGGCCTGCTTATCTTCTGCAAGGTGGTTGCTTCATGTTCCTTCAGACCCTGGGACTCTGTCAATGCCTGAGACAGAGGGAGACATGGGAAGGAGAGCCAGCTCCATTGGCCCTGCTAAGTGACCAAGTGCATCAGGCTCCTCTTCTACTGAATTCTTCAAAAAGGTCTGTACAAGAATGTAATTTTAAGAGCTGGTTTTGAATTTGTTTGCTTTCCTCTTCCCTCCTCATCCCCTTCTTGTTTCATATCAAGAATGTAAGTCTGAGATCAGGGACTGTCTTGTTTGTTAGTGAACTTTTAGAAGCCATTCAGAGTGACTCTTAAAACAGGTTAACAATGCTTTCGAAGAATGAATAAGTACGTGTGTTGTACTTATGATGATCATGTGTCCTATAGTACGGAGGGCAAGTCCTCTATTTGAAGGGTTGTCCAAGTCCAAGTTAAAGACAACCATAAGAAGGGACAGAATGGTCCTTAAAGTTATGCTTATTGTTATTAATTTTATTTCTATTTTAACAATAGTTGAAGCTTTCTGGGCAGTTTACAACAGCACATAAAATACAATAAAAAATACAGACAACAATAAAAGCATCACAAAAGATTTCCATACAAAATGTAAAACCAAATTTAAAACAAATGTAAAAAGTTAGAAGAATGAGCTGTGATAGATTTATAGAATCATAGAATAATGGAGTTGGAAGGAGTTAAAGGGCCATTGGGTCCAAGCCTATGTTCAGTACTCCAAGTTAAACCATGCCTCTCAGATGGTGGTCCAGTTGCATCCTAGTGCAGGAGAACCCACAAACTCTCTAGGTAATGGGTTCCATTGTTGTACTGCTTGAACAGTCAGGAAAATTTTCCTGATATCTAGCTGGAATCTGGCTTCCTGTAACTTGAGCCCGCTATTCCATGTGCTGCACTCTGGGATGATTGAGAAGAGATCCTGTCCTTCCTCTTTGTGACAGCCTTTCAAGCACTTTTAGAGCACTGTCATCGTTCCCCTCAATCATTTCTTCATAGTTGTATGGTCAAGGGTCATTGTAATACCCATTGTGGTGGGATGCTTTCTTTTTTATTTAAATTATAGGAATTAATTCTAAAGTACATCCATACATACAAATAAGCCTGGACAAGTTTTATGCAAAGTTGTGTCCTCTTAGGCCTCTCCTTGGTGGTACATCATCTCCTCTTTGTCACGCGAAAAATGTTCACCTTAGATCGAATGTGCTGATGTGTAAAATATGTGGCTAAAAGGTGTTTAGGAAATGGTGATGTGCCTTCTGTGTGTGTGTGTGTGTGTGTGTGTGTGCACACATGGGTGCACATGCATGTAGCTTGCCTGCTCAACGGACACCCACCAGATGGCAGTGCAGACAAATAACCCGTTTTCAAACTATCTTACTAATTTATGAGGACATTGCCAAGTGTTCTGCATCTTTTCTGCTTTTACTCTTCACTGTTTTAAGTGTTCTTTTCTGAAGGTCAAAAATAGTTTCCTTTACTTACAATGGCTTTTCGTAAGACAGCTTTGCTCATGTAGAACATATGAGATTTTTCTTCTTCTTTCTTTCCACAAAGAAAGTTTGTGGGGAAAGTTAGGGTTGCCATGGTTTTTCAGGCAAAGCTTCTTTACCTTTAATGTTTGTCTGACAGGCAACTATTCAGCTGATAAAACTTTATTTGGTAGTGGATGTCTATGCTAATACATGCATCATCATCACCATCATCAATTTTTTCTTTCCTTTAAGATACTGGAGCTGTATTCATCATCCCCTCTGTTTAGGTACACAAGAAGTCTATAAGGTAGGTCAGACTGAGAGACAGTGACTAGGAAAGCCTTCACCAATGAAATCTTTGAGCAGAGATTCAAATCCTGCCCTCTTCAATGCTAGCTGCCATTTTGTGTGTACCTGTTAAATTTTGGTGCACACAAAACCCATCAGCCACTGAAAAGGAAGGGCAGCTCTTGTAGGGGGACAAGTTCCATGGCCGATTTTTATTGGTCCTGTAAAGAGAAATGTGTAATTAAAGCACTCTTTGAGCATTAGCCTTTGTGTTTGGTAAAGGGCATCATGCCAACAGGACTGTCAGGGGGAGCGTAACAGCAAAGCCATTGCAATTTGCTGTGCTTTGATTCTGGCATGATTAATCACAACTGAGAGGGAAGATTAAGAATTTTCTGAGCTTTCACTGCTGACACATCCATGCCACAATAACCTGAGAAGAACCACAATAAAACCATTGAAGCAATGGATGGTCTTACTTTATAATGCCACTCTCTGCCACAATCCACTATAATATGTCACGTCCTACACTGTGCTACTGTTTTCTGAAGGACCATCTGCTTATGCATGGACAGGCCTGCATACCATGGCCTTTGCCGAAAGCTCTGTTATTCATCCCTCTGCTGTCTGGGGTATGAAACATGGGGCATGGCAATAGGTCTTCTAATCAGTGGTGGCCAGATTATGGGATTTGCTTCCCTGGGATCTCTAGGTAGGCAGGTCACCTCACTGGACTTGAACATTCAAATGGCAGGTGACCACAACTCTGCCTGAATGTACATTTTATAGCTTTGCTCACTCCTTGTCTTCTTCCTGTCTGTTCTTCCTAGCTATCTTGTGATGCTGTTAGATTGCTCTTATATTTTATATTGCTTTATGATTTTGATTGTGAGCCACCCCAGATGAAGCAACATGGGCACCTTCCTTCCTTCTCTATTTCTAGCCCCTCTCAAACACAGCCAGCCCCTAGGCATAATAAAGAAAGGCCAGCTAATCAGTGAAGCACTCTTCTTTCTAAGACAGAAGATGGAAGAGGAGGAGGAGGGGGGAACAGCCACTCCACCCCCTGGGTCATAGCTGCAGCAGCAGGAGTGACAAGCAGTGGGGAGATTTCTGGGAGCTCTGAGACTCCAAGGGCACCTGGCTACATGATAGCCATTCAAGGAAGGTCAGGCGCTAGGCTATTTTCTTGGAGAGCTACTGGGGCCAGAATTCGAGCTGTAAGCAGCCCATTCCCATGACGGTTGATAGGAACCATTGATAGGAACATTCTAACCATATGAATGGGTTCTTCTTTTCCTTTTCCCTCCCCATCTTTTTCCTTATGTGTTGTGACCTTTCAGCCCATACGTTTGTGGGCAGGGGCTGCCTGTTTTTCTTTTTAAGTATTAATCAGTAAATTCCTCTGGGAGACCTTCCAGCTAAACATAAAGGCATTAAGGCTTTAAAGAAATAAAACATTTTCATTTCACTTGTTCCAAACTTTCTTGTTTACTAAGGAACCCTGATTCTTTCGTACCTTCAGGCATATTCCATGGTGAAAGAAACTTCATGAAAAAATGTTCAGAATGTATTCCTAATCTTTCCCCTTCCTTTTCTTTTTCTGATCCCTGGTATTGCAGCCTCTTCCTCCTCATCTTGTCTCCACTGTTTCATACCCTGAAGTGTCCTGCTAGCTTGTGCTAAAAATACAATTAAAGAAACAAATACTGGGGGCGGGGAGGAGAGAGAGAGAGAATTGATAGCTTATTAAGGACACAATTGTATGCATATTTAGACAAGGAAATGTTCTACAGACCCCAGCTTTCCCCACTTAGTTGACTGGGAGAATGTTGGTAGTTCTAAGCGTTTTTCCTGTCTAAACTTGCATAGATTTTAATAGTATTTACATATACTTAATACTATTTACATGTATATACATGCAAACAGGGACATATGGAATGCAGAACAGGCATGGTTTATGCCCCCAGAGATCATCCTAAGCCCCTTGAAGGGCAGCTCCAGACATTTAGCTGGTGAAATCATCGGTTTTGTCATTCTGCTAAAAGTGCAGGATTTTCATACAGAAGGCGATCCTGACAAGGAAAAAGCTATAGCTCAAAGCTTGCTTACACTGGGCACTCTTTCACATTCATTTATATTTTAAATATATATGCTTTTTACTAATTAACATATCAATGACAAAAGGATAATATCCCTCAGTTACAATGGAAAGATAGCAGAGCCCAGTAGTTTTAATGCTTTAAGAACCGTGGTTATTGTGTGGTTTTACTGTGGGGCCTTTTCTTTGCTTGAGGTTGTGACACCTTTCCTGTGATATTTTGACTATTTGATATTACGTTTTATTGTCTACATTGTTATTTTCTATTATCATATTCTGCAACCTGCCCAGAGAGCCACTTTGGCTAAGGAGTGGGATAGAAATCTAATAAATAACAAGACATCCTAAAATTTCAGAAATAACATGAGAGATTTTAGAATGATTACATTAAAATTGAGAAGTCAGCCAAGCACCAATAAAGTTATGGAGACTTAAGAGACTCATGTAGCAAACAGAGGTTTAGACTTGCCTCTTAACTGAAAAAGTATTTGGTGCCTCCCTGACCTGACAGCAAAAGGGAATTTACAAATGAGGCATTGCCACTGAAGGAGGTACCGTATTTTTCGCTCTATAAGATGCACTTTTCTCCCCCTCAAAAGTAAGGGGAAATATCTGTGTGTCTTGTAGAGTGTATGTGTGTGTGCCCGATGCCCGGGACGCTGCCGGCCGCCTGCACCACATGGCACCACCTGGCCGGCACGCGCTCAGCGCGTACTGCTCCACCCCACCCCTCCGGCGCCAGTGAGAACTGTGCCACTCGGGGAGTGGTGCAGAGGAGGAGGAGCCGTGGGCTTTAACCTGCCGGCCGCACGGAGAGACGGACTGCTCACCCCCACCACCCGGGAAGACCTGCCACCGCCGCCACGCCACCCGGAAGGCCACCGCCGGCACGCTGCCAGCCCGGCTGCACCACACCTGGCCGGCACGCGCTCGGCGCGCCCTGCTCCGCCCCCCTCCTCCGGCGCAGGTGAGAGCTGTTAATCACAGGTCGGTGTGTGTTTTCAAATGGCAACCCGTCTTTCAATGACGCCCATGGGGAAGTGATGGGGAATGCACCTGTGATTATCAGGAAGCTTTCCATGGATCCTTCCTCTAAAAACTAGGTGTGCCTTATGGTCAAGTGCGTCTTATAGAGCGAAAAATACAGTACTTTCCAGGGCTGCCATTTGCTTGATCTCACTAGGGATGGTACTCTGCAAAGGGTTTCCAGTGCAGGCCTTAAATGTTGAACAGTTTCATATGAAAGAAAATGAAGGCTATCTTCCAGTGCCTGGGGGAGGGAACTACACTAGAGTACCTTCTGTTTGCTGGGGAGTGCTGTTGCAACATTTATGCAACACACATTTAGCATTGATGGAGAACTTGTTCATGAATCCAACACAGTTCCATTATCCTGAAAATGTGATCTTGTGTGACACAGATGCAATTACAGGAGAGGTAGGAGCACTTAGAAGGGTCATGTGTGCACTGAAATGACTCTTTAATGTTCATTTGCATGCTGTTTTAAATCCATAAAGCTACGTGCAGGTTCTCTGGTGCAAAGGAGCAGAGATTTTTTTCTTTTTAAGTAATTCACAGCCATTCCTAAAATGCAAAGCGACCTTCACACCTTGTGCTTTTTTTTTTTTTTTTTGCAGAAATAAGATTTATGCCTCCCATTTTATCATTTTAGATTTCGTGCTGAAGGTGATGGCAGCAGCTGCAGCTACTCTTTCTATGCTATGTTTGAACAGGAAGGGGCTCAGCCTTCCGAGCTCCAGCTCTGAGCATGTAGACTTGGAGCTGAGACTCCAAAGAATCCTATGGCCTCCCAGACAATGTTGGGAGGCCATAGGATTGCACCCCAAAGAAATGAATACTCAAGAATAAATTTTTGATATGAGAAAGAGGTGACTGGTGGCAAAAAAGAGCAAGAAATAAATGCCAATGATCAGACTATGAATGTGGATTTGAAGGTGCATGTTGAAACTGATGTAGTCCACATCTAGGAAATATATGAGATGTTCTTGTTTTTTCACTGAGATTAAACCTAAGACATCAAGGCAGATGAGTGTTGTTCCAATCTTTCTTGATGAAGGAAGGGTCATATTCAGGGATCTGACCAAATAAGATCCTCTAACTTTCTTGTTACATATAGCCTTAAATGCTTCCAAATGCTTGTAACCAATTAAAGCAGGGATTAATTTTTCTGTCATGATTGGCATTTGTTGAAGCATTTATATTATCTGTCTTTTAACAGGTAGTATTTTCTATTGAAATTGTTTTTATTTATTTATTTATTTATTAAAACATTTCTATGCCGCACCTTGCCGAAGCCTCGGGGTGGCTTACAACATAATAAAATACAATAAAATAAAAAATAACAATATAAAATTAAAATTAACAATATAAAATAAATAAAAAAATATAAAAGAAGTCGCCCTGGCAGTTTAAGTGGTTTTAAATTTTGCATATTGAAATGTTATGCTGTATTTTGTTACTTGTACTGATGGTTCGTAATTTTATGAATTGTTTAAACTGCCAGAGGATTTTGACATTGGGCAGTATAGACATGAAATAATATTAATAATTTCCAGTTACTGGGGGCAATCTCAACCTCCAACTTGTCAGGTTGGAGGGGGGAATACCCTTCCATCTGCAAAGGGTCCCATCAGTGGGAATGCTTATCACCCATGAAGACCCAAAATATTTCCATGGAAAACTCCATAGTGATGATTCTACCACCGGCAGATTGTCTACCTCTGTGATTCTACTGCCAAAAATGCAGCATTCTGGTATCACAGAGGAGGAGGAGGAGACCTTGAGTTTACTGACAAGAGGCCCAAGAATTGTTTCCCCACCTTTGTCAGGCTGGAGCTGTTCTTACTCATTCTACAAGTGCAAATCCATTGTAACCAATGGGGGAAATGAAAAGAAAGACAGACAGGCAGGCAGACAGACAGAAAACATGAAAGCAGGATCCATGTGGTAAGAACGTCCTTCCCCACCCATCTTACTTTCTGCCCTTGACAGCTCATCCAGCCTCTTCTTTTGGATTGACTTGGTGGTTAGCAAGCTTATATAGGGTCCCCCTCTGCCACATGGTAGCAGTACTTTTATTTAGGCTACAAGGAACATTCCTAGGAGCATGGCTTGGTCCCTGATTCCTGTGAGATTTTACGTGCTTGCCTGTTTATTTTAGTGAGGCCTTCCATGTAGCTCTCCTGCTGGAGCAACAACCCACCCCCCTGCCCCAACCCAGCCCATCTGCGTAGGAACTGATGCACTGCTGAGCTGTTGCCGTTAGAAAGGGTTGCATTGGACTGTCATCACATAATCACTGAAATGTAGCTGAGGCATGCTTGGACCCAGGAGGTGCCTTAGAGTTCTCCTTCTTTTGATGTGGGGATCCTGTCTTTCAGTGTCTGTGAGAACATGTGCAGCGCCAGATTCATAGCTGGTGCTTTGTAAGCGGGTATTGCTGCAGGAGATACATTAGCCAGGACAGCCTGCAGCGCTGGCTTTGTGCGCCACAGAAAGTCACTCGAACAAAGAACCCATCAGCAGTGCTTCCTCCACAAGCCATCCAGCTGGGCCAGGGCCTCCCTCTTCAGATAAACAGGAAAGAGAGGGATGCAGCCTCTGATGTGTTTCCTTAGAGAATGTTTTACAATAAGGGCCAGATGAAACAAAGGCGAATGCGAGCTGTAAACAAGCTAATTCAAGTGTCTCCTCCGGGTCTTGTCAGCCAGCACTAGCTGCAGTCAACACCTCGCATATTATCCAGTGAGCTGCCAGATCGTCTTGCCCTGTGGAGACTGAGAGAGAGAGAGAAGTGGTGCTAATAACTTCCAAGCTCTCCACAAAGGCAAATGAGCAGCATTCCTCCTAGATCCTTCCCCATTTTGGAACTTTTCAATGCATCTTCATTAGAGGGAAACAGAGAGGTCTTGCCCAGCCATTCATCTGCTGCAATGATAGGCAAATCTTTTGGGTTGTGGGCACATCTGGCCATTTAAGGCTGTATCATGGGCATCACCATAGAATAGCTGCCTAAAAGGCATGGCAAAGGATAAGTTAGATCCCAAAAGATCGAGTACGAGGCAGAGGTGCTCTTCTGGTTCTAAGACTAATATGGCTACATGTGTTGCTCTCTGCAAGTATCTGCTGGTGCCAGTGAGCCCTATAGAAATCTAATGGGGAAAGAGGGATCTTTGGGACAGTCTGTTGGAATGGCTTAAAGCTATGATACCTCTGCATGTGCCACCTTTATGTCCATAAAGCGGGGTAGGCAACTGGTGGGAGAGAAGCCATCCTGAGCACAACCATAACAAAACCATCATGAGTAAAGGAAAAAGAACTTGCTCAGGGGCATTCGTGGGAACGTGGTAGCTAGAGGTCCTCATTTTGCTTTGAAGCAATTCAGCTACTGTCCATGGGGGAAAGGATTAAAATAAAAATGGGTAGGAGCTGGGTGTCTTGGAGAATATCACTGGAGGGGCAGCTCTGATCGGATGCCTGCCCTGTTGCCTTCAGGCAGAGGGCTTCTAGCAATATCCATCAGAAGACACTGTGTACCTCATCTGTCTTTTCCTGCCTTATGGAGGAGGAAGATGGAGGAGTACAAGTGGAGATGTTATCTGAACATGAGTGGTAGGATGTTATTGCTCTCATGTCCCACTTGCGGGGTTCCCACTGAGAGTCAGTTGGCTGCTCTGTGAGCGGATTGCTTGACTAGAGGGACCAGGATGATCCAGGATGGTTCTATACATGTTTTATCGATGCTCCAGAAAATGTTATAATTTGAGCACAGTAGCTGCACGAATAAAGCCTTGTCTGAAAGCATTTGGTTTCCAAGTTTTCTGTGTTGTGTTTGCACCATAGAGTTCTCCTCGCTCCAAAATTGGGCTGCGGGCATTTTACAATACCAACATGAAAAATATTTTCTTGTACATATGACTTAGTGTTACCACAGGTACCTGCTACCACAGGAAGCTGCAAGGGGTTTGGGGACAGAGGGGGAATCTAATAACTGGTAACTAGGTAGCACATTCATCAAACAGCACTTCTGTCCAGTAGACAGGAAAGTCCCACTCAGAGTTATGTGTGACAGTTGTCTTCAAATCTTAATAAAATCATGTTCCACAATTGCAGGCTCAGTTTGATGGCACTCTAAAGTTTAGACTCCACAACAGAAATAGGTAGAGGCACAGTAGCTTATTAGCTTGGTTGTCAAGCTCTCAGCAATGCATATGGGAAGTAATGCAAAAAATCTGGAGTTCAGAAGTCTGGGGAATGAACTAGGAAGTGTTTCTTAAATGAAGATGGAAAAATACCTTGAGTGCATCCCATGATTAAAACTCAGAAGCACACCCTCCTGAATTTTTTTGGCTGTCCTAGAAGGCTATGTAATGTTGCACTGTAGGAGGAAATACACTTTTGGGATAGGGGAATCTAAGCCTTGGCCCCAAACCAACGATCGTAAAGAAGCCAGTGGAAAAAAAAGTATTATTATTAGACTTTTCAGTAGTGCATTACTGCCAGGATTCCCTAATCCCTTTACCAGGGTCTGCTTCTAGGCCTAAAAGTAAGCTGCCATCACCACCTGCTGCTAAACCTGAAATGCTCTTGCTGTATTTCTCAGTGGAGGAATTCAATGGGAGAAGGGAAAAAGAATCGAGGTCAGGAACAGACTGTGCCAGAACTTACAAAACTGAGCTGCAACTGAAAGAAATTTCCAGAAACAGGTTCTTCCTTTCCAGCAAAAAAGCTTTTCTATCCCAGAGGTGATGTTTTGCATGAAGTATGCCAGCAAGTAAGTGAATTACGGGGTACTTTTGCTAGATAGGTTGAACTCAGCTGATGAGAGATTGATGTCCCCAAACGGGCAATTTGGGAGCGAAGCAAGAATTAAGACCAAAAAGAGGAAACTAATGGCTGCAATAAAAGCTGGGGGATGGGGAAGGAGCAAGCAGGACATCTGTGCATGTGTGTGAACTGGGCATGTACTATTGGTCTCCAGGTTGGCTCCTTCAGAGAAAAGCAGAACAGGGGTGAGGACTCTCCTGCCTTGGAACCTCTCCTGAGTTGCCACAAAGACTCAGGGGTATGACAGCACAGCTACAAAAAGGGACAATCTTTCTTTAAAGCTGCCCCCTTTTGCTAATGTGCTGACACATCTCTGAGCCGTGGCAACAAACTACAGCTTACTTTTTTCTGTGAAACAAAACCAGGCCCCTTTTTGCTGCCTCACAGTTGACTGTTGGTGGCAAATGTGGTATAAGGGCTACAAAACAAAGCAGGGCATGGAATGGAATGGTCCACAGGCTGTGCGTTGCCCATTCCTGTGGTAGAAGCTCAATGATTATAGAAGACATAGAAACACAGGGAAAAAGCAGGTCGGAAGGGGCATTCTGGGCCATCTAGTCTGACCCCTGGCTCCAGCCAGCTCCTCTCATGTATATAACCATCTATTATCATATGCCTTCTGTTATTGTTCCATTGCTATCCCTCCCAGTTTCCCCAGTTTAACTATGATGCTGAGCATGGAATAGGTAAAACAGAACACTCACACAACTTTACACATGTGTAGTAAGGTGTCACATTTAAGCCTGGTTGTGTGTACCTAAGTTGCACAGCTAGCATGCAAAGGAACTATCATCTGTTGGTGTCAACCTTAATGGCTTGGGAGGGACCAGGTTATCTGCCTTCACCCATACAAACCTGCCTGTACGCTAAGATCTGACTGGCATCCTGCTTGAATGTCCACCATGATTAAAACTGGCATGCACTTAGAGACAGCCTTCTCAACGAAAGCTTCCGCTTTCCAGTTGATCTGTGCTTTGCCCCATCTACTACAGCACATAGGTAGACCTTGAACAATTTCGTCTTCAAGGCTGCCTTCAATTAATTCCATATGTTGGCCAGATAGCATCAGAAGTAATTGCTGGACATCTGTTGCAATCACCTGTAATTTGTATCCAGTTTCTCAGTTTTTAAAATTTTGCTTTGGGAGGGTGTAGCCCTAAAAAGAGCTTAAAATACTTATAACAAAATGAACTGGGCAACCAAACATAAACACAAAACTGGCTGCCTGGAACAGCACATGGGTAAGGGAGTCCCTTTCCTTTATTTTTAACATTGCCAGTGTTAGCTTTAAACTGGACCTGACCAGTGATCTTTCATTCTTGTTTGTCTTGTTAAATGCAGTTTCCTTTGATTCAGCTTTTTTCTTGTGGTATTGGTGTGAGTTTGGACTCAGATCTCATCATGGAGGGAATACTAGGAATGTTGGACAACATAGCAGTTTCCTGATCAACCTGACTGCAACTATGATTAATGGTTCTCCTCACCCACAGGATGGTTTGGAGATTAGGATGACTACCAGCCTAGTTTTCTCCTGCACTAGATCACAGTATGTGCTCCTATCCTCATCTTGACATTTCTTTGCTCACCAACACTCATGAATAGACAAAAGCTGTTTTGACTCTTGCTCTGCCACCACCATGAAATCAGGATGTGCCTTTTAGATGCATTTGTCTGACGTGAAGCAAAATGTGGGTATGCCCAGGCAGCTGGCCCTCCTCTCTGTAAAATGATGGTGACAATGATGTTGATAAAGCTGCTTACATCAGCTGCAGTGGGACTTGGCAAGACCATTGTAACCCAGGTGCTGATACTGGATGCTGGGCCTGTCCTGTCACCTGCAGGTAGGGTTCCCCTGTGATCCAGTTGCAACACCATTAATGTGGTGTATAGTTTAGCCCCAGCTCCGATCTTGAATTATGCTTTAGTTTTGGCCTTCTGCTGATTATGCTTTTGATTCATCCTGTTCTCTGGCCTTGACTTTTGCATGACCCTGGCCATAGCTTATGGTCTTGCTTGCCTTGGGTAACCTGAAACGAGGCAAAGGATTGAGACAAAAGGCCACTGATGGACAGGAAAGCTTCAAAACAACCCACTGGCAGATGCTTTCAATTAGTTTAACAGCCAATATCCAACCAAACTGCAAATTAGGCATTGTGAAACCAACAATAGATTACTTGTTCTATCAAACAGCTGAGCTAATAATAAAAAATGTGCAATAAGTGAATGATCATCTAAAGAGATGAGGTGGGTGGGGGAAGACACCCCAGAAGACAATTAGATCTGCAGAACAACCAACCATATCATCCGAGTTTAGGAAATAATGTGAAAATAAGAGGTTTTGTTTCAACCAGACAGGCACAGCTACAGACTTATCCTTATGGTCCTGCAAGAAACTGAAATTCCACAGTATTCATTTTCAACAAATATCTCAGAGTTCCACACTTTTTACAGATCAACAGGGAGATTTTCTGCCTGCTCTTAAACACATTTACTTGGAAGGACAGGGAATCTATCACCAAATGTTAGAAAATCCCTGCAAGTAAGGAAGGTACATTTAGATTATATAATAAGATGACTTCATGTCTGGAGTTTTAACTCCTTGCACTCATCCTAGGAAGCCACAATCTGTGGCTTCCCAGATCATGGAAAACATATGTGTATGGAAGAGAGAAAACATGTACACATAGATCTGAATGCAATTGTCATGCATGATGAGTCACTGTAATGGATGAGTGGGAGGCACACCTCACCCACCCTGGTGACAGAGACCAGAGCCTGGCTCAACTGGCTGTTAGAGAAGTGCTTGAAAATGATGTGGAGAGCATGCCCTGTGCATTCATTGGCTCACCCAAAGCTGGACAAGGGCCACAGCCGTGGCTAGTCAGAGGACACGAGGGGCACTGGTGAACCAGACCGAGGGTGTTCAAACAGTAGCTATCCTGCTGCATGTGGGACCCTGCAGATAGGACATGACTGCAATGGCACCACCCTACTTGTATTCCCCAACATAATGGGGATCCTGCTTTTTATCTGAAGGAAGTATTTTGCTGTAGAGACCAAACGCCCACAAGAAGCTAAACCAGCAGAGTAGGAACACTTGTGTTCCCCAGCAACTGGTGTATTGTCTCTGATACTGGAGCTAGTATATCTCCACCAGGACTAATAGCCATTGACAGCAGTGCAGGGAAAAGATGCTGGAGCATTAAAAAGATTTCAAGTGGAGAGAGAACACTGAGCTGAATTGGGCTGAGCTAGATAACTGAGAAAGGGAAGGCAGGAGACAGAAACAGAAAGGCAAGGGCAAGTGAAGGAAGAGAAACTGTGGGAAAGAGAGCAAAAGAACCAAAATGGAGGAGGAGGAAGAAAGGTGAAAATAATAGGGGTGCTAGGAATGTGGAAGAAAACCCAAGGGAAGAATGGGAAGGAGGTGGCTGAGGCCGAAAGGAGATGTCCTGGGCCCATGAGAGGAACTGGGAAGGACTATGGTCAGGAATAAAGGCAGGACTAAGGGCACCCAAGGAAAGACAGGAAGAGGAGGAAGAGAAGTACAGATGAGAGCCAAATCCAGACCCATTCATGGCCTGAGAAGGAAAAATCCAGGGGACAAGATTAAGGGCCCTGGAGACCCAAGGCTGAGGAGAGGGAAGCTGGGTTTCCATCTCTGATCCAGGCAGAAGCTCTAGAAGTTCTGTAAGAGAGGACACTATCTCCATGACAAGGCATGTCAGGAAAAGGGTGGAGACCAGACCTTCCAGACCTCAGTGGAGTCTAGTAATCAATTGTATTAGACATTCCTGGGACAGAGGGCATTCTGTCACTCAGTGGTCACTTTAGTTACCAGCTGCACTTCGTATGCTTGTTCAAAGACACTTCTGGCTAGGGACCACTTTGATAATGGAAGTTCTTGTGATAATGCTTGTGATAATGGATGTTCTTAATTATTTAGCAAATCCCAAGGCAAACTGTGGTGCCAGTAAACCTCAAAAATAGAGGCAGCAGCTGGACAAAGCTAATGTACCAAGAAAACAATCACTGGTTTAGCTCTTAAAATGACCTTGTAGAACAAGGAAACCCATTTTGGTTAAACTGGAGAAATCTCTCTCAACACTGAGAGAAAGGAGAGAGAAGACCGGCAGCTCAAGTGAGGAATTATGGGGCAAAGTTTGCCAAATATATCATAACAATGGCACATGAAATGATAAGGGAAATGTGAAAAGGAGTCAGAAGGAAAGATATGGTTGGAGGAACTTCACATTCAGTGTAACCTCAGAGAATGCACTGAACTTTTGAACACTGTCAGCTGAAAGCATCTTTGCATGAGGTTCAGGATGCTGGTATTTCAGAGGCAAGGTTTACCAAAGTCAATACTGAGTATCATTTTACTTGTAATGTACAAATTCCATTTGGAAAGAAAATGCAGGTTTCCTTTTTGGAAACTGACTTATGTGAATGATTAAGCCTGTGTGCAGGAAGTCACAATTGTGAAAAGTCCTGCTTTGCATCAACCTGAGCTGGTGACCCCATGAACCCATGAACTGGTGGACAATATTCCAGGTGCCCCAGGTATCCATAAATACAAGTTTCTGCAAATATTTACAATGTGTGCTGTGCTGTGATGTCTAATAGGGTTCTTCTTCCACTAGTGGGTCCTCAAGGGCTTCTCTTGTGGTTTCTAGGTTAAGCCAGCATTTCAGTTTCATGAATCTTAATGCCTTTTTATGTACACCTCTTTGAAGGCATACACTTTTGTAAACAATTCTGCTTGACGTATACATTGGAGCAAGCAACTTGCCTCATCCTCATCCTCACTATCAAATGGCATGCAATATTTCCCACATCAAAAAGCAGTCCCAAAGCAGTTTGCTTACACAATGGTCATGCACGTGCACTCTCTTTTTTATTGGAGAAGGCTTTGCAAAATTTGGAAAAGTGCAAATTTCGAAAAGCAGACAACCATCCCAGTCTGTGTTTTGTTTTATGTGGTTGGAATGGAGAAACTAGGTAAATTGGCACTAAGAGGCCTCCCTTGTTTCACCCTTATCCTTATGCTGCATGAGAGCACAGAGACCCCAACTAGGAGCTGAAATGTCAGTTGCTTTGCGTAAAGGAGATTTAGACTTTTACTATGGCAAAAGATGTTCAACCTCCTTTTTGAAGCCACTACAGCATACCTTAGTGGTGTGACTAGTGGCATTTTGGGATTAAGAAACATTTGGCAAGTTATACTACCCTGGAAAACATCCCAGGCTTCCTAGCAAACGAACTTTCATGCAAAAGATATTTTTCTAAAACTGTGTTTTAAACACACATTTTAACATAAATATTAAACATAAAATAAATAATATAATATAAAATAAAGAACATATGTACTTTGGCTGGTTAATTAATATATTTAGCCGAACACAGGTGTTATATGTTATATAGTCCAACACAGATGTTATAAGCCAAGACCCTTAAGATCTGTATTGTAAAGTTATAATAAAGTTTCATTTCCCAAGTGGTCAGAAAATGTACAAAGTTATAAAAATGGTAATAAGAAGAAAACAGTGTCTTCTGACTTGTAATGCCAAGCCACAGCATGATAATAAAATTGGACTTTTACCATCAGAGAATCACTGCACATATAAGGACAGGTGTTCGTGGACTTCATCAGTCCCAGAACCATCTTTCAGTCCAGTTTCTCTTTGGTCCAATGTTGACAAGACATTGGAGATCTAGGACTGGATTGTCAATCTCTCTCAATTTCCTGTAAGTGTGGCCAGTCCCAGTTAGTTCTCAATGACGGTATTTTGGGAGGGGGTTTAAACTTGGTCTTCTGCATATTTTTTCCTGAATCTTCCTCCATCTCTAACAGGAAAAACATACTTGGGATTGGAATGTGGAGAAACTTTCTATATTTCCATTGTCCTGGGCAAATAATTAACTGTGACTTTTCAGGTAAAAATCAAAGTGCCAGTTATAGCCTATAAAACCCCTTATAACTTGGGATCAAGGTGTTTGAAAAGCCTAATTCTCCCATAAAAGCCTTCCATTGTTTTAATATCTTACAGGGAGGGGTTTTCTCTTGGTCTCACCATTGTTAGTGACATTTTTGTTGGGGACATGTGAGAGGGCTTTCTCAGAGCTGTGTCCCACAATCTGGAACTCCTGCTGAAGGAGGCCAGATGGGCTCCAAGTCCAGACTTTTATTCACATTCAGGTTGGTCTTTGGCATATAACTGGGCTTGTTGCTCAAGCTTGCTCCTTCCTTCCTTCCTTCCTTCCTTCCTTCCTTCCTTCCTTCCTTCCTTCCCTGATTGCATTCTGTTAATTACTTCTCTTGTGTCTTGCTCATGTTTTTAACTGTTTTGTTCTTATGTTTTAACCACAGTTCTTTTTGTATTTCATTACTGTTAGTTGCCTTCAGTGCCAGTTTTGGCAGAAAGGTAGAATATTGAATACACAAACGAGCAATGATAAATGATTATGTATTCCCTAATGGGGAAAATAGCAACTTGGGACCCCAGGTTAGGATAAGGAAAATACACATGGAGTAACCCCTTCTCAGTCCTCTCAGAAGCTTTTACAGGCTCTGGGAAATTCAATTACTTTCTCTAACTTCTAATCTAGTCTGGCCCAACACTTTAATGCAAAAATAATTAAATATATAAACATAACTCTCAGGGTTAGGGGAAGGATGAGATCCACACCATTCCTTTCTCTGTCATACTCCATCTAAAACTTTGAAAACCGGAATGACTGCTGGTGAAAAAGCTTGTGAAGACTGGGGCAGATTTTTTTAGAAGACATGAGGACTGGTTGCTTGACTGAAAGGGCTCGTTGCTCCCAACCCTTTGATCTGGGCAGAAATCCAAATCAAGATGTACCTAGAGAATCAACAGGATATTTTAGACTACAACTCGCAGCATTCTTTACCTTTCATTGTGCTAACAGGGTTGATGAGAGTTAAGGTCCAAAACATCCGGTACTTAGATGTACTCTAGACTTTTCTACTTAGAAAAGTCTAAGTCTACATCTGCTTAGATCACTATTAGCCAGTTGGTGAATGGAGAATGGAAGCAGAACAGACAGTTTGTTTCAGAATAATAGAAGATCGTGTACTTTACTGTTTAACTGACAGGCAAGAATAAAAACGGAATAACAAAAGCATAACCTCTTTGTATTTAATATAACATATAAATGTGCTTCTATTAAATGCTCTTGCATATGGCCCAACTAGTCAGCCATATTGTAAGCTAGAATGGGCAAAAGAGAAAACATACCACAAAATCAAGGTCTTTGTTCAGTCTCCTTATTTGTCCAAGGATCAGGCCATCATATCTTGCAGTCTTCTTATGTGGATCATTGTAGAATACCAATCTTCTTTGTCAACATCCCAAAGGGCACAATCCTGGAATTCCTTGCAAATTTGTAATTACCTTTAGATGTGGTGGGATTTATGAGTGCCTAAGCTGTTTGAGGAAAGAAGGCAGGACATTAATTATTTTTTAATCTAATCATCCTCCCCTTCCTATTTCCAAAAAGCTATCAGATAATATGTGTAGCCACTGCTAGCCAACAGAAAACGAATGCATCATTCTGTCATCCATAATGGATCAACAAATCCAGTGATCAGCTGCATGCCAAATCGCCAGCCAAACATTATTCGGACAAGCATGCTGCAATTTGTCATGGTAGCAGATAGGCTGCTGCCTTCCTCCAATATGCCTCCAGGAAAACATCTGAGCCAGTTCTTGCTTTAGTTGTGCAGTCACTTTTGTAAGAGGCAGGTGGATATTCCTCTCTTTTATCATGTGTTTCAAACAAGTGTTCTAGTCTTGTGGCTAAAATGGGCCATCAGATGGTTCTGTTTCCCCCAGAACTGTTATTAGTACTTTGTGGATGTCCTCAGGAGTGACTCCAGATATAAGGGGTCCTCAGCAAAGTGCACTTTTAGGAAAGCCATGTGTCTTATTTTGCAGTCCTCTGTTTGAAGAAAGTCTTCTATTTGAAAGGCTGTCGTGTCCAAGCCCAGTTTCAGGATAAAGAGTCATAAGATGGAGGAGCAGGGGCCTTAAAATAACACAGACACAATTACAGACAAAGAATCCTAACAAAGAGGGCCTTGAACTTGCGCCAAGACAGCATACTGAGTAGCCACACAGGTCACCTGGCCATAGTCTTTCCCACTATGGTGGACAGTATTGCATTTCTATTTATATAGCAAATTATAGCGATCTCTTTCTATGCGTATGCCAACCGTATGCCAGTCTGCATCCTCTTCGGCTCTCTTCTTTGGTGATATGTACATGGCCCCTCTGGTTGGGGAAATGAGGAGCCTGAAAATATTTGGGAAAAACAAGTAATGGCATCTATAGAAACCCCAGAATAACTTCAGATAGCAAGGAATATTCTGGATGAGCAGTGGTAAACATTTGTCCACACATCTTTTAATACAGATGCTACAAATTATACAGCAGAACATAGAATATAGAGGCAGAGGAGTAAAGTCATGTGGTCCTCTGAGTGTGTAAGCATACATTTACTCCAGACTTTCAGCCAATCCAACACTTTGCAAGGGTGCCTAGACTTACTGCGGCTCATATAACACAAGAACTTTTAAAACTGGGGGTGTGGGGGGAGCATTCCAGCAGTGGATTGCAGGGCCACAGCATCTAGGTGTAGTTAAGCTTTATAGTACAAACATGATTTAATAACCTGACTTTTGTGGTAATTGCGTTTTGGAATATTTGCTGCATTTATATTGTAAGCATTCAGTTTAAATGGTTTAAAATGAGATTGTCTTGTGCATTTAAAACTGATTTATGTAATTATTTTAATGTACATTTCAGAGAAGAAAAACATTGTCATCATAATTTCTTTTGGGGATAACTCACCATTTTTCAAACAACTATAATATGAATGTGTCTTCAGATATTTCAACAGCTAGTGGATGCAACTGATCCTAAGTGCTTCTTTGGCCAAATATGTTGTCATTGAATTCTTGCCCACTTTTCAAGCATGGATGGGTGAGAGAGAGATCTTGGTCCAAGATGCATTTAGATGCGGTTAGGGTCTATTTGATTTTAGTTCTTGGTGGGCTCAGAGTCTACAGTGCTGAACTCAGCATTCAAGACTGTGACCACTCAACATTCATGCATGTATTTTATTTAGCTTTAATCAAAGCACTTTCTCATGCTACCCTATCCACAAATTTGGTTTTTAATTTCAAGTTAACCCTCTGGGTCCTTTCCATCTCTAAGTTAAACACTGCAGAAACTGACATGTTTTGCATTGCAATGAGCTAAAGCCAAGAACGGCACATTATTCCAATGCAAAACTGTAAATCAGAGCAAAGCTAACTTGAAATTAGGCCAAGATTTGACTGAAAGGTTCATGAACCTGAAAGAATCTTTTGATGAGGCTGATCTAAGAGTCTGAGTTGAAATGAAACTCAAAACCAATTGAGTTTTATGGGTTTTATGTCATCTTAGATTTGACTGCAAGTATTTCATCTGGCCACAGGGATTAATCTACAATGGCAGAAGCCCAGAATGATTCCTTGATGTCCATAGGATTGTTCATGATTTATGGTGCAGTAATGGGGAATCTTCAGTAGAATAGCAAAAGGTTTGTTTATATAATTTGGCTTCTGTCTTGTTAGAGGTCAGAAATGAGTGTTTCCTCTGTCTCATTCAGAGGCAGGCTGTTTTCACATTACTCTTGCACATAAAACAAACACTCACTTGCTCACTCTCTCTCTCACACACACATTTGAGCCCCTTTTACACCATTTGAAGTATGTGTGAATTTATTGGCACAGGATAGAACATACATAAATAATACTGTCTCACCAGTATGAATTTTATATTTTAAAACTGATTTTAAAAACAGCCCACATATGAAAGTATCTTTGTTGGACTGGGAACAGATTGTGTCATTTGGTTCCAAAGAACAAAATGAACCTCCCGAATCCAGTGCAGTACAGGGAGCTGCAGGCTTACCATGTACCATTTAGAACGGTGCTAGCATGAAGGTTTGATCCAACTGGAGACTGGGGAATCAGGGATGAAGATGGGTCAACTGTGGCCAAAGGAGGAGAAGACAAGGAAACTGGAGCACTCTAGATAGTATTCCCTGGCTTTACAAAAAGCTTCCTGGTCATGGTAGCATGTTGAAATGTCCCTTGGGTTCTCTTTGATAGACCAAGAATGACCAAAAATAAGAAGACTCACAAAAACTGTCAGAAGAGGGTTCAGATGTGCAAAAAATCTGCATGTGCTACTTTATGCTCTAGATGCAAGTTTAACTAGAATGATTATCATTCAGATAGAAAGGTGGTGCATCTCAATATGATGAGGAAGGGTGTGAGCAAGTCACTAGTGTGTCAGTCTGCTGTCCAGGTACTGTTGATAGGCAACTTCAGTGTGGCCAGGTGACCTGCTTGGAGGGGAAGACTCCTTCTCCCTGGCACCTTTTATTCTGAGCTTTAGAGGAGCTATCCATGGCACTCCATGGTGATACACTTATCTGAGGATGGATTTCAGCTGGACAGGTCCTCTAAAGCTCAGATTAAAGACCCTGACCCTAACCCTAACCCTTGGGATGCCATGGAGAAGGAGCCCCATTCTCCTCCTCCTCATCATCATCATTTTCAATCACCACCATCATTTTAACATTGCTTTCATACCACTCCTTTCTTCCTTTTGTAAGGAACCCAAGGCAGCTTACTAGGTTTTCCTTCCCTCTCCATTTTACCCTTACCACAACTACCCCACGAGGTGGGTTAGGCTGAGAGTGTTTGACTGACTTAAAGTCACATAGTGAGCTCCATGACCCAGCTCAAGACCCAACCTAGAAAGTTTCACAGCCATTACTCTTACATTGCATTTATGCTTTGCCTCTTTTTCCTTGCTGCAGAATCCAAGGAGGTTAACAGAATTTCGTTTTATCCCTGCAGCCAGCACCCTGTGAAGCAGCTTAGGCTGCAGTGCGTGACTGGCCCGAAGCGCACTACGTGGCCAACTGGCGGCTGCAACCCAGATCTCCCAGTTCCCCAGTCCAATACCTGTGTAGAGATTGCTAAGAATTCTCTATATCCAGATGTCAACTCACCTTTTTTGTCCTGCAAAAAAGATTAAGCCTGCAGTGCTATTCCTATTTAGACAGGAAATGTTCCTTCACACTTAGCATTCCCAGCTAAGAATGACCTATCTAGGATGACCCTCTCAGTATATTAAACCTCACCAATAATTGTGCCTAATTATCTCTAATAATAGTAGTATGTCTTGTAAAATATGCAACATGTGGGGGCATATAGTGCATATGTATTTACTATACTCAAGTTTCATGTAGGAAAATTCCAATATTCATTTTTCCTTTTTATTTTTAATTTATTTTGCTTTTAGCTTTGATTTCAAATAATTAGAACAATCTCAACACCAAACCCACTGAAAAATGGAAGACTCTGGCTCTTCCTTGCTTTTGCTCCTATCCTGAGTGCACAGCTGCTGTGATCATCGTGTAGATTTCTTTATCTTCAGAATGAATTATATTTCTCCCAGGTGTCAGGCATCTTTATCCATGCTTATCTATCACATAGAGATTTTAGTATTATACATACTAAAATACATAATACATTTGTTGTGGATCTGTATGTTTTCCTTTCTAAAGCTTTGTTTTTCAAAATGCAGTTTAAAAAGTCCTAGGTGAGGAAGAAGATGGCCTTGCGACTGCTGATTGGCCACCCCTTCTGGCACGCTGCTCAGCCAGACCGGGAGCTGGAAGGAAGGTGACTTCACCATTGACGCAAGGACTGGCCAATGAGCATTCAGCATAGCTTGGTTTTTCTTGAAACAGGGCAAACCATTTGCTCTCATGGTTGTTTATGGAATCCACAGCAGTCTTGCCCTGTAAGGTGTGTCAGTCTGCCCTGGTCCTTAGAGTCAAATGACATCCATGGTAAGCATTGTGACTAAATGAATCAAATTCTCATGAAAATCTCCATTTATTGTAAAGTAAGTCAACTATAGAGGGTCAGATGAAGAGAATCAGTATGCTCCATCTTGAGAACCAAAAAAAGCTTATATTCGTACTACTACCAGTAGATAGTGTAGTCTTTGGCTTCCCTATGATTTTATAAATGTTATTGCAACTGTATTTGTGCTGAGGTTTTATGTACAGAAGCAGTCAGCAGAGTGAATCTTGCAATAAGCTTTGGCTCAAGAACAGCTCTTTTGCAAGCTTGCCACATGGTTGGTTTTTCACTCATATACCTGCTCCTTTTAAAAGCCCAGGGAATCTTTATTTTTCATTGTGTGTTCCTTGTATTTTGTCTTAAATGTGACTGGTCTGCTACTTGCAGTCCTTTTTAGTATTTCCATTCAGAAAACCATACATAATAGTAGTCTTGTTTATTTTGGACAGCAGTTCTGCCCATGAATGAACTTGGCGTTAGCATCAGGAGCAGGATCTTTCTAAAGTCATTGAGTGTCCAGCATTGGTGCTAATATTGCTGCCCTGGCCCTGTTTTTTCCTTCCTTCCTGAACATAAGAAAAACTATGTGGGAGCCAACCAATAATCCATCTAGTCCGATGTCCCATTCATACACCAGCCAATCAGATGCACATAGGATCCCTTAAGCAGGATACGAGTGCAACAGCACCTTCCTGACCAAGCTTCCCAGCAACTGGTATCTGCATCTGATACATGAGGTAGCACACAGTCATCAAGACTGGTAGTCATTGATGGCCTTCTCCTCCATGTATCTGTCCAATCCCCCTTTCAAGCCACCCAAATGGATCTCTATAACTATCTCCCATGGCATGGCAGTGAATGCCACAGTTCAGTCTGTGCCGTGTGAAGAAGTACTTCTCTTTATTTGTCCTGAACCTCCCACCAATCAGCTTCATGGGATGACCCTGGGATCTTGCATTATGGAAGAGGGAGAAAACCGCTCTAATGATCACTAGACAGGCACCACCACGATGGCCCAGAATGCCCAGCAGTAATGCCATGTCACTGTGGCAATTACAATAGACAATTGCAATAATGATGTTCCAGCATTCAACGGAGGAAGAGTACCACCATCATAATCCAATGCAGGGGTGGACATAAATAGGAGGAGGGCATGAAGGAGGTGAGTCAGGAAATCACAGCCTCAACCTGAAGGCCAAAGGTGAGGATGGTTGTTTTCATCCTTCAGCTGTGTTGAGATGGTGTGAGCCTAGGAGCAGGCAGCAGTTGCAGCACCAAAGGAAATGAGTTTGGTTCCAGGATCATAGGTCATGCCATTCACTATCACTTAGCAGACAGGAATGTATCACCAGATGCTAGCATGATAGGTGATACTGCAGCCAAATACTAGCTAAAGAGAAACACAGAAGGGTTGCAGATAATTTAAAACAAAATAGGCAATCGATGTAAAAGTTAGAGAGGAGGGATGTCTCTGTGTACAGCTTGGTTGTGCTGTATCCAGAAGAGGCTTTTGTGGAGGGAAAATAACACCATTGATACAGTATTTACCTACTGCAAAGACAGCTGCTTCCGTTGAAACATCTGGTGCCAGTTGCTAGCAGATGAAGCATGGGCTGAATCCAAGATAGCTCCTGTATAACTTCTGTGCAAGTTGTTCCCCTTTATGGCTATTGAGATGAAATATTTTGCCAAAGCTGATGGAGTATTTCAGGTCTTGCCCATGGGATAATCAAATGAATATGTCTAAATTGTCTCCATCATTGCTTTTAAATAATGTAATTGATCCCTGGGATTGGATGCAAGTTATATGGTTCTGTAATATAGTAATTACTGAAAAAGAGAAGCTATTTCTTTTGAAGTAATTGATCTGTGTCCTATTATTGCTGAACATTCTCTGACATCATGTTTACTTAACAGAATGTACAGCAATTTTTTTCATCAAATGGTAGGTTGATGTTTTCAAGGACTCGGATGAAGTTTCCTGTAAAGGGATTCCTCTGCTTGGAAGCACTTAAAAACATATTCTGTGGATAAGAAGAATAGGCCTTGATGGATCAGAGCAAAGACAGCCCATTGTTTGTTATTCAGTTGGCTTGCTTAACCAAGACTTGTCATAATGACCAAACCCCAAACTATCAGGGTTCAAGGTGGGAGTGGCAGGAATCAAGGCAGATGCGCCAGGATCAAGCAAACAAGACCCAAGGCAGGACAAGGCATAAACACTGTCCGGAGTCTGAATCAGAAGCAAAGTTGCAATAAAAAACAGGCTGAAATCAGGAATCATGAATGCGTATGAGAACAAGACAAGAATACAGTCATTAGCGAGCCAAAGGTCAAGAACTGACAACAGAGTAGGGAGTAGGTACCTGAGGCAGCATAGCTAGGTGGGATTCAGGTACAGCAAATGTGTAGCAAGCAAGGCAAGGCACCAAGGAGGCAAGGCAGGGCAAGGTGAAGTGAAATGGAACAAGGAAGAATGAGCAGGATAAAACAGGAACTAGGTGAGGTGAGATGCAGGCAGTGGAACACACAACAGCAAAAAAGAAGGTCTGTATTGCTGAGACAGTTTCTGGAAGAAAGAATTTGCTTTTATATAGCTCTTCTTCAGGGCTCCTAGCTGATGCAGTGGTTTAAACCGCTGTGCTGCTGGGCTGGTTGATCGAAAGGTTTGAATCTGCACAACGGGGTGAGTTCCTGTTGCTCCGTCCCAGCTCCTGCCCACCTTGCAGTTCGAAAGCATGCAAATGCAAGTAGATGAACAGGTACCACTTTGGTGGGCAGGTAACAGCATTCCGTGCACTTTGGTGTTTAGTCACGCCGGCCACATGACCACGGAGACCGTCTGCGGACAAACGCTGGCTCCCTTGGCTAGGAAACGGAGATGAGCACCGCTCCCTAGAGTCAGGCATGACTGGACTTAACGTCAAGGGGAAACCTTTACCTGTACCTTTACCTTTAGCTGGGGCTCACCAGAAGACGTTGAGCTCCAGCAGGGTCTGGGACCAATCTTGCAAGTACGACTGTGGTTGTTCTGGTTCTGGGTATCAGATGGAGCCTTGGAACTGCCCAGATTCTGACAGTACCTCCCTCAGGAGAAAAGGTGAGTCCCTTCCCCATTTGAGATCTGGGTTAGGATAGGCTCTATAGAACGTTTGAACCTTGGCTGGGTCATGGACATTTCCCACGAGTGGTTCTCAGGATCTTATTGCTCCCAATCCACCAAATAAAGGATCTTGCCTTGGATTCTCTTGGAGTCCAGGATCTTAGGAACATGTTGTTCATCATGACCCTGGACTTGTACTGGTAAAGGTGGCAGAGCTTCCTGGTTGGAGAAGGGGTCCTCTGGGACACATGGGTGACTGGCCTGATCTTTCATTTTCAGGGAAAATCTAATTTATAAATGACTGGATTGATTTGCTGGAGCGTTTTTTAAAATGAAAGACAGTATATAAAATTTTAAATAAAGCAAATAAAATAAACATCCACAAAGTCCCTGGAACCTCTAATTCAGTTTCACTGATGGATGTTTTCCACACCAGGGCCTTCCTGATGCTTGCAATCTGCCTGTTGTTTACATGTGGCTTTAGCTCATTCCAGGTGTCGAAGGAGATTGGCCTGCATCTCCTAGATCACATGCTCATTGGGCAAAGGAACAAGAGAAGCAGCTGGTGTGTGTAGATAGTCATGAGGGTTGCACCCATGGGAAGCAAAGAACAGGTTGTGCTCCACAGATGTGTGCCTAGTGTTGTTGTAGGTAAACTTAACATGAGGCACCAGTTCTCATAGTAGATAGGAAAGCACTGAAGGTACTACTACTGCTTGTTTCATGTGCTCCATCTGTCTGTCCATCTGAGGATGATACATTGATGAAAGTGCGTGTCTGTGGCTAGACAACGGAATTTTGCAGTGTAATTGGTCACATATCCCCTTGACTCAAGGACTGGAAAGCCAACTCTGCAGTTTGTTCCCAGGTGGCATTACCAAGGGTCTTCATGATGGCCTGTTTAGAAGTGATCAGGTTTTCTAATAAGGTTCCGTTAGCTTCCAAAGGGCCCACCTTCTTGAGTGACTTAATTCTGTTGGGTTAACATAATTCTTGATTATGTTTCAAATGTTGCCCAGGACACATTTGAAATAGAGCCTACACTGCTTAATGAAATGGAGCAAGACCTTTTGTTCACTTGAGAAGTGGACTGGTAAAGGCAGCAACCAGAGCAAGAAAGCAAGCAAGGCAGTAGGGAAGGGCGGGGCTGGAACTGGGCCAAGCAAGATGCAAGCCTTGGAACCAACAACAGTAAGCAGGAATACCTGTGCTGCTGAAGCAGCTTTTGGTGGGAAAGGCATGCTTTTATATAACTCTTCTCCAGAGCTCCCGGGTGAGGTTTGTCAGGAGGCTGAGAGCTTCACCAGGGTCTGTGACCAATCTTACCAATACTGTGGTGGCTGTTCTGGTTCTGACCAGCAGATGGAGCCCTGAAGCTGCCCAGATCCTGACAGTGTGTACAGTTGTCCACCCTTAAAAAAAAAAGGTTCCTCAGTAAGGGCAGCCTGAAAATGAAACTCCTTTGAAAGTTTGCCAAAATGGATGGGAGGAAATCAGTAATAAAGAGGTTGCAATTTGTTTGATGCAAGACAATTCCTGACCAAAGCAATAAACCACGGTTGACATAAACCAATGCTTAGCATTATGTGTGAATACTGCCACTGTGAATAAGAACATGCCTCAATGACGTCTTTCTTTTTCTTCTTTTTACAAAACCTAGCTAGATATCCTTAGATGACCACAGGTAGGGCATGAAGAAGATGACCATCCCATTCTAGCTGAATGAGCATCTGGTATTAAGAGGTACAAGTAGGATGATTATTTATCCATCACCCAGTGGTAAATTTTTGAAATGCAGGTGCTCATCCTGAGATTCTCCATAGCCACATCTGCAAGGAGAGTCCGAAGACATGCAGTTGTGTCGGTCCGTATCAACAAACCAGTTCTAGCTGTTTTCATCTCTGCCAGGAGCAGGTCTTTTGTAAAGCAAGTGAGCCTTTAATTGCTCATTCAACACCAAGCACCCGCAAATAGTTGGCATTTCAACAGGGAACGATATGTTGTCTTGGGAGAATTCTGTTTCCCTCTAGCAGCTGCAAGGATAGCAAAGAAGCAGGAGGGAACAAGGAACCTGATGGGGGTGGCAGATGATGTCAGAATCCCTACTAATAAAAATGCTGGCGTTCCATCTGTGGCTCCACTACACCACCGCATCTTCCCAAAAAAGAGGCCATAAAGGCAGCATGTGCTAAATATTTGTATCTATGCAAGGTTAGGAAAAATAGTATGCTTAAAATACACAATACACAATACAGGTCACCATAGCAGAGAAACCAAACCAACATGGAAAATAGAGCTCAGAGGAAGCACCTGCCACATTTTAAAAGCAGACAGTCTCCTGGACATTGCTCAGGTAAGACAGGGCATTTTGAACCAGTGAACATGCTCAAGATCACATTCGTACATGTCTGACTTAAAAAGATTTAAAAAATTAAACATGCAGAAAGCAAATTGCATGTATTTTGGGCCTTTTTTTTTTTTTTGAAAAGTAGGAGGTAATGAGCCAAGGGTAGCAACTTGGGCACTTTTAAGGGCTTGTTACAGGCTGTCAAAATTCAGAACATTTTCCTGATTTTTTTTAAGTAGTGGGCAAAGCACCATAGTGAGTGCAAAGGGACTTGCACTGAGGTCCATGGAGCCGCTGCCACTCATGCCAAGTGCTCCTCGGGGAAACTTGGCAAGAGCACCAATGGGTTTTTTGCCACTCTTTCCAAGAAGCTTGTTCTCTGGCTTCCAGTGCCCACAATGGGTTTGTTTACCCCAATTCATATGATAGGACAGCCTGTTGTGGGTACAACCCCCAAAAGAAGCTTTCAGTTGTCAGGGTGCCCATGAACAAGCCGTGTTTCAGGAAGTGGTATGGATTCACAGACACACTAACCCACTGTGGTTTTTCAACCATGATGAGCTGTTCTATTATTTTTATGCTGCACTTATATCCTCTTGTGCACACTCAGTCACTGACTTGTAGTAGCTCATCAGAGATTCATCAGGACTCTTTCTTAACCTTTCCTGAAGAAATTGGGGAATGACTGAGACTCCTGAGCCAAGTTCTTCTCTGTTAAGTCTTACTGGAATGTTGAGACCAGCCAAACCTTCTTAGGGAAGCTGTTTCAAAGCCATGGCATCACTGCAGGAAAGGCCTGGTGAAAAGCAATGTCTTCAGAAAGGGGAACCACCAGTATCCTGTGCCCCCTCAGACAAAGTCAAGGGGCCACGGGATTGCTCCCTAAATGTTTAAACTATCCAATAATGAATGTTCTCTAGGCAGATTACAAACAGAAAAACTTACATAGAAAATGCAATATACATATTTTTATACAATTAAAACATCTCATTGCATTCTGTTCTTTTACAAATACATTGTATTGTATTTTATTCTTTTAAATATATGTACTACATTTTATATTATAAAGCACAGGCCATATGGAATGAGGAGAAGCACTTTCGGTATTTCATGCCTCCCTCTTGTGCATGAATAGTGTTTGGGGCCCAAGCTATTTTGGGTTTGAATGGTAAGTACCAACACTTTGAACATAGCTCAGAAAATAGATGAACAGTCGATGTATTTTTTTAAATGGTATAACATGGTTTTTCACCTTAAAATGACACCTCAACTCTGGGTCACCGATTTGAATGCTGAAACAACTTGACATGGTCACGTATTACGACTCCACAGGGTGAGATATGGCAGCTCAAGATTTTCAGCCATATAAGCAGCGCCTCCCCCAGTTATGGAATTGGCTACGGACATGATAGACAGATGCATGAGGGACTGGGATTGGGGAAGACGGAGTTCAGTGGCTGGTTATGGAGAGCAGAAGACAACATTCCTAACTAGTTTAGACACTCAGAATTCATCACTGTCCTCCATTTCAATTCTGAGTGCTAATTACCTCAGGGCTGCAGGAACTAGGGTGGCACCGTTGGATGCAGGGGTCAGGCTGAGTGCTGAGGGCCAGCTGAGTTCCAAATACATCCTTGATGTGTTTTGACAGGTCTTAAGAACACCTGCTACTTTTGGGGGCTTTTTTCTTTCACCAGCAGGCTTTAGAACAAGTGTGTGTGTTGACAGAGAGTGGGGGGAGCTGTCACTGAAGGGTGATGAGGTGGGAGCAGGAACAGGAGAGAGATGTCCAGAGAAGATGTCTGAAAGATTTTTTTCTTGGCTTCTTTCTTCCATAATGAGAGATGAACAACTTAACTGAAAACTCTACCTCATAGTTGGCCTTGAATTGTGGCTCTCATCCAGGTTAGTATTCCTATGTTATTCTTTCATAAAGCACTTCAATGCCAATTAACAGCTTTCCTTTCTACCCACACATAGCCAAGTCCTGCATAGATGATGGCCATAACCAATATTGGTGCCTAAAACAAACCAAAAACCAAAAATAAAAAATCTCCAAAGAGAATCTGTGGTGGTAAATATGTGACAAATTAGGGGTGCAATCCTATGCATACACAAGGCAGAAGCAAAGGCCAGTAACTCTCATTATGTCCCAGCCAATATGTCTATATATGCATAGAATTACACCCAAAATAGCTGACTAATGTCTTGCTTTCCTTTCACAGGACTTCAGAATGAGTCTGCTAAGGTGGGCTGCATCACCCACTCACTAAAGCTACGGCTGGTCCTGACTGAGGAAAATTCCTGTCATGGTGTATATTATTATTTTTATCAGAAGGGCATCACTGAAGTGTCCAGCAGTTTCAGAGCAATTAGTGGCATCTCCCCTCTCCCAAGAACTGAAGGGCCCTACTGGTGAAGTCACTGAAGGGTGGACTGTAAAACCAATTTCCCCAACCTGGTGTTCTCCAGATGTCTGGACCAGAACCCTCGGCATTCCTGAATATCAGCCATGCTATTTGGAGCTCATGGAAGGTGAAGTCCAAAGAATCTCAAGGACATCAAGTCAAGCAAGTGTGCTTGAAAGAGTGTCCCCGAAGAAAAGCAACATCTGTTATCAGATGCCTCAAGAAAAAATGTCTACTATTCCCAGTGTGTTTTACCAAAGCATTTCCTTTCTCCCAGATCTATTCAGCAAAGTAAATGCTTTTTCTTCCAGGCTCCTGAGAATATTTTCTGTTTCATCTGGCAACAGCTAAGTTCTTACTGATATTTTCTGATGTGAAGAGAGGCCACCCTTAACTGGTCCTCCCACTTGCCCCATCTTGTTTAAGCCTTATTCTTTCTGGCTTAGCATTGCCCTTAAATTGGTCATGTGACTTACTTTACAGAGGGTAGCCTTTTTTTGAAGGAATCCTTCTAAGTACTACCAAGTCCAGGCCCAGTTTGAAAATAAAGAAGCATAATCCAGGATAGGCCAGGAGCTTTGAAGTTGTCCATGTCCAGTTAGCACCTGGGTGGCAGATGGAGGAAGGCACCCAGTTCACCTGATCCAACTCTTCCCCCCTGTCATGAGATGCATTTTGTTTCCAATTCAATTATATTGATTATTTCTATATTTGCCTTTATATATAGATCAGCAGAAAAACACTTCTGTCTTTGATACCTCCGCTTCAGCTCAGCTTTGCAAGAGGGAGTTGAGGGATGTTGCATGTACGGTGCCTTTGAAGTCCTTCCAACGGAGAAGGTGACCTTGGACACACAATAGTAAGCTAACGCTGAAATGTTGGAGCATGTGGAGCTCGACCATGGTTATGACCCCACACTCCAGAAGGGCTGCTTTAGTGTCTTATACAATGTCTCATGCTTGTGGATTTAACAAACCACGCTTCTGCCGGTGGGGTCAATGTGCAAATTCCAGACAGGTCTGAAGTTGATGCATTTCTTCAGTGATGGATGGATGTCGGTTTGGATTGCCCATGATATATTAGCAGCATGACTGAGCTTTAGCTGACAGCCTGAAGTAATAGACAACCCCCTTAGGGCTCAGAAACGTGCCTTGGACTATGAGCTATCATTTCCTTCTGTATGATGTTTATACTGCATGCAATGCATGTGTAGGAGCAGCTGGCTAAGGAAGAAGGGGGAAGGAAGCCCTCATTGCTAGTTGTCATTCATTCATACGGTATTTAACTTAACAGATCATCTTGCCTGGGGAAAAAAAGCCCAGGGTTCTTCTGTTTGTTTTTTAAGGGAGAGATTTCAATCATCCTCCTACTAGTACCTGCTACATGGGCAGACCTGGCATCAAGGCAGGCATAGTTGGACCCCTGGTGGGGGCTCACACCCCAGTGGGGGCCCACTGACAAAAGCCTTTTGAGTGTCTCTTCCTCTTCAGCACTGCAGCCGGCTTGCTCTGGCCCAAATAGCAGTGAAGGCATGAAGGGGGAGCAGAAGAGTCACCTCCTACTTGCTCGTTGGCTTTGCCAAGCAAGCAAGCGGCAGCATGGATGGGGAAGAACATAGGGAGCCATAGCGCCTGCAGAGAGTGGTGGCGAGAAGGAAGGGGCTGGGAGCCGCTGAGGCTGTCTTGCCCAGGGGCCTTTGGAGCTTTCCCCATTCAGCAGTCTGCCTCCCCACGTACACATGTTGGCTGAGAAAGGCAAGGCAGCTGGGCATCAGAATGCATGATGCAGGTGAGCACTCCTTCCTGAGTACCCCGTGCCCCCCAAATTATTTGATTCCGCTGCTTGCCTTTTCTTAAATTGCTCTCAAACTACAAGCAAGGACTGCCCTTTTCATCTGATTGGTGCCAGGGTGACCACCAGAGCCATAGTTTGCTGGTCTGGTAGCTAAAGTTGTACTCTCTGCTGACCAGTATTGAGCCTTGGCTATGTTTTGCTTTGACCCACCAGATGCAGATTTTGCCTAGACAGACCAGAGATTCCTGCAGCTGCCCCACTGATATGCCAAGGTCTGCCACCTGCCCAGCTGTGGCTTTATTGGATTCAATGTGAGGATCAATATTCTGAAATCAAAAGATTCCAACCCTGATGTTCAGTAGCAGTAAACAATGATATTTCTTCCTTTCCTGAAAATAAGTTTGTGCTGCCTTTTAAGACCAAGCCCTTGCAAGGTGGATTTAAATATAAAATCACAATAAAACAAAACCACTGCAACATATTTTTAAAAGCACATCAATTATATATGTAATTCTTCATCTTCAGAAACAGAGGCATATCTTAAAGTAAAACAAACAACAATATTAACTTGTCATATCAATATTCTTTTTCCTAGCAGAGTGCTGTGAGGACAGCAGATAATAATCTGAAACATTCCTATGCTGAATGTGGGACTATTTATTGCAAAAGTCTCTGGAAGCGAGACTAGTACAATCAAAATAACAAAACATTAACATGTTACATCAGAAATCTTAATGCAGATTTCCTCTTTAAAACGAGCCTTGTCCGTGTGTCTGTGCATGTGTCTGTATGTGTGTGTGAGAGAAAGGGTGGGTGGGAGAAATGTAGGCCAGAACCATGGCACAAGGGAAGACAATTCCTTCTGCTCCACACTGCCTGTCTGGTCTCAATTTCTGCCAAAGCTGCTGTTAACTATGGCTGGGGAAACACAGAGTATATGTTTTCCCCTGTGCAGAAAATATCCAAAGGAGTGGTGGGAAAAAGACAAATTCTGTGGGATGTGCCTGATTCCTGTTAGAGTGCTTAAGGAGCTATGATGTGGAATTTGCAGTGTGGGTTTCAGTCACAGAGCCACCTTTCTTTTGCCCCTGACATCACTTCCAATTGTCACCATTCTTTGCCAAGGCGAAGGCAGGGATGGCCCTCCCATGAGGCATGGTCAGTCCTGCCTTAGGTGGTGAGTGTGGAAGTGTGGTGGCTGTCAGGAGGGCCATGAGTCCCGATTCCTCTTTGCCTTCAAAGCAAACGAGTGCCTGGGAGAGCCCCCCAGAGCAGTGCCTCGCCGATGCTGTCTCTGAGGCCCCTCAGAGCGAGGTTGGGAAGGTAGGCTCTTCACAGAAGATGCCTGGATCAATTGCCCTGTGGTACAGGTCCTTTGCAAGGGTGAGGCATTGGTGGGGAGATGGATATCCCCTGGACTGCTGGTGGCCGGCAGGTGGGAAGGGGAAAGAGGGGACGGGAAAGAGCAGCAGCTCATGCTCTCCTTCTCATCCTCAGGTGGTGGCCTATTCTCTCACTTCTGCTGGTGGAAAGCATTTCCCTCCTTCCCTCCAGGCTCCAACCTGATGAAGTTAGTAGAGGAGGCTACTGCACGTTCAGTGCATGTTTGTAGCTCCCTTTGATGTGCATCCTGTACCTTCCTCTTGGCCACTTGGTAACCAAGTCTTTTGCTTCCTAGGCAGCTCTCAAACCTTAATGCCAAGGAGGTTTGTTGCATGTGCCCTGCAGGTTTCCTGACACGTGTGATAAATGGGTGCTGTACTGCGCAGGCTGAGCCTTCCTTCCTTCCCTCCCTCCCTTTGTGCACTGTGCTTAAAAACACTGCTGGCAAAGGAGATAAGGGGACTCAGCTCCCTGCCAGTTGAGGTGCCCAGGGACTGAGAGCAGCAGGGTCATCACCTGCTGTGCAAACTGTGGCAGTGGGTGATATGGTGAGCTCTCTGGTCTAATTAGCATGTTATGGGTGTGGCGATACAGGGGGTCCGCTGGGGATGTGTCTCCATTGAGGTGAGTTTAGTGCCCCCCTCTGTGTGTGGGCACACTATGACTGGTTGCCAGTGAGCATGTTTCCAGAGACCCTGGATGTGTGCATAAATTTTACACTGCTTTCCTATTTTCTGGTTGAGAATCACTATGAATTTCAGATGTCCCCAACCTGGTACCTTCTAAAGGCATTGGACAAGGACTCCCCTAGACCTTGGTCAGCCCTAAAGGCAGGGGATGATGAAAATTGCAGTCCAACAGATTGGAGGGCACCAAGTTGGAGAAGATTGATGTATACAGTACAAAAGCTGAGCATGTATAGGGCTCAGCCACCAGTCTGCCAGTGTGGCAGGACAACAGCATCTTTTAGGGTGCAATATTATGCATGCTTAGAAAGAAATAAAGTCCCACAATTCTCAGCCTTCCTCAGTTAGTCATGCTGGCCAGAGAAAGCTGGGAGTTTGGAGTTTTATCTGTCTAAACATGTGTAGGATTGCACCTTTAGAAAATCAGCCTCTGAAATGTGGGAGATCCTTCACTCACCAAACTTCAAGTTATCCAAATTCACTAGTCTTCTAAAAATGCAACTAAGATATTTTGGATGTCTGCTGGGTCACAGGGATGGTGAGGCTATACTATAATCACTCCACAACTCTGACTTTGAAGATTCCAGTTCAACAATTCACACACACTTTAATGTATTTTGACAACATTGACCTCCTTAAAAAATCACTTTGACGCTGTGAACAGAAACTGATCCCAGACTTGGTATTCTCAGTTCTGTGACATATGCAAGATAGTCAACTGGTGAAAATTAAATAAATTGGAATATGCCAAATTCATTAATACCTAGTCTCACATTTATGAATCCATAAGCAACTCAGTGAGAAATGCCTCTTCTACCACTACATGATAACTATGCAGAAGTAAAAATGCATATGAAATTGTGTACTGGAAAGAGAGACAACACATAATTTCTTGTCATGTGCTATCAAGCTGTTTCCAATTTAAGACAACCATTCCAAAATGTCCTGTCCATGACAGCTCTTTTCTTTCTCATATTCTTAATATGATTGTCCTCTCCAGGAAGTCTTGCCTTCTCATGATGTCTCCAAAGTAGGACAGCTTCAGTTCTGTCATTTTTGCTCCTAGGAAAAGCTCAGGCTTGATTTGATCTAAACCTACTTGTTTGTCTTTCTGTCAGTCCAGGATATTCACAAATCCCTCCTCCAGCAGTATGTCTCAAATGCATCAATTTTCTTCCTGTCAGCTTTCTACATTGTCTAGCTTTCACACCCATACATTGTAATTGGGAATACAATAGCTTGGGTGATATTGACCTTGTTCTCCAGTAAACCATCCTTACACTTGGTCTTTTCTAGTTCCTTCATTGCTGCCCTTCCAAGTCTCTGTCTTTGACTTTCTTGGCTGCTGTCTCCCTTTGAATTAATGACTGAGATATGTAAAATCGTTCACAATTTTGGTTTCTTCATTATTAACAGTAAAGTTCAGTGATTCTTCTGTGGATGTGAATTTTAGGGTTAGTATACCTTTAGAATTTCTCAGTGTGCCTATACTATACTGAGTGCTGCTTGTTTAACATGATGAGCTCCTAAACTTGAAAAATATCCATATCTTGAGGTCATATAAGAACTGGTCCTGCCAGTAGTTGTCAGGGTCTCAGCTAACAATTATTAGGGCTGAGCCATGATCAGCAGTCTTAGGTGAGCTAGGAGCTCAGAACTAGAAGCTGTAGCATGTAGCCTGTAGCCAGAAGCAAACAGTAAGACAAACACAAACAAGGAGATGGAGCTGAAAAAGAAGCATGGAGTCAGGATCTGAATCAAAGAGAAAGTCAGGACTAGGACACAGGTTGAAGGAGCAAGCCAGAAGCTGAGACCAAAAAACAACCAAGGATTCGAGGAAATCTTACTGCTTTGGCAGAGTACAGCTGGAATAAGAAGCTCTTTTCCACATTTTCCTGATCAGAAGATCCAATGCTCCCCTCTGTTCAGTGGCCGACCAGCTCCCAATGGGGTATGTGCAGTGGAACCAGAATTTCATTCACAAACTCCTAGTTGAGCAAGGAACGCTTTGCTCTTACAAATGATCTCACCAGGGAGATTGTGCACCTGTAGCTCCTACTGCTTCATGCTCAACTTGCTAAATTCAGGCCAGCATAATGAACGATGCAAATCCATCCAATGGGTGTTACAATAAGGAAAACATGTTCCAGTCCCTTGTTTTTGTCATAAAGCCCATGTAGTGAACTAACATAACTGAACTGCTAGGCATGCAAGGATGGAATAGCATGAACGATAATGTGGGCGCAGATCTCTTCTGCAATGTTGGCAGGTGGCACTTCCTGGAGCAGTTTGCTGGCTCTTAGTCTTGGGATGCCTGGAAGGGTGCATCTCATTGCCCCCCCCCCTTTTTTTTGCCCTGATTATGTGTGTTAACCTATTGGGTACTGAAGGCCTCCTCACTTCTTGCACTTATCACCTCAGTAATGCAGTCTGAATGCAATCAGCACATGTGGAGGGATGGAGAACCAAGGCCGACTGTCTTCTGGTCAAACATACACAGTCAGTGACAAACTCTAATGTGTTGCCATATGTGGGAAACAGACTCCGTAAGTAGAAGATTTTGTACTAGGGGTTCTTGCACTGGATTGCAGCTTGTAGCCAGTTGATGTCTTCCATTGGCATTGACCATTGGCTGGACATTATGGTTGTGCCAATCTAACACATCCGGAAGGATGGCTGGGTGGCAAGGTGACTTCATAATCTCTCTCTTAAAATCCTACAGGCAGCCGGGCTTTGAGTGAGTGCACACAGAACAAGAAACGATGGAGCTGCCATGCCGCCCTTAACTCTACATAAAAGGACTGTCTGTTTCCAGGCACAAAATGAGGCCATTCAGTCTTGTCAGATGGTTTACTGGAAGCAGCATACCGTGCCACAATTGTTTTAAAGGCTAACTTTTAAATAGTTACAGAGCCATCAATGTGTTCCTAATGCTGAATGAAAACAGCATGTTATATCAGATCATAAACAAGGAGTCCTGGACCACAAACCTCTCCAGGGCTGCATAAAACAGGCCAGAAGGTGATAACAAAATCAATCTGGTCTCCTTGTTGGGAGAGTTCTTTCCAAAGCTGCTGATGAATGTCTTTTAATCCCTCCACTTCACTTGCAGTGGCATTTAAAAGATTATATGTGAATTCCCAGATATTTCAGGGACAATCCTAGATGGCTGGCAGCCGTGGTGGAGTGAGGCCCTTTGTTTCTCCGCACAGACGTGGCAGTCACTTCATACTCATCTGTCTCCGCTCCTGGCAAGGACAGCCCAGCCTGTTTTTATGTTTCCTGCTTCTGCACATAGACAGCTCCAAGCTGAGCAAATACCAGACTTCAGTGACATGTGACCCATGGCATGTCTCAGCCTTGCTCTCCAGCCAGGAGAGGTCAGGAGCAGTGCCCAGACCATGGTATTTCTGAGCCCCCTGAGGCGCTCTAAATTTTTCTGACATGAACTGGACATCTGTAGCTTATAGCTAGAGCACAGAGGGGCAGGAAAGAAGCAAAGAAGGAGAGAAACTGGTGTCTAGCATAGCATCAGGAACATCAAGAGAGAGGAGGGAAATCCAGACACTTTCTGACACCAGGGCCAGTAGCACAAATCGATAGTCCTATTGGAACTAAAGGTGCAACTGAGCTGTGTGATCTGCACTGCTGTGATGCTGTGCAAAGACTGGCCAGGTCCCTTCCCTTATGAGCAGTGTAGTGGTAAAAGCTGTAGCTCACGACAGTTCCCTGTTGTGCTTCCAAGGAGAATCCACAGTCACACTCAGGGCCAGCTCCAGGGTTTCAGAGCCTTTGGGCAAGACACACTTGGTGGGTCACAGTTCAACACACCTAGAAGGTGACCTCTGGTAAAAGTGGCATTATAACCTCTTCCATAAAACTTGTGGGCACTAGTGCATCAGATGAGCACACACGCATCAGGCAACTATGGGTCTGCCATATCACCATCAAGGATTGCTGCCTTCCTTGTCAGCACCATGCTCTCCAGATGTTATTGTTCCTCATCCTGTCTCTCATCATTCCTTCCTCTTGTGCTCTTGTCAAGCAGAGAGACAGTGGGAAAGTGGGCAGTGGCATCTACTGCTCCTCCTAAGCACCAGTCTATTCTGAGCCAAAGTGAGAAGCTGGTGAATGAGCTGGTTGCAATGACTAAGAGGAGCAACTTGTCCTCCAGGGGGCACTTGTCACTGGACCCAGCCCTGCCAGCCCTTAATGCTGTCCCTGGTCACTCAGGATATACCAGCCTTCCCCAGCCTGCAGTTTTACAGATGGGTTGCACTGCACCTTCCATCATTGGGTCTCAGCATGGGCATGTTGGTTGGAGATGTTGATAATTGTCCCACATCACCTGCCAGGTTGGGGCAAGTTGAAGTGTCCTGCTTTGATATTATTTATACTGAAAAGGAATTGATAAAGCCCACCACAAGTCAGATTAACATTAAATAAATGTCTCCTAGGGGCAACACACTCTGGAACCTGGAGCCACTGCTGAAATGGTCTCCTCATACATAGCCACTAGGGTGGCCGAATGCCCTCATTTACAGGGGAGAACCCTCTTGCCAAAGGCATGCACTTCAGCCAGGAATGCTGGCACTGTGCCTTGGCATAAAACCTTTTCCTCTTCCTGAATTTAGATAGCTCTCAGCCTTGGGATCCTTGGTATGTGGAAACAAGAGCTGAAATGGAAAACCTTGGAGATGCATGCATCTGCAAATGGCCTTTGCTTTCCTTCCTCTATGAACATTTAAATCTAAAAGTTTACTCTTCCAGTTCAGAAGTCTTCTTTAGACAGCATGTGGAACACATGCCTGGGGTTCCAGTTTGCATTCACGATGCACCAGATGTTGGAGAAGAAGGGCAAGCTGTCAGCCAAGACTGGTTAAATGAAAATAAACTACTTGCATTAGTTGGAGAAAATCGGGCAGTTCCCACCTTTCCCCTTGGTTTTAGTGGGTATCCCAGACACGTACTGGACATGATGTATACAGCAATAAAAACTCTGCCTACATGCTCCTATAAACTTGAAGATGGAGATAAAGTGGCCAGGTCTGCTTTGCCAAAAATGAAGAAATATATCACTAAAAGAGAAGGCAAAAGAGGGCAGAGATCTGCCTTAAATTTGCATGTCCTGAATAATGTCTATAGATGCAAATTTAGAAGGACTGGTATATCTTCAGTAGAAGTACACCTCACTGTACTGAGGATGGCTGCTCCAAGGTGAGTCGCATGCCTGCCTGGGCAGTCTGGTATGCAAAGGTTCATTGTGGATGAGTAACTCTTAGACCCCTGCTTGAAGTTCCATCCTTTTCTTCTTTCTCTTTTTAAATTGGACTTGGGCTACACAGAGAAAGCCTTCAAACAGAGGACTGCCCTCTCACTACTCCTTTGGTAGACAGTCCTCTGTAAAGTGGGACACCTGGCCAGGCCACCCGAGGTGGCGATGGGAAAAGGCCTCAGCTGGTTTATTTCTGCATGTCAACTGCACAGGATTGGGGTCTGTAAAACAGCTGTGGACTGCTTTGAAGCCACCCGTTTTTTCTGGGAGATTAGATTGGGCCTCTGGGTGGCCAGACTGAAAGCGCTGCTTTGTACAGGAGTGTCCACTCTGTGACTCTCCGCCTGGCTGCAGCTGTCAAAGGAGGAGAATTCTTACGCACGCCTGCCTAGTTAAGTAACAATCCAAAGCACAGTGTGCCCCTTACAGGCAACAGTGGGCAAAGGACAGCTTGTGCCATGTGCTTCAATTCCTCCAGGCAGCCGATCAGTGTTGCTTCTAATCTCTTTGAAACAGGGCATCTGGCTTGGCCTAGCAAATATGCCACATGCCATTTAGACAGGTCCTCACGATGAACATAGGCAGACAAACAGAGATGGGGCCAAATGCTATGCTTTTCTCAAGGATTTATCTTTGTTACATAGATCTTGAGATCCCACTCCACAGGTCTGTTTCAGTGTAGCCACACTCACATTTGGGGTTTTCAGCTACCTTGGTATTGCAGAACAGAACACTTTTTGAATTGCATTATTGCCTCATAATGAGCAACACAGTACAGGAATTGATGCATAAGATCAGTTAAGAACTGCCATATGCGGATCAACCACAGAGCCCAGATGAACTCAGTAACTGGGTTTGCATGATGCATTAAGTCACAGCGGTTGAACATGTCAACTGAACCCAGCACTCTTTCCCCGGAGTGGTTTATAAGTTATCCTGGAATGGCTTCTAAACTGCCTGAAGACCCAGGGCTTCTGGGGAGGTTCAATGAACCCTTTGTGGCTTATTGCGTTGTCCAAACCAGCCGTGGTCTGGCCAAAAGTGAGAGACTCTTAGCAAGAGCGGTGGAAAGACTTGCTGCTTGAGCCATGGAGCTGGCACATGATTGCCTTTCCCAGGCACCCCAAGCAGCAAAACAGCACATGGAGACAGTGAGGACAGGCTTCCTCTCTCCCTCCCTCCCTCCCTCCCTCCCTGTAATAGCGGTGAGCCATTTAGCAGTAACTGTGACTTGACTTTGTACAGGGGCCCTTCTGCCTCTGTGCTATCCACACATGGGAAACTGAGGGCAGTCCGGGACCACACAAGCACCCCAGCTCCTGCTTCTGCCCAAAGATCCTGCTGCAAAGGGTGCTTTCCACTCGCTTCTGCCCTTTAGAAAGAAATTCTGGGGAAGGAAACAGTTTCCAACGGGCTTCAAATGGCAATCTAGCATCAGCACTGTGTCCACGGAGAGAAGCGTCCATGCCAAATTGCAGCGTTGCAGCACACTATTAGCTATTTTTTCCAGAATGTTTAAAAGGTGTAAATAGAAAGTACCCTTTGCAGAAGGGGGGAAAACGGGGGCAATTCAGGGCTACTGTTGTAAACTGAAAGTGGAACTACGGTTGATTTACTGAATCCTGAAGGCTTAGGCAGTAGCTCTCTAAGGGACCTACCTGGATAGTGGGCTCTGCAGGCATGCAGCTCACCTGGTCCCTGTCTTCCCCAGTATAAATGTGTTTCTATTTAAATGATAGCAATTATTCCTCAGTTTGCATTTTACATATAAGTTAGTACATTCAATTTTTAGGCAAATCTTTAAATACAAGATGCCTTCAAGCTGATCGTATCCTGACCACTCTTTATTTTGGTGATGCTTTTCCACTTTTTGGACCAGCCTACCTGGGCCTGTTCTGAGCCTGGCCTACAGGAATAACTTCGATAAACACATTTCTTTCTTTTCCTCTTGTTATCTATTTTCCCCATAGTATGGGCAGAATCCACATTTCATTTTAACCCTTCCAGAGTATTGGAAGGATTTCCCAGCTTAGCAGCTCCCTTGGCTCCATTCTATGAACTCTCTGAGTATTACAGTCATTAGCATTTTGATATATTGCTTCCTCTCTGATATTTCTCCTCTTGTACAGAACTTAAGGCATCAGTGCCAGGTCCTCATTCATTGCCAGAAAGGAATTAAAACCATATAAAGGCTAGAAATAAGAAATGCTACATTCTCTCCCAAAAATATTTATTTCCCCTTGTTTTTCCCTTGAACGGTTTCTGTACTGAAGCTCTTCAAGCCCCTTCCCAGTATAAATGAATAGGACCCTCCATGTACTTCTGCTTCCATTCATTCTTCCTTGGGTATCCAATTTATCAGGACCATTCCTTTTTTCTATTTAATGCTGCCCTTTCTTTGCTTTACAATCAATAGTGAAGAAATGGACCAAATTTTCCACTAAGCCAAATATGTTCCTTTCCCCACTTCACATTTTCAGCTGGAGAATTAAACAGGAACCTGAGGAATGCAAATGTATATGGCTTGTCACTGGCCAGTCTGGGTGGTAACTTATTCCACTTCAGAGGTATTCTGGAGAAAATCTGTCTAAATAATCAGGCAGCAATCCAGGCTGGAGCACCTCATGATTTTCCTATTTCTGAGTTGCATGAGAGTCATTTCAACAAACCTTCAATCAACTGGTGGTTTTTGTTTGCTTGCTTTAAATAATGTGCTTTCTTTCCAGTGTGAATTGCAGGCATTTCTCCACCCACCCTTTTCTGATCAGGTCAGTGGAGGGGGCAAAAACTTAGCCACCCATCCCATTTGATGTGGATTTCCCCAGAAAGCAGGCTTTAAAGAAGAAGAAGATGGAGAAGAAGACGAAGCAGCAAAAAGTGCATTGGGCCAGCCCTGTGACTGATACCAAATCCTGTCTGGTCCCGAAGGTCCAAACAAGGTTCTGATAATGGGGAAAATACACTGAATACATGCATTCTTATTTTCTGCAAAATGCTGCAAGCCTCTTAGAATGTCTGCAATGTAAACATTATTTTAAATTTAAAGACAGTGTAAGGTCAGCTGGATAGAGCTGTAGAAACTGGATTTGGGTGGTTGGATTGAAACATTTTCTGTTTATGCAATCTGCATACAATGGAAAGAAAATGAATGAAAAGCCAAGGAGGTGTATATGGGATCTTATTTAAAGATGGGATTATTGTACAGTTACGTATGTATAATGAATGATGTATTTCCCAATGGGAAAGGCAAAGCGAAGGAAGTTGCTCTAAGAGGAATTGCTACACTCCTATTTTAACCCTCCACATCTAAAAAATAAGCTTTACCTGATTTCACTTAAGCACAATCAAAGGCATGTTTAGACAGAAAAATCTCCCATGGTGAGAGTTGTGACCCTTTCCTTCTGTCTAAACACGCATAGGATTGTGCCCCTAGTTTTTCCCATTTTCCCTATTTTTGAAGGAATATGTGTGAGCCAGTTGAGAATTAATCTATTCAACAAGGAAAAACTTGTCAGAGGGCCAGCCTTTATATGGGAGGTCTATTACTGGATCTCCTGACATCTCTTCAGAGAAAATCAGGTGTTTCTGAGCAATATTTGTATCTGGGCTATGATGCCAGAGCAGGTGTAATAGTTTAAACCTCCCTGTTGTAGAACAACTTCCCCAAAGCCATTGTTAGCCACAGAGGAGGGAAAAGACAGGTTGCTGCTGTTTTGCACTTTTCTTGTTTTTTTTCTTAGCAGCTAATAGTAACATTTGGGGTGTCTGTGGATAATTAAAAGCAGAGGTCAGCTATCTCCCTACAGTAACACAATTCTGATAGAAATTGTCTTCCTTTTCACATGGTAGCTTTTAAGAAATCAAAAAGATATTGGGATATTTGATCACAGATCCTTCACTGGGTATATCTTCTTTGAATCTATGTTCTTTGGACCTTTCTTTTCCTGGGAGACCGAGATGGAGATATTGCTGAGGTGAGACTGGTGGCGTAGTGTGGCCCGTGCTTGCACTGTCGAAGTTCCACTGTGTTCACAGGAATTTCAGCAACCAGGAAGCACTAGGTGGTCCACAAGACCACCTAACCCAGTTAAATGAAGCAAGCATGTCTATGCTAAGCCATGATGGAAATGTTGGAAAATACTTGGGGTGGAGGGAATGAAATGGTGTAACTTGTAAATGGACTTCAAAAGTATTCCGTGCCAGGAAAAAAAATCAAACATATTTTCCACCTTGTTTTGGAGGTGTAATTGTATCTGTGTCTACCATGGAAGTATGAGCGCTTATGTAATATCCTATAAAGTAAATAAATACATAAATGACATCATCAGAACAGAATAAAAATCATTCTGCATGTAATACTTCCCAAACATCCTGGGACTCATTAAAAATGGAACTTTTTTAAAGAAAAAAAATGAAGGAATAAAAATGAAAAATGGTTTCAACTTTATACTTATAGGTAGGGAGGCAAAAGGCAATGAAAGAACTCCTTTTTGAAGTTCAGTCTTTCCTAAGGTCTGTTTTGCTTCTGTTCATGAAATTTCCAAATAGAAAGCTAAAGTGAAAGACTATAGAAATCTCTTTACTGTGAAACAATGCTGATCGGTCAAAGGTTTAGGAAGCGGTGGATCTTTTAAAATAAATTATTACATGGAAATAAGTATGTTTGTTTTGAGGAGAGCTAGGCCTGTGTCTCATAAAGATAAATGATGGGGAAAAATAAGTTGGCAGTGATAGAATGGAACAGATGAAGTAGTGTATAGGTTCTGAATAGGGAAATGTGGACAAGCAGATAATTTATTTAATAGCCCATCCATTAAATACATAAATAAATGTGATGCTTTAGGTATAACTATCCAGCCACCACCTAGGAGAGAGGTCCTTCTCTCGTCAGTGGACATTAGGGATTCAGAAATGCCATTTATTTATTTAAAACATTTGTACCATTACAAATACCATTCCAATGGTTCATGGAAATGCTGTTTAACCATCAATGATATCTGTACTTGGTCCTGCACTTGACCTACTTTTTTTCTTGCAAAATAGTTCAAGGATGATTTGATCTGGGCCATGTGTCCTCTTCTGCAGAAAAGAATCTTCTGTTTGAAGGATTGCCAGAAGATTTTAAATGTGTCCTTTATTTGAAGGGTGATCCAGTCCAAGTCCAGTTGGAAAATAAAGAACCATCAGTAGAGAGAACTGGGCTTTGAAATTTCCTGTCAGCAGCATATGGACACCAGGCTCAGCAAAGTACATAGATCACCTGGTGACAGTCTTCCAAACAATGTTATCTTTTCTTTTTTGGTAATCTGTAAGTGGATATCTTAGTCATTTTATCAAAAGGACTAACATGGCCCTGACCTTGATCACATGATTTTCATAACGCTGTGTTGGAAGAGTCTGAGGCCTGGTTTGGAGTCCATAATTTTATGAAAAACAGATGTGGTGCTGCTGGTGCTGGTGCTGGTGCTGCTGCTGCTGCTGGTGGTGGTGGTGATGATGATGATGATGATGCCAGGGTTGAAGGGAAAAGGCTATTAAAACACGCCTTGATTTGTGGAAAAACAACAAGTTGTTGAGGCAGCCAGCACAGACAACCAGGAATTTTCAAGTGGTCCACAGGTAAAACCAAAGCAAAAAACCAAAGGCCCATTTGAGAGCTGCTGCCCCAGGGGACCCTTCTGCTGTTATCCTCTTCTGTTTTTCCAAAAAAGGCAGTTAGTAAATGAGCCCCTTGCAGGATGCCACAAGGTATCCCTCTGCCCCCAACAGTCTGAGTCAACACTGGGGTACTGAATAGGCTGGAGAGGTCAGAGGTGGCTTGGATGCCCCCTGGTCATGCCATTGAAGACCACACAACAGCGAGGGTCTGTAAGACTAAACAGGCTCCACTGTTTCCTGGCTTGGAGGGAAGGTAGTGCTTCTGTATGGGAAAGAACATAGCATTTACTCTGCAGATGCAGCTAAATGGCTCCCACTGCAGTGTGGATGTCTGAATGAGTCTTGTCCACCAGGGTCAGGACCATGGCCAGCTATAGCGATAGGCCTGGTCAGGCACCTGTTGAGGGTCAATACCCACTGACAAAAGACCCATGGACATGCTCCTCTTTTGCTGGGAGCAAGCAATAGCAACGATGAGACATGGGATGAAGAGCAACAGTGCCTGTGCGAATGACAATGAAAACATGGGCTCTCCAGGGGGTGTGGGAAGCCTGAGGCCCTCAAACATCTGGAGCCAGCACTCCAAGTACCTGTGAGCTTGGCTGATCTGACAAGTGTCAGGTACAGATTCAGGTGGTGTTGGGGGAACAAGTGTCTGGTGACTTCTCTACATGAGGGGTTTAACCCACTGGTGGACAGAGTCTTCGTCTTGCATTTTGGTTGCAGAGGAAAAATGCACCCTTTACATGGGGCTTTTCTTTTTTTATTTCATGAACACAGGGTGGTGCTATGGTATAATTGGAGTATTGCAAATTTCATCTTTTCATGAGGGTTTTGTTCTTGTCTGACATGATTTAAAGTGTGAGACCAGATTTTTCTTCAACCAAACCAAACTGCAAAGAAGGCTGGAAAACTCAGGAGAGGCCCTGAAGGGTCATGACATGGTGCAAAAGCTTTGCAAATTTCTCTGAGGGTGGGAACATGCATGCACAATAAATGCTTCATGCAGAGAAGCCCTCAGCCTCTGCAGCACCTGCCACATTAGGCAGAAAAACCTTCTTACACCAGTAGCCTGGTATGCACCAATATGCTACTGTTACATGCGGTAGTCAAGAGGATTATGAGCCAGTCTGACCAATTAGAAGAACATCTGCTGCTGGCTAGAGACTACCTTGGCCTGTTTTGCTCTTCCTTTCAACTCCTCAGCCCAGCCATTTTGGGGAACTGGCAAGTAATTCATTTGGGCATGTGAAAACAAAATAGTTGCTTTTCATGCTGCACAACTGCAGTCAGCCTTAAAACGTCTCAGACCTGGTGAAGGGACATCTGGGCAAATGTTATGACTTCTCAGCAGATTCTCTCACTGAATACATTCCAAAATCCCAAACCTATAGTTGGGCACTTCATTAGGATCTACCTCTATTAGCACCAACGAAAAATTCCACCAAAACACGCAAGTTTTCACGTTTGTTGAATATATCAAAGTTCTAGGCTGCTAATGGAAAATCACGGTCACACCAGCACGCAAGAGGATGCTGAGAATCAGTGACATGCTCCCAACTGTCTCTGGACCCTGGCAAATGCTGCAGCCCGCTCAGTGCTGAACACGTGTCCGTGCTGTGCTAGGTTCACTCATATTCTGTGCCGTGGAGGCATTCTAGCTTGCTATGATGCATTATAATCATGGGAGTTAGTGTGATATCGCGGTCAGAGCAGGGGTAAACATCCTGGTACCCTTGCTGCTTTGAGCAACGCATCCTAGCAGCCCCAACCATTATGATCATCAGTAGGGCATTATGGCAGTTCCAGCAAAAGCATTTGGAAGGCAGCAGGTTGTCTACCCCAGGTTAGTACGTCAGACTAGGATGCAGAAACTTACACTCAAATCTTCACTCAGCAGTTAAGCTGAGAGCCCAGTCATTACTTTTCTGCCTAACCTACCTCATGGGAAGGCAAAAATGAGGGGACACATGCAGCACCTCAAGCATCCTGAAGAAAAGGTGCGATACCTATCTTCCTACCTGTCAGCCTTCCCTGCCCTGGTATCCTCAGATTTGTTGGCTACAATCACCATCATGCTGGATGGGCATGGTGAGACATACTCCAATACATCTGGTTAAACAGACTGGGGAAGAGTAGAGGTGGACAGACCTCAGGCTGGCAATATCTAGTTTTGGAGCCCTGAGGTCTATCGAGCCGCCTGCAAAATAGTGGCAGAGTGTAGAGGGACTCTTAGAATTACAGAACTCTTACAATTACAGAACAAGGGTATCTCTGAGCACATGCTCGGCCCAGGAATTTGTTTTCAATGCCACATTCCTGTCACACAAAAATCTACTTGTTCTCATCCCAATCTTTCTCCCATCTTAGCAGTCTAATTTAGAAAGGGGATGGGAGGGGAAGACTTGTTGCTGCCATGAAAGAGTTGAAGGTCAGAAACCTTTGGTAAATCGCTTAGAGATCTACCCTCTGACCATCCATGATATAGATTATTGGAAAGATGAATTATAGGAAGGCAACAGACCCAAAAAATAGGGTATTGGAGGGTCTGATGACTTTCTGTGTGCAAGATGGCACAGCATATTATGCTTTTGGCACATCGCTTTGAACAAATGGGTGCTGTGTTATAGAGCACGTAGGAAGTCACACAGTGGAGTTATATTTGTGGCAGGTACAGCGAGAGGCACTCTTGGCACCCATTTATTTAGACAACTGCTCACAGCTCAGTGCCCCTTTCCACTGACCTCTGCCGCTCACTGAGATCCCAGGCACAATTAACTTTTGGCTGAGGCTGTGGGCTACTCGGAGAAGGCCTGAAAGCATCCAGCAGAAGCAAAGAGTGAAAGTGCTTTTCATTCTCCCTCCCTCTCCTTCTCCCTCTCTCCTGCTTTACAAGACTTTGTATTTATATTATGATCTTAAATATTTATTTAAAATTCAAGGGCCCAGCTGGAAAGCAGACAGGAGGTGGCCTCCCACCCATATATTTTGGAGAAGCAGGCTAGCTTATGCACAGCTCGCTTCCTCTGCTGTATCCTTCTATGCTTGGGGAGGACTCACTGTGACTCCCCTTCTGTTTGGACCATTTATTTCACATCTGCTGTGCTGTTCTGCCCTGCAATGAATCAATGGTGCTGGTTATGATACTGGCAGAGATGGAATGCAGCTGCATGTAAGTCCAGGAAGTCAAGCATGACTTCCTTTTTTGGGTGTATGTACGGGGGTAATTTATGGAAGGTCCTTTCAGATACTTGAGTTTAACTCAGCTAAGAACAGAAGAAAAGTCATGCTGGATCAGACCAATGGTCCATGCAGTGCAGGGCTCTGTTCACGCAGTGGCAAACTGGCTGCCCGCAGGATCCCTCAAGCAGGATGTAAGTACAACAGCCCCCTCCTGTCAGGGTGCTCCAGCAACTGGTATGCATGGTGCATTGCCTTGAATACCAGAGGTAGTGCATGGCCATCAAGACTAGCTGGTGAATCTGGTCAGGTCTTCTTCTCCATGAATTTGTCCAATCCCCTTTCAAGCCTTCAGAACTGGTAGTCATCACTTCTTATGGCAATGTCCATAGTTTAGGTATGCACTGTGCGGAGAAGTACTTCCCTTTATCAGTCCTTACCAGTCAAATTTATTACCGGGTTCAAATATTACGGAAGAGAGAGAGAAATGTCTTCCAATCCATTTTCTCCACAGCATACCTAATTTTGAACATTTCTATCGTGTCGTCCCTTATGCACTTTTTCCTAAGGTGAACAATCCCAGTTGTTGTAGCCATTCTTCATAGGCAAGTTGCGCAAACTCTTTAGCTGCCCTTCTCTCCACTTTTTCCAACTCTATTATGTCCAATTTCAGGTGTGCCCTCCAGTGCACATAATGTTTGAAGTGCCATCACACCAAAGATTTGTATTAGGGGATATGATCTTGGCAGTTCCTTTCCTAAGCTGGCGCTTATCTTTTTTACAACACCTGTGCAGTGGGTCCACATTTCCATCAAGCTGTCATTCACAACTAGGGATGTCTAGGCAATCTGTTTTTGGGGTGGGAATCCATCAGATTTCCTGGGCTTGGCTCCCTGACTCCAGTTCACTTTGTTGTGGCCCAGAGTCCAAGCTGCTGGTGAGCACGTCCAGCGTTCATGGGGTGCTCTGCAGGGACAGAGCCCCCCCACACAGTGCAAGCTGGGGTCCTCTTCTGTGCTGCTGCACTCGATGTGGAAGAACATTGATCACATGGGGTTCGCCAGCAATGAAGCCCCACATGACCACTGTGCTAGCAGTGTCCTCTCTTCCACACCAGCAGCCGTACCACCCTTTGCGCTGCTGCATCTGCTGCAGAAGAAGGTTGCCAGCCACACAGCCTTCGTTCTGCTAGAAGACTGTCCTGTCCTGGCAAAGAATACTGAACTTCTGATCACCTTCTCCAGAATATATTCAGCACTTTTCCACTTTGACAAATGGGACCTTTAGTGTCCAAAATTTCACTTCTCTGCTGCCATGGCACAAGGTCATGATCTAGAAAGTTACCTAGCATGCTGGAAACCGATGGATGGACAGCCATCAAAACCTACCAAACTTTCTACAGCTTCAGTGTACTGAGAGTAACCCAGAAAAGAGATGGAGTGGGAGAGAGGAAAGACTTGCATTGGAATCACCAGGTCATAGGCCTTTCGAGTTTCTACCAGGAACTCTTAGTTATAGCAGTGTTTCCTAACTTGCTGCCTTCCATATGTGTTGGACTCCAACTCCCATTAGTTCCAGGGAGCATGGACAATGATAAGGAATACTGGAAAATGGGCGCCAAGCTGGGGAAGCCAGGTATACGTTCTTTCTGTCTACCGCAGTTCATAGCAGAAAGCTCAAAAGGTCATCAAGCTGGTGATTCCCAGTGACAGAGCAGCCAGTCTGAGTATTAGACAACTTTCTATGTTCTTCGGGCTCTAACAGTGTTCCTGGGCATCCTTTTAAATGGATTGGCCTGGAACCCCAGGTGGAATTAACAGCTGCGGAAGTGAGCAAGTCCAGCAACAAGCACAAGCAGCCAGAATGGGTGGCAAAGCAAGTGAAGCATGTGCAAAGTGCATTCATTCACTGATTCATTTATTGCATTTTATACTGTGCAGCAGTGAAAGCACTTTTCAGGCACTTCACAATAATTAAATATCTGTTCCAAACTTCATTCCTTTTTTTGCTACACTATTTCTTTCTTATATTTGATTATTGTAGCATACTTCTCACTAACTGCTCCCTTTCTTAAGTCTCTCCCCCATTCAAAATTCTGCTCATTCTTTATACTATGCCCAGTGTTACAATCACAATCAAGTAATTCCTTCATGTTACTCTTTGTGCTGGGATTACTTTTCTTGACCCTTTAACTACCTCTCTTCATTTGAAATGCTCATGCCTTCTTTATCCACGTCTTCTTTCTCTTTCAACTCCTTTCACAGCTTTCACAGTTATGTCAACTCCATAGACCTTGCAGGTACAGAAAAGAAAAATCAACCCATAATAAATCTTACTTTGAAGTGCAAAAAAGGTTAAAACTTAGTTGGAATATAGTAAGAAATGGGCACAACTGTCAAATTCACTTTCTCCTGCACTTGAATGATAAAACAAGTCATTTCCTTCTTATATATGATGAAAAAAGGTGCATTTTGGCAAATTCTTATCAGGAAGAAACCAAAATGAAATTCTCAGTCATCTGCATCAGTTCATCAAGTACATATATTCTCAGCACAGAGAGGACTATGTTGAAGCTGCTGCTATCAAGTTGTTAAAGGTAAAGATCCTGCCAGAAAAAAAGGTAGCAACCCAAATTTACCCCCAGAAACAGATTTGAAACCATGTGGATTCTGAGAGTTAAGTGCTCAGAGCCCTAGGCCTAAACAGACAAAACCATCAGGTTTTTGTTTTGAGTGTTAAAACCTCAAGTTTTTGTTTTAGCTCATTTGTGAAGAACTTTGTAATGTTTGGTAAGTTCTTATAATCACCCCCACTCCAAATATGAGATGGAATCTTCACCTATCACAAAATCAGCATCAGCTCATATTCTAAATATGGAATTACAGATATGGTAGATTTGAGGTACAGTTGAATTAATAACAAGTTTTGTTGCACAATAGATTGGAACCAATTTTATTCTCTGTGTAGTCATAGTATGTGTGTCTGCGATGTGGCCTTCAAGCCCTGATACAGCAGAGCAATGCGATTTACTCAGGATTTGCTTGCTAGAGAAAGCCCTACCATTGGAAAGGTGTTTGGCTTCAGTTGTCAAGCATCCAGACAAGCACTTGGACATCCATTAGGCCTGAATGAAGATGGGAGGAAGAAAAAGGGATGGGGCAAGAGCAAGAAACAGCATCAGGCTGCATTCCTTGCCTTCTCCCCTCACCCCACTCCTCACTAGTACTTCCACCTCAGTGTTAAGACACTGTGATAGGGAATTTAGAATACGCGCAGTTGGTCAAATGCTGATTGATTTAGCCTGCCTCTCTGCAGAATGCCTCCTTTGTTCTGTATTCTTCAAAATCCTAGTTCTCATGGAAGGATTAATGCCTTGCTGAAATATATTTTGCAGGAGGAGGGGCAGGGAATTTAAAGGAGAAGGCAATGGCAAGAATCCACTGGCAGAATAAAAACAGCAGAATCAAGAGTAAAATGTGAGGATTTTATTTTTATATAGAAAGGTCCATTCTTTCTCCTTTTGTTAACAGCTATAATTTCTACCCTCAGTCAGAATGGCCACATATGCTTCATCTGGGAATACATCACAGAATCATAGAACAGTAGAGTTGGAAGGGGCCAAGAAGGCCATCAGGTCCAACCCCTTGCTGTTGTAGGTCACACCATCCCACTCAGATGTCTACTTTCTTCTTGAATGTCTCTAGTGTTGGAGAGCCCATGACCTCTCTAGGCAACTGATTCCACTTTTGTATTGCTCCTTCAGTGAGGAAATATTTCCTGATATCCTGATAAGCGTCATTTTAATTGTTAACAGTATTTGCTTATTTATCTGGCCAGGGCGACTTCTTTTATATTGTTATTTATTTTATATTGTTAGTTTTATATTGTTATTCTTGTATTATATTTTATGTTGTGAGCCGCCCCGAGGCTTCGGCAAATGGGGCGGCATAGAAATGTTTTAATAAATAAAAATGAATAAATAATAAATAAATAAAATCTTGAATCTGTGATATTGCAACTTGAGCTGATTATTCCGTGTCCTACACTCTGGTATCAGTGAAGAGATCTTGACCTTCTTCTTCGTGACAGCCTTTCAGGTACTTATAGAGTGATGTCATGTTCCCCCAGTGTTCTCTTCTCAAGGCTGAACATGCCCCATTTTCACAATCCCTCTTCATAAGGCAGTATTTCCAAACCCTGGATCATTTTTTTGCTTTCCTCTGGACCCTTTCCAATTTTTCTGCATTTTTTCTACTTATGATTTGGAAGAAATACTTTGACTAATGCATCCCAAAATAGGATGTGCCCCTTTTGCAGCTGAATCCCATTGTTGGCTCATATTTAGGCTGTTGTCCACAATAACTCCAAGCGATTTTCCTTTTTCAGTTCTGTTGTGCCACATATTCCCCATCTTGTATCGATGCGTTAGGTTTCTTTTTCCTAGATGGAGGACTTGGCACTTGTTCCTGCTGAGCCCAGCATTCAAGTTTATCAAGATCTTCATACTAGATCTTCATACTGTCTTCCAGGATATTCACTATTCCACCCATGATTTATTGCCTGTACATCCGATTATTATTCCTTGTACTTCCTTATCTATATCATTAATAAAGCTGAAGAGCACTGGGCCTAGGACTGAATCCCATGGTACCCCACTAATTACCTCCCTCCAACTAGAATGAGCACAAAAGACATTGGAGATTTTCATATGTGGATGCTAATAACTCTCTCTCTCTCTTTCTTTCTCTCTCTCTTTCTCTTTCTCTCTCTCTCTCTGTCTGTGTTGGATAACCAACTGTTGAAACTGTCAATACTTGTAAATCATAAAACTTTGTTCATTCAAACAAAAGCTTCCCCTAGTTAAACATTCTCGCATATCTGTATATAAAGCAAAGCTTCATCTAGTTCAAAAACTAATTTCTCAAAGTGGCCATGCACATGCTTCTAGGATACTCACAGGCAGAGTTTGAGCACAATATCTCTTCTTGGTTCAATATCCTCAGCAGTTAGTTCTCACGTATATACTCCAGGAATGTGTCTAATCCTCTAGACAAATCCCTGGAGGATAAGGCTTTCAAGGGCTACTAGTCACGATGGCTATATACAAGCTGCAGGATCAGGGATGCTTTGCTGCTAAATACCAACTGCTGGAAAACATGACTGGGAGGGTACCATTACACTTGTGTCCTTTTGGCTGAGATTTGCATAGGATGGTTGACCACTATGGAAACAGAATTCTGGGCTAGGCCTTTTGTTTGATCCAGCATTCTTCTTCTGTAGTCCCCCTCAAGTAGGTGGACCGTAACACCCATCATTCTGGGCCAGCATGGCTACTGGTGGCATTCCCTGCACAGCTCATGCTGGCCAGGGGTGATTGGAGTTGCATTTCAATACACCTGGGGGGCATTTTTTGGGAAAGGCCATTGTCACGGCAGCCCCGTATAAGCACTGTGACTAACATCCATTAACAGCCCTGTCCTTCCCCATGAATGTGCTTAACCCCACTCTTTAAATCCCTGCAAGCCAATGACCAAGACCCCTTCTTGAGGCAGCAAATCCTCCAAATTAATTACAAATGGTAAATTAAAATACTTCATTTTGTCTGTCTTGCATGGATTGCTAAGCCAATCAACTTGTTTGAGTGACCTCATATTGTAGCAAAATGGAAAAAAAGAGAACAAAATTTGCTCTCTGTGTTTTCTTCACAATGTGTCTAGTTTTATGAATTTTCAAGTTCTGATTGCCTATAATTTTGGCAGGAGGCTGGGTACAGATGTACGTTCAAAAGCCAATCACAGCAGCATTGTTTTGAATTCGTTTCTTAATGTCCATACATTTGAAGCAGGCAGCAGAGTGAATGCTGGCCTGTGTTACAGCACTGGCTGGGTGGTCCTTCCCTGCTGCCTCCTCCTCCTCTTCCTCCTCTTCCCCTTCCTCCTGTTACACGACAAAGTACCCACAGCTATTTGCCTGAAACGGGGGTGGAGAGGCTTTGCTGCTTCTAATTTTGAGCCAAGCTCTGGATTTCTCTGTTTATTGTGCATTCTGATCCCTCATTCACAGGACTTTTCACAAGGTTCTTGCCTTCCAGGGCCTCCTTTGTTTTCCAACCTTGTGTGCGCGTGCACATGCATGCATGTGTGTGTGCAAGTGTGCGCACACACACACACGCACATGAGTGCCTGAGTTTATGTGTTCAACACAAGGGGAGTCAGCTATTAAAATTCTAATTGCAATCAATAGCAAAAGCCTCCTGAAAAGTCGCCAATCCTCCACACTGCACCTATACCACAGCGCCACCTTGTGTTTAGTTAGGATAGGCTAGGATAGGGGGGATGGGATAGGATGGGATAGGGGAGAAACGAAACTTTGGGAAAGAACCTTGTGCAAAGGACCCATTCCTCCTCACAATGAAAATGAAAGATAAAGCCCCAGTAAACCAGTGGGTTTCTTTCTCCCCATCCAAAGAGGCCCTGTGTGTGATATTATTCAGACAGTATGGCCCAGCACACAAGATTTTAAAAATCCAGCACTGGAGGCAGCTGGATTGGGGCTTCAGTGTGTGTGCAGCGGAGGTAGACAAGGGCTTTCATCTTTTGCCTTTCCATGGTTGACATGCACACATCCATTCCATACACCGTAGATGTTTTACAAATTTTCCCTGTGAGCAGTGCTAGATTGAAATAAGAGCCTTCCCCACCATTCAGCCTTTCAGGAAATGAAACATACTCTGACGGTTTGGAGGGAAAATCAGTCTCTTTTTTCTCCTAACTGATCACAGACCTTTTTTGGGTGTGTCTGAGAATTCTTCCTGGAATATGCAATCATTATTTGTCTGACTGGGTCAACAGGTGGCCGAAACATCCTTTGAGTGGGGCAAGGAGGACAGAAAAAGGAAATAGATATGCTTTGTTCCTGGATTAGTATTGTATTTACTTTCCTGGCTTATATATTAGCTTTGCATATGTTCACAATGTACACCCAAGAAGCAAGGAGATAATATGAAATGTGCATGATTTTCCCCTTTTCACTCATCTTTCCTTTTTTATTAAAATTCCCCATCACTCTGTTGCCCATAGGACAAATGGAATACTGTAATAATGTGTGATCCACATGATATATATACAGATATCTAGACAGAGGTGAGGTAAGCCATATGCTAGAAACATGCAGATTGTAGATACTGAAGAGGGAAGGTAGAAAACTATGACGAGACTGGTATTGTGATACACCTCAAATCCAAAAATACATGCTTCTGTGTAATGATTTGGGATCCGCTTCTGTCATAAGTCCATTTGGTTTTATAGATTTTGGATGTACTACCACTGTGTATCAGAGGCCAAACTATGACATGAGCAGAAATGACAAGAAGCAGCTCTGAGTATACATGCGCACATATAGCGCTGTGGGAACCAGGTCAGGTGAAGTTGAGCCCACCTGGAGGAAGTTGTCTGGAGCAGGTAATGAGGGCAGGGGACAACCAAGCCAGATCCATGGAACTACTCAGAGAACTAGGCCAAGGAAACAAAGGTGATCAGACACAGAACCTTCAGTACCTTGGACAGTTCCCGTGCAGAGGTGGGCAGTGTTACCTGTGCCCTCACAGAGATTTTCTACATGATGATTCCTTACTCCTAGATTCTTTAGTTAATGCTGTGATCCTACAGTTTTGCTCCTCTCTTGTAAGAATACTTTCCCGGGAATTTTTGGAGTAGGAAAAATGGAGTATTATTTATGAATGTGAAAGAAAAGGCATTTTCTTACTTGTATAATTGCAATATTCTGCTACAACTCAGTTCCATCTATAGGTTATGTAGTGGAAAAGCAGGAAAGGAAAAACTGTTGTGCAGAGCTTGGATTTTAATTCTGCAATGAAACCACAAACTGATACAGAGATTAACAGCCTTCAATAGAAAAGTTCATGGAGTGGCTGAGCCGGACACTCTCTTCCAGGCTCAATCCCTTTGTTGAGGTGAGAAGAGTCTGTAAAGAACAATCCTTTGGCCTGGGTTTAGGTCTTTATTGCCTCTCTGTTTCCTGTTGCTGAATGCAATGTCTTTGTATGAAAACTGTAAGGGAATGGATGCTGGCCTTTATGTGGTATCCAGCCTGGGGTAATCTGACAGAGTATCTTTTGGTTGTTGATAATTTGTTCAATGTCAGGGCCCTATTTCAGTACCTCTGGTCACTTCTGATTAGGAAGACAGAATAAGAAACTAAACCTTTTGTCCACCTAGCCCAGTATTGTTGACATAGCCTGGAAAGAGTTCCCTGGGATTCCAGGGAGGAATGTATATTCAAGCCCTACCTGGAGATGCTGGGGACCTGGAGATGCTGTGTGTTCTGCCACAGAATCACAGTACCTACCTATGCTGCCCCTTTGACTTGGCAGTTTCCGAATCATGGCACTTATCTTCTTGACCCAAAGAACATGAGACTCAATGTCAGCATGCGGAACATTTTCTCTGCACTCCTGTAGGTGGCCTTGGGAGATACACATGATTTGGATGCATTTCAGTTGCCCTAGTGGATGACTCATGCCAGTGGGAAAGGAGTGTAACCTTGTGACTTCACCCAGAACTCTCAGTGGCCTTCAATATGAGACCAGAAGTTGGGACTGGGAGAATTCTGTTTCAACTGTGGCATCAGGACTTCTTCTTGTCCCCTGTGCTTTTGAATACTCACGCACATCCAATGTGGAAAGTCCTCTGAAGGACTGGGAAAAGGTCTCATCGGTATGCTGATGACATACTGCTCTGCATCACATTTCCTTAGACTGGTGATTCTGTAGAAGTCTTACATGGATATCTGCAAGCAGGGTTGGATGAAAACTAAGAAGCTGGGGGTTAATCCAGATAAGAGGCAGGTATGTAATTAGAACATCTGTCAATCTGGTTAGAGGGCTGTGGCTGGTATTGTACCCCCCATGAAGCTTGAGGGCTCTCCTGGACACAACAGGGGAACAGGTTCTATTGGTGGTCAGGAGTGTCTTTTATCAACTTTGGCAGGTTCTCCAGCAGTGCTCTTCTTTGGAGCAATGAGACCTTGCTGTAGTTGTGCATGAGCAAGTAACATCTAGACTGGCCAGTGTAATGCATTCTACATGGGGATGCATTTGAAAATAGTTTTAGAAGTTCAGCTGATATGGTTGAGGGAGGCAGCCTATCAGAGCATATAACACTAATTCTGTACCTGCTGGACTGGTTGCAAGCATTCTTCCAAACCTAATTCAAAGTGCCTTATGCTGCATGGACCAAGGTTATTTGAAGGATCAGCTGCACCCACACTGGCTTTTCATTCAATTAAGATCAGTTATTAAGGTCTTTTTCTCTGACCCAACAGAGGTCCACCAGAGACACGGCCTTTTCAAGGGTGGCTCTATCACTGTGCAACTCTCTGCCTTAGGAAAATTGCTTGGCTCCCACCTTGGTATTTTCAAACAGGTGTTTTTGTTTTTTGTTTTTGTTTGTTTTTAAAGACTGAGCTGTACACATCTGCTTCTAATGGTCAATTTGAAATTGGTCCAGGTTTAAAAACAATAATTTTAAAATGTTGGATTCAATTTTACTTTACATATTAGATGGTTTACTTTGGTAATTTTTATACTGATTTGTTTTTATAAAGTTTACATCAGAGACAGCAAACGTGTAAGCAGCCAAATGTTGTTGGACAGCAACTCCCATTATCCCTTCCTATTGGCTATGTTGGCTAGATCTGATGGGAATTCCAGTTCAGCAAGACCTGAAGGACAGCACACGCCCAGCTCTCATTTACAGTATAATATTGTACACATTATTATATTAATATAATATATAACTTCATTGCTTTAAATGAATATGTTTCATAAATTATGTATTATGCATTGCTTTTGGGGAGGGGGCAGGGAAATTCACTCCGTAGTGCCATCATGCCACAAATTTTAGTTTCTTTTACCTTTCTGGAGACATAAGGAGAAGGGAGCAAAGGGAAGCAAAAATTTCCCTGGCAACTGTGTGCTCTCTGCCATTTTTGCTTCCAGCCCCAGAGCAGTGTTGCTTGATAGATTCAACCAAATCTCAGCATGATCTTGTGTAAATATTATTATTCACAATTAAAATAACCTTATATAAAAGGATAACTTCAAGATAAAAGAACCTCTCAAGAAAGCAGAATTGGTGGTACTGTGGGGATTTGTAATGGCAAAAATAAACACTGATCATGGTGGTTTTAGTTAATCTAGATATAATTGGCCAGTCTTTCATTTCATAGTCTGATCCACAACATAGTTAAGCCAAAGCATTTGGATTCAAGCCAGATTTGTCCCATTGACTCATTTCTGAAACCCAATCGCATTTCAAATCAGGCCAAACCCAAACTCAATTGACCTCCAAAGCATTCTCAAATGCTTTGTCTCCTTCACCCACCCAACACACGCAACCCCCCTTCCAGATTCCAAAATCCTTGGCACTCAACCGACAATTGAGGTTTCTTTCTCCACAACTCCATCCCTGCTTGCAATATGAGGTGGGAGGTCTTGGCAGTGTTCCCTATACTTGTGCAGCATAATTGCTCATAATCCAAACCATGTAACCTGCTCCCACATTTCATGGCATGGGCACCTTCTGAAAATCTGTAACATCAGCTGTGTGGCTGGGTTTCTCTCTGTCCACATGATAACATGACTTCTCCATTTGTCCTGCTGAGATCAGATACTGTTGATAGCTGACCATCTACATCAGTGCCCCAGGCCAAATATTAAAAATGATTCTTCTGCTTCCCTAAAACCTACACTGGCTACTGAAGTAAGATTTCTCTTTCTGACTCAATCATCCTTGGCTAGTGCTTATGAAATCCCATGGGAGTTTTTTTGTGGTGTAGTGGCTAGAGTGTTGAGCTAGGATTTGGAAGCTCAGGGGTCTGGTTGTCCACGAAACTTGCTGGTAACACAAAACTTGCAATGTGTGCGTTTTGGGTGCAGTGTGGGAGAACTGATCTCCAAACCCAAGATCCCCCACTATAGGATCTTTTAAAATGGAACTGTGAACCTAAATAAGATGTGGATCACAGTGTAGTTCCTGTCTTTCCGTGCTGAGTTGCTTTTAATGGAATTAGCATTAGGACATGCACCCCAGCATTGGGTGGATATATTTTGTGTTGGGATACACATCCAATTGCTGGTTTCATTGAACACAAAATGGTGCAGGAAGAATGCATGACTGTGTGTGGATAACCATCTAACTTTATCCTGAAATCTGAAACTCAGAGATAGTATCAATAGTTGTTCAGGGTAGCTTATATGTGGGCATCCCTCTTTATGCCCAGAAGTGTTAGATTGGACTGTGTGGTCTTCATGCTCCACCTCCTCTTCTTTCTCAGCAGGAGCTGAAACCCAAACCATCTATCCATTACACCAAACTATATATTCTGTTTGCTACATGACTCACCATACATCTTCCATTCTCCAAATTTTTCATCAGCTTACTCTGTTCTACATTTCTAGCCTCTTTCTTCTTCAAATGGGAAGATCAGGACTGAATCCATTGCTTCAGTCCCATTGATAAAAATGTTTCATGAAAGATGGGAATGGCTCTTCATGAATATTGTGCATAGCACCTTGTAGAATTGGCTGTTCCTTCCTGTCACTCAGACAGCTCCCAAGACCCCATTATAATTCCTTAAGGGGATGGGAGGAAAGGAAAGTCTTAGAAATGCCTTCCATTGTTCACACAAGTAATGGAAGGCCCTAGCAATTTCTCCCATGGTCCACTGAGATGGAGTTAATTATAAGGTAACAGTTACTTGCTGGCTGTAGCAATTCAGAATGCAGTGACTTTCATGTTTGTACAGAGAGAGGAGGGGATAAGAAGAGTCAAACCAAAGAAAAGGAGAATGAAAGACTAAATGAATCTGAAGCCCTTGTTTTCCATCCATTTATTCGTAAGCTTTCTGGGTATAATAAGTAGAAAATTGGTGGTGACATTAGGTCAGTTTCCCAAATGCGAAAATAAAGCATAGCTGTGAATGTGAGGTGTAATGTAGAGAGTGGGAAACCTTTCCAGAATAAACCAAAGAAAGTCAATAAAAAGACTCCGTTTCACAGTAGATGGGGTCTCTGTTTCCCCCTTTAAAATACTGGCTCAGATTGGCATATGCTTACTGAATGATAGGCTTTGTTTTCTCAGTTGTCCATTGAAATAGATCCATAAATAAATAAATAAAACCCCTTTGTTCGAAGGGTCTGGAAGCAGCTGGACAACATCTTGCTGGATCATGACCCCAAATGCACCACTGAACGCACACAGCACTTTCATGCCAGGCATTGAACAACACTCTCAAAAACACTATTTCTCTTACCCCCCCCCCCACCCCCACACACACTCTTTATTTTGTTTGCTTTCTCCCATGCCCCAAGCTTTTGGTCTTCCTATCAGGGGCTAGCTGAGATGTGAGCTGCATTCAGAGATGATTCCAGACTGGGGAGATGGCTCTTGGAAAGAGGGAAACATGCCTTTGAAACCCGGGGTGTATGCCTGGTTACTGTAGTGGACTTGATGAAGGCCGGTAAATGGAATCTAAGAGCAGGCAAGATGGAGATACACTTAGTAGTTGGTTCATTTCCTCAGCTGGGTGCTGTTAAATCTGCCTTAGAATCTGCCTTGGAGGGGTTGTACTTCTGGTAAAGCAAGAAGCCATCAGGCCAAATCGGTTTTGCTGGAGTTCCAGTCCAAAAATCCAGGGCTCCTTCATGGACCTTTCCTTCGGGGCCCCATCCATTGTCCCCATTGTCCCCTGCCTGTCAATCATTTGGTAGGTAGTCATACATCCTATTAGGTTTCAGGCACATGCATAGGAGGCTACCTGTTCTGGTTGGACTGACACTCAGATTCTGAAGATGAGGCTGTTTTTGAAATGGTTCAAATCCTAGCTGTAGCTCAAGGTCCTGCAATTCCAAAGAAATTGGCTGTGGGGGAGATTAGCTCAAGGGCAGATGAAGGGACCAGTCAACCCAACCATGGGAAGCCTGAAGGAGGAGACATTGAAATTGGTAGTTTCTCCAGTGAGGTACTCCCACATCCTGGAGAGGTAGACCCAGTTGCTAGATGTCATCCATGGAGAGAGGTCCAAGAAGTGGAGGAGGGAGGAGTGAAGACATGCCTGCTTTCACAGTGCTCTTCCCCCAGGGTAAGATGCAGAAGGGTTCATAAAAAGAGTTGTAGGTAACAAATGGCAGAAAGGGTTCAACACTCAAATAGAGTAACAAAGATTACTAGCAAAGAAATGCTGGTGAGACTGATGTTTGCTGGGAGAGAGAAGCTGAGCTCACAACAGTAGTTTCCTAGTGTTTGCACTGTTCCCCATAAAGAATGAAATCTCTTTCTTAAGGCTTAGTTACCAGCGGTAAGAGTTTTAAACTGAAATGTGCTGGCATTTTGGCCCTGCCCCATTTGCCTGTGTTGGTGTTGCCCTAATAAAAGTTATAAGTTTTATATTTTAGAATATAGAAAACTGGGAAACCAAATTGAAACAATTCTGCAAGCTCAAAATCATAAATTGTATCTTTCTCTAATTCTCTGGAATGCACACAAGTCTCTTGTTAACCTACTGGAAAAATGGAAATGCTTGCAGACTGATTGGGGCAGCTGTGGTTCCTTTGCAATGTAAAAGTAGCGGGCCAGCTCATGCTTTGTCTTAAGGAATTTTGTATCTTTGATTGTAAAAAGCAAACACTGAAACCTGTTAGAAGTCTGTAACTGCTGATTGTTTTATTTATTTGTTGCTCAATCCTTCAGTGTGTTGTGATGTTTTTCCTGATGTCTATAATGATTTCTCAATGTATTATGATTTTGCACTTTCCATTGTTCTCACCTTCTTACCCATTCAGAATCTCATTCTCCATCCTGCCCTGTGCATGTGACTCTGACCCCATAAAATACTCTGTGCTTGTTCTGTTCCCCTAGTAGTTGGTTCAGCATACTGACTTCCCATCAGCACTCGTGTTTTTTCCCCCCTCTGTCAGATAAGGGTTGCCTTGCTGTTCCTAATAAACTGCTGAGACTGAGTGTTTCAGTGTGAATCTGAACATTCATTCTCTCCAGTCCTGAAGAGAGATTTCCTGACACATGTGACCACTAGAATGTACCTCAGAAAGCATCTTCAAAAGTTGTCCTTAAGAGGCTCAACACCTCCATTGCAGAGGGTCAGGTTAGTAGTCTGGGGGTGATCTGTCACTGGAAATACAGCTTATCTCAAAGTAGTTTATATCATTGATGACCTATGCTCTGGGAACATTTCGTTTAGATTATTGGCAATCTAAATCTTATTTAGGTGGAAAATTATCTGGAAAAATCAGGGGAAGAACAAGATTGTTAAGATGGATAGGAAGATAGTACCATAATATGCCAGTGTTTTGACATTTACACTGACTTCTACCCTGTTTCTGGGCCCAATTAAAATTTTGGTATTAATCTATAAAGCCCTGAATACCTTGATTCCTGGTCACCCAAAAGATTCCCTTCTTTCACATATCCCTACCCAAACTCAAAATCTTTCGTAAAGTTCCTTCTGCAGATGCCTCTGCCTGATCATTTTTGGTCAGTGGCCAAGTGTCCTCTTCGTATAGAATATCCCTCTGTTTGAAAGGTTACCAGATTACTTTCCTCTGTTATGACAGTCCCCTCTATTTGAAAGTTTGTCCATTTCAGCTCTGGTTTAAACATAAAGAACTAGATGAGGTTGCAGTTCAGTCATGGAATACCTACTTTGCACATAGAAAGTCCCAGGTTCAGTCCCTGGGATTTCTAGATAAGGCTGAAAAACCTCTGCTTGAAACCCTAGAATGTTCCTGCCAGCCAGTGCCAAGTATATTTATTCTGTATAAGGCAACTTTCCCGCCCCACTTTAACAATTGAGGGAAAAGCAGGGGCTTTAAGTGGCACAAGCAATACATGGAGAGCAGACCGAACAAGGCACTCAAGTTAGTAAGTCACTGTCCTGCATCATGGTGAAAGGCATTGCATTTCTATAACAACAACAACAACACTTAATTTGCATATATACACATAAATTAGCACTCACAAACTTTATACAATTTTTTTGTCCTTTTAAATGTTGGATTTCCTCATTTTTGGTAATTCATACATGGTCCCCTACTTGAGATTCACATTGTGCTCTTTTTTGGTACCAGATAAAGACCTCTTCATTCTCTAGGCTTTTTAATCCTAACAACTTTTCATGTTTTTTAGATCCTTTGCACTGATGCTATTTGTTGTTGGTGGTTTTCCTATGGCTTTCTTCTTTATAACTTCACTGTGTTTATAGGCTCATTTTAACCTTTTTTTTACTAGTAAACTACCCATAGAACTTAATAGGTAATCTACAGATATGTAAATAAATATCAAGGGAATTCTAACCCTGTGATGGAAAGTAGAAATTTCGATTTCCTGTGCCAGAGTGTTGTGAGCCAGTGCTTGGAATGTCAGTGAAAAGGAGAGTTGTAAAAGGCTGTTAAAAATGGTCATGGTGGGTTTTTGTGGGGGTTTTCTGGGGAATAAGTAATAAAAGGGAAGTAAGAACATGATGGAGGATGGGGTTAACTATGTGTGGAGGAAATACATTTGCCTAGGTTAGAGATACAATAACCTTTGCAACAAGAGTGAGCTGATGAATTTCAATTTTGATTCCAGGGCCGAGAAATATGCTCCTTTAATTTACTGGGTAACCCTTGTGGGCAGGCGTTTAGTCAGAGAGAGGAATACATACACTTTCTAACTGCGAACTTGGCTATTGGTTGGTGTTTCTAGGAAATGAGAGAGGGAGCCTCCGAAGCTGGGCCTGGGCCTCCTCTGTATGCCCAGAGAGGCAGGCAAACATAACATGGGGCAAATATAGCAAATTTCTGTTGGCCTGAATTCAGAGCCTCATAGCAAGTAGGAACAAGCTAGCTCTTATGACATGGTAGCTGAGGTGGTAAGCTGGGAACGAGGAAAACATTTGACCCGTGTGCCAAACCCCTTTCTTGGTTGCAGCTCAAGTGAAAGCAGCTGTGGTGCACAACTGCCAAGGTCAGTGAATAAACCAAAGGCAAGACTGGAAGCCCAAGAAAAAGTAGATTAGGCCTCAGTTGCCTCTCAAAAAAAATATGGTATTGAATGGCTTTAGATGTGACTGGTCCATTTAACATTACTGATGTATTATACAAAATAGGTTACCACATTCCAAAGCAATGGCCCTTGGACTTTCTCAATGTGATTTTGGCTTCTTCTCTGCCTGTCATCTCTGGTGAGAATTTTACATATCCATACTTTTCTTACCGCAAAGCCCCCATACCATGAACACTGTTATAGATAGAAAACACACATCACACAGACAACATGTAGGTCTTCAACATTTGTAGAACAAGCTTCCTGGGTGCTGATCCAATTTTACAATATGGGTGGTTGGGTAGGCAAAAGTTTTAATATGCCTTTTCCTTCTAATTGTACATTTTAAACATTTCCTTTAGGGGAAAATATCTATAATGGCTATATAGCTGCGTCTGCAATCGAATTGCCATGGACAAATGCCTTCTTGCTTGCAATCCACCATGCTGACTTTAAGCATGATCACCCTCTGTACTTGCCTGTGACGATGGGCACCTGTATGATCAACTACTGCTCTTCAGTGTATGCTGAGTTGATGCTGGAGATCAGTTTTATGCATCAGCTTCTCCCAATGCATTTAAAGAACTGGAACCCAAACAAGAAAAGCTTGGAATCCTTTAGGCTTGCTTCATTTGCCACACCTGCCTTCACTTTGAAAACCTCCCTAAGGGTTTTGTAAACAATATATCTCTATTTCAATTTTCTCTCCATGTGTCCATCACTCTAGCATTTCACTCTAGGAGACCAGTCCTATATGCATAGGCACATATAGACGCAGTGCAAAAGACAGAAGATTAAAAGATGTGGGGCGGGGGGTGGGGAGAAACTGAATGGGGGAAAAAAGTTACAAGAATTCTTCAGGGAATTGGGTTCATAGGGGCCCATTGCCATATTCGTAGCAAGATCATATTGATTATATTCCATTTTTGTTAAAACCATAGTGGTAACAGAGTCCAGATGTCAATTGTTATGCAATAGCGTCTGTTTGAATATAGTCAGTTTCCAGATGTGTAGATTGGAATCAAGGATTCTTCCCATTTCTTGAGGGACCAATAGAGCACAGCCAGCCCAATAAAGCCATTGTTTGCACTTAAGAGAAAGAGGAGCAACCAGCTTTGTGAAGGGCAAGCTCATTTCTGGATTTGATATATCTTTCTCTCTGTATTAAGCATTCCTCATCATGACCATCAAGTTCAAGACTTCTCTTTAGAAGGGTTTGTCACAATGGGCCAGGGAACTCATTCTTCAGTGTACGTGTGAGAGAGAGCGAGAGGGAGAGGAAAAGAGAGGTGGAGTGAATGAATGAATCAAATTAACTGAGGACTGACTGGGATGTGTGACATGCAAAGGCATGTCTTTAGAGTACTTTCCAGGAGAGTAGCGAAATCCATTCTAGAAGTGGACCAAGACAAGTGGAACACCAACTAATTTGTCAGAAAGGGTTATTTTAATGCCTTGTCTTCCTGTTTCTACACTACACCCCAGCAGTGGATCATGAATGATGCTGTTTTGGCCACTGGCTACAACCAGACCTACAAATAAACCAGAAATCTGTCTTCGTGGTCACAAGTAGCATGTTAGTGGCCCCTGCCTGATCAGACCAACTTGGTTGCTCTCACCAGAGGTAATAAGTATAAATAAGGAAGTAAAAAGATAGCTAAAACTTCCCTAAAAGCTGGCCTGGACAACCAAAGGCAAAGGTGTAGGGGCAACAAACAAGATGTGGGGACAACATGGCAGCATTTCCTGAAAATTCTTGTTCCTGAAAATTCTTACTGCCAGGAACTAAGCCTGTGCAGAGCCTAGCGGTCACGGTGACACAATGGTTAGAGTGCTGTCCTGGGCCTTGGGAGATCTGGGTTCTAATAACCACTTGACCAGGAAGCCCAGTGAGTGACTTTGGCCAGCTACTGACTCCCAGTCTAACCTATCTCACAGAGTGGTTGTTGAGAGGATAAAATACAGGATAACGGGATGGAGGAGAATCCTGTGAGCCGCCTTGGCTTCCTTGCAGGAAAAAGGCAGGATGATAATGGACTAATAAATCAAAACAAGTAAGTTTCAATGCTTTAGAATGAGGGGAAATTGCACAAAAGCCAGGACATCACTAAGAATCGGTGGTTAGGGAAAGGGGTGGGGCCATTAGAGGGGGTGTGGTCATCTGGAGAACAAAAGAATGCTGGACTGGGGACCCAGGATGGCCAGATTTAGTCCCCAGGTCTGAGTTTCCCCACGTCTGGTGTAAGCATAGACTGGAAAGCAAACATCTCCAGAAAATTTTAAATCCCCTTGTGTGACTCATTTTGACATCAAAGCAGGAGCAAATCAGTGAGACATAAGGAAAACATTAGGTTATCTACCTTATGGAGATATTAAAGTATTATTGGAATGAAACACAAGAACTTATGGTAACCCTGGCCTGAACTTGCAAGCAATTAGGGTCCTGGGTTGAATTCTCCGTCCCTTCAAATTAAAGAGCTTGTGGCTCAAAACAAATACTATCAGTTTTTGTGAACAGCGCCAAATATTCATGCTAGTCCAGATGAAACTTTTGAAAGGCCAGGAGAACAGGAAAGGGAATAGGGTTCAGCTTGGCATGGCTGGGACTTAAGGTAAGAAACTTAACCGCTTTCTTAGTGACATCAAAACTCTGATGGCTGAAGCAGCTGCAAATGGTTGGGAGGAGCAAGTGGCCAGGGAAACCCAAGCGTTGCTTTTTCCGGTCTAATGTGCACAGCATCCATTTCTTTTTGCAAAGAGAAAATGTACTGCACCTCTGCACAGGAAACAGCTGGAGACAATACAGGCCAGTAATGTATGACTTGGCATGTACATGTCCCTTCAGTGTAGAAGCGCAAGCATTATTACCATAACACAGAGGACAGTTAAAGAGAGACCAATAAAAGAGATCTTGGTATTCATGCAGAATGCTCCTTCTCTGTTCTGGTGCCCTCCAGATGTTTTGGACTTCAACCCCCATCAGTTTTCATTCAAAACATCTGGGGAGTGCCAAGGTGGGAAGGCTGCTGTGCTAGGAGCCAATGCTTAAAAGAATGTCAGGCTAGGATCATGCACACCCAAGTTCAAACGCTCACACAACCATAACAGTTGTGTGAGAATTGGGACCAGAAACCTCAGTCTCTTCCTTTGCCTAAGCTGCCTCACTGGGTTTTTCAGAAAACAGAATGGGAGGTGAGAGCTGCATATACTGCCTTGACCTCCTTGGAGGAAGTGTGGGTCATAACTGTAATAAATATCTTCACACAGACATTCGACTTGGGGCCAGCTTTGATTTTCCTATCTATGAGAATGGGACAACATGAAGGAACAAGACTGATTCAGGGAAAGGCAAAGCCAAAGTTTATTGGGCCTTCCCCAACCTGATGCCTTCCAGATATTTTAGGGCAGTATCCAATGGCTTTGCTGGTTCTTTGACCCCCCCCCACCAGTCAAGAGGATTTTGGGGCTTCTAAAAGGGACTCCAGAGCTGCATCAGGCAGGTCAGTGGAGCTCTCTGCTCTCAGCTATGCTGAAAACCAAAATGGTTCCTTTTGTTTAGAGTTATTTTTATAGGTGTGAAAGCCTTGCTGTGCAAGTGGTTGCACAATGAGACACTCGCCTTTGCTTAAAACTCCCAACAGGTCTGAGGACTGGCCATGCTGCCCGGGGCTGCTGGGCAACTTAGTCTAAAATATCTAGAGGACACCAGCTTGGTGAGGCAGACTGATCCTATTTGGAGGCTGCCTCATATACATCACTCAGTTGGTCACCTCACTTGGCACAATCCAATTGGGGTGACTGTCACCCTCTTAACTTACAGGAATCCTATGGAAAATGAGAGCATGGAGGAGACAAAGGTTGCCACTCCATCCTCCCACCCTGCAGCTCATTTGGTGACTGTTTTCAGCTGCCAATGTGGGAGAGAAGGGACTGAAAGCCAGTCTCCTTCCTCCCTGGAATGCTCAAGACAGCCTGTGACTGAAATCACTCTTGCAGCTCTGGAAATGCAGCTGGTGTGGTTCTTTCCACACTGGTTGTGAGGCATAGGGAGTATTTCATCTGTGCTAATTCATTGAATTATCTATATTTTGTTTACTTTAAAAAAATGGGAATGTGCCGAACTGCAGAACTCAGACTTGTCAAGATTCTTGAAGGTTGACCTAATTAGTGTTCCTATCACATTGAGAAATTTGTTTTTTGTTTTTCTTTCCACATTAAAATGTATGCAATTTTTCACGCATATTTTTCCACATGGACACATCACACTTTAAAAATGCACATATGTTGTCCCATTATCTAAAGCATACTTGCATGCATTTTCCAAAATACATATTTTTCATATTCATGTATTAAGCATACATATATTTTAACATATCTAATTTTTGAGTCCACAAATCACATCACAAGCTTGGAAATGTATGGACTTTGGCAGCAGTTTGTATTTGAGTCTGCATTCAGTTCAAGAAAATCCAGACTGGGTAAATTTTGGACAAAAATGAACTGGAATGAATGTCTCATACATCCTAACCCTTCACCCCAAAATGGGGTATATAATATAAAAATACAAATACAACATAATAACAACAGCAGCATGACAAAGTAAGAGGAATAACAACTGTTCAACCAGTGAATGAATGAATCAATTAATTAAAATATTCAAAATGCATAAAGGAATTCTTTGATTTGGCCAACTCATTTGAAAAGCCATACTAAAGTTGGATGCCACCATAGAAAAATTCCTTTTTTGTGTAATTTCTTACCTGAGGGTACTCAGAAAAGCATCTTTGCAGGTCTTAATACATGGGCAGGATGATGTGGGAGGAGGTGCCCATTCATGTACTTAGACACCCTTCTGTTTAGTACTATCTGCTCAATAAGTGGCATTGAATGAATAAATAATAAAGATGATGCTCAAAGGGGTCAAGGATTCCTCAGATTCCCAGGTGCATAGCCTATTAATGGTATACCCTCAGCTTACACATATTGCAGAAACCCATAGAAGTCTCAAGGCAGAGCAGGAATGGAAATATAAAAGATTCTCTATGATGTAAAATGGCCGCAGTGTATGTATAGAAACAATAATTGCAAAGCCACACTTGGGAGAAATGGAAAAATGCAAGAGGAAGCTATGCATTGTTTGGCTTCTGTTTTTAAAGCCCATGTAAGCTAATGTGTGGAAAAACTATAGAGTGAGTGGAAATGTATGGTTTTAACAGAGCACATCCTCAAACAGCCAAGCTAATTAGATTTAATATAACTTCTGGCACACAGAAAGCTCATTCTGTTTCTTGTTTCTTATTTATGAAAGTTCTACGCTGGTCTTTAATTTATACATTAACTCACTCACAACCAATGGACAATGCAGGAATCTCAGAGGGGGTTCAAGGGAAGGAAAACATACTGTTATAATAGTCTTCACTCAATACATGCAGAGTGTAGTCCTGAATGCCTTTGGCGTGTTGGGTGGGGTGCAGTGTAGACAGCCAAATATCGCAAAGGCCGCATTTCACCAATCCTCCCATTTTCTCTTTGTGAAGGGGATAGAAAAGCCAAAAGTACAGACTCCCCCAGTCCATCTTCTGTGGTCACAGGGAACTATGGAGTGCTTTCTGGAATACTAACAAAGACATTGTGCCTAGACAGAAATGTCCTTAATGACAAACCGTCAGAATATTAATTCCAGCTGATATAAACACACGAAAAGAGCTAAATACAGAAACAACCACCCCTGAATGACTCTAGTTTGCGTTGCAGCTATGTTTCTATCAGCTAAGCACGGTGTACAGAAAAGTTCCAACCTTGCTATCATATGAGCCACTGCTCCAAGGCACTTCCACATCCCAATGTGCATATGAAAGGGAAATATATTTTCTTCAGCTGACAATGCCTCTCAGCCCAGCTGCATACACAACATCTTTCAGTTGTATGCCATCAGCTCACCTGTGCTGTATAAAAAGCCCAAGTTATCTAGTGGGCGTTAGATTCATGGGGATACTCAGCCTCTGCAGTGGGAGGGGGCAAAAGTCAGATGGTCTGACCTCCCAGGAGAATGAAAGATTGGGATGGTTTTCTGACAACTCTTGAGGTTTTCTTGTCACCATGGAAGGTGACAATGTCCTTGCTGATCTCTGCAATGGGAAAATGGTCTGAGCTGTTGACATGATTACTTTTGAACTCCCAGATGTTCTTCCTGGCAGCTGGGAGAGATGACATGAGTGGGAGAACAACTAGAGTGATGTTGAAGGGCAATTCAGAACAACTCTGACAGAACATAAGCTATAACTTACTTCAAAGCCTCCTCTATGGCAGCAAAGGCAGCAAAGAAATGGTTCTTCTCTGCCATCATCGCATCTATGCAAAACCATCCCATGAAGCTTCTTTCAGGTGGTCAAGGGCCTTTTACACTCTGACTTATGAAAATAAAATGTGGACCACTTTATATCCCCTTGTGTCCTATTTGCAAATTGTCTGCTTATTTCAGAAGGTGCTGCTGGACCTGTTGGACACTGTGGTGCCCCTCTGGATTCTGTCTTGTCCCCCATGGTATTTAACACACGCATGAAACCCATGAGAAAGAATGTCCAGACTTTGGCTGTTTGGAGCCACCAGTATCCTGTTGAAAGCGAACTCTATTTCTCCTTTCCATCTTAATCCCAAGAAGTTGTTCTAGTTATAAAATAGTGTCTGAGATGTATAATCAACTAGATGAGGGTGAAATGGGATTTGCCCTGGATACTCCTCCCATCATTCTTGATTTTGAAGGATGACCCTTCAGAGCCAGGCATTTTCCTGGCCAGCAACCCTCTTCTGATTGCCTTCCCACACTCTGGATTGCCTTATGTGTGAGCCAGTGGTAGAACGAAGGGACTGGGGAAGTAATGGGGCATGGGGGGAAAGAGTAGGATGTACTCGTATGCAGGTGGTGGCAGGGTTGGAGGGGACAAATTGTGGTGCATTTGTGTTCTCCCAGCCTCCTGCCTTGAGAAGCAAGAGAGCTTGCATCAGCCCTGGCCCTTCTCCATCCCATCCTTGCTATAAAGATCCAGTGCCTCTGTGTTTCCTCTCAGTGCAAGTTGTGTTGCTGAAGCTGTGCCACTGGAATGGGCTGCTGACTATTCTGGATCCATGTATGTTTCCTCCAATGACTTTGTCCTGGTCAGAACATGAGCAGCCCATGTCCTGGGGATGAGCCTTAGGCAGCTCTTCAAGGTGAATGAAGAGCTGAGGAGCAAGGTTAAGAAATGCACTGCAGTCAGGGAGATCTGCCAAGGTCCTAGCCCTGTCCTTCCTCTTCAGGCAGACCCAATGGCTATTCAGATGGTCACAACACATCTGAAATCTAGAAGTGCTTCACTAGCAGGGACCTGTTTAAAATTCCAGTTCTGAGAGCAAACCATGTAAGGCTATTTCATAGCAACACTGAAACTTCTGGCTTTAACTGCAGCAGGAACTGCCACCACCGGGCTGCAGCCAGCCTGTTGGCTTCCTCAGCTATAGGTGCCATAGCCTGATGGCCCTTGCCTACCGCTTTTGCTTCAGGTAATTTGCCCCCTGTACACCTGCTGTGAGTGGAACACCAATGCACTCAGCTACTGCCCACATATAGAAAGGGTTACAGCTCAGAGAGCAGATTCCTTTATTTCTATTTCAGAATGATAAAATACATATTTGTAAATGCAAGTAATCATGTTTGTGGAGGGGTTTGCAAGTGGGATGAGTTGGGTGCTATGTTTGCTGCTGCACTGAGAATTACTGTTTGCAAATGCTTCTCCAAATAGGTTTGGTCTGCCTGCCCACTACCTGAAGTGTAGATCTCTCATAGAAGGCCCAGGCTGGGCAGCTTTAACTGAAGTTTTGCAGCCCCATGCTGTGTAAATGAACTTCAATGCAATATAAGGCATGTATTACCAAATATTCTATTAGTAATGCATGCAAATATTGCATGCCATTCATCTACAATGTAGGGCAAAATCTGGCAACCCACTGAAAAGGGACTGGGTATTAATATGGAGAATATGAATGTGGCCTTAAAATGTTTCACAGTGATCAACTTTCAGTAGGGGAAATGAGTGTACCTGGTTGTTTATGAAAATTGCAAACACTTGGCCTTAAGATGGGGTACGTGTGTGCAGGAAAAAAAAAGCAACATTCCAGGTGTCTGAGACAGACTGAGCCTAGATAGCCTTTGGGATTTCTTCTATCCATTCCTCAAGTGCATACTGCAGAACAAAGCCATCTATATCATTTTGAGGAATTGGAATTCTGATCCAGAGCCAGCTTTATGGCTAGGTCTCATTTCTAATGCATTTCCGTACTTCATGCAGTGGGAAAAGTGTGGGAGTTGGACACAAGAGACCTACTAAGTGGCTGACTGTTGCAGGAAGCATTATGAGCTTTAGCACCTTGATCAGTCAGCAGCATCTCCAATAAATCCACCCCATGGGATCTGCATCTACAAAGCCCACATCAGCTTTCGGCAAGCAAACAACATTACGATAACGTGCATGTGCTATTGGCCAAGTCCCAACAAACCCTTCAGCTTTCATGATTGAATGAAAGATTGGAAACAAACTCTACATCCCTGGAAATAAGAGCCACTGAATCCGGCAGAACATGCATTGCCTGTCATGCTGATCAGGAATTCCTGTGACTGTATTACATTAGAAGCAAAAGAAAAATCAGGAAAGCCATGCTAGTCCCTGAAAAAGCTAACATCCAAAATTCACAGTTGGGAAATACATTGATTACGACCTGCCAGAATGCTTCAGAAGTGTGCAAGCTTTTGAGTTCTATTTATTTATAAGGCTTTTTATAGAACTGCCGTTGCAGCACCAACTTCCTCTCAACCAATCTCATCAACCATCTCCCTTGGCTAAATGCCACTGGGATTTGTTAAAATGGAAACTTGGCGTTTATTCCATAAGGAGTTGCAGTGATCTAAGCCTTGGAAGCCAACTTCCTTATACTGTACAACACTGCATTCTGTGGATGTGTCCACATAGCAGTGGATATGTGCAGCTGAATGCTCCATTTTATTTCTGTGTTTATTAAATGTACATCCTGCCTTTTGTTCATTTAAGTTTTTATATGCTGTTTGTTAGCAAAAAAAAAAAAAAAGGTTCTCAATGCTAAATTCAAATCCCCATCACCACTTTTAATGCAATGGCTAGGTCCAACTGTAACACCGACTCATGGTCCTGTACTTCATCTTCTTTCTCTTGTGTACTTGGCTTATTTGGTTCTTTCTTAGCATGTTGTTACATCTGGAATGGAAACCTTATGGCAAAATAAGGGGTTTTTTTCTGACTGCAAATCAGAAATGGACTAATTAACTCAATATGAGTATGTGATGGCAGGTTTGAAGTAGAGGATGGAATGGAGAGAATGGAAGTCCAAGGATCCTTCCAGGGAGAAGCTCTTTCAGTGCCTTACCATGGCCTGGCATTGCATCTAAACTAAGTTAATGTCCTCAAGGCAGCTTGCAATAATGATCTGGGATAGCTGCAGGTTTTGGGAGGCCTATGGGCAAGACAGTCTTAATGTGCCCCCTCCATTAACAAGCCTATCGTTTCAACCACCCGTGTCATCAGCTATTGCTCCTCCTCCTCTACTTTCTCATGATTATTACCATTTGCCTGATGTACAGACAGAATGCCAGTGAACAGGCAGGCGAGGGCATCTACTGTTCTTCCATCTCATTGCCACCACTGTCTAGGTTAAGGTGAAAAGCTAATGAACAAATAGATTGCAATGGAGAATGGGATGGGCTCCTGTCAGTGCTCCCCTGCTTAAATGTGGGCCCTTTGCAAGGGCCCAATGATGCTGACCCTTGATGCTGACCCTAATGATAATTTGTTGGTGTCATTTCTGGCTTGAATGCCCTTCAAGATGTCCTGTCTTCCTTTTCTTCTTCTTTCCAATTTTCCTAGCATTATTGCTTTCTCTAGTAATTCTTGCCTTCTTATGATTTGGCTGAAGAACGATCACTTCCGTTTTACCATGTTTGCTTTCAGGCAAAGTTCTAGCTTGATTCTCTCTAGGACCCACTTATTCATCTTTATGTCAGTCCAGGGTACCCAGAAAGCTTTTCTCCAGCACAATGCTATTTTCTTCCTGTCAGTTTTCTTTATTGTCCAGCTTTCACACATATACATAGTGATTGGGAATACAATAGTGTTAATGATCTTGGCCTTGGTCTCCAGTGAAACATCATTACTCTTGATGACCTTTATTAATCCTTTCATTGCTGCCCTACCAAGTCACAGTCTTTTTCTAATTTCTTGGCTACAGTCTCCCTTTAAATTGAATTTTGATCAAAGATATGCAAAACCTATCAGGGTGGATATCTTATTGTCAACCTATTGTCAAGAAAAACAATCACAGCCTAGAATTGGAATTGCTATGTTAGCAATTAGGTGTTTAGGAAAGCACACCCAGTGGCTCATAACCTAAGCTATGCGGTTAAATTTAATCTGTCTGAGATACAACAAATGGAGGAAAGGAAAAAGGAATGGTAAAGGATGAACATGAGCAGAAATTGCAGCTTGTAAAATGGCTCTGAGGTCACAGGGTCACTTAGATCTGTGGATCAATGTAGCAGCTGAGGTCAAGTTTCACCATCCTGAGAAATGACACCGGGCAAAATTGTTTTTAACACAGCACTGGGATGAGAATAGATGACCTACTTCTACTTCTACTAGCTTTGCAATACAGATTTGTTCACCTGGTAATGCTTTAATGTATTACAAAGTAAGTGCCATGTTCACAAGAAGAATGTAAAATGAGATTCTGCACTTGTGTATTCAACATGCAGGCTACATAAGCTGCCAAGCAGTAGAGAGAAACAGGATCTCCAAACCTCACCTTGATGGTTCCCTTACTTTGGCAGCCAGTTGACTCATCTCTGTGGCCTTCACTTATCCTTCAAAAGAGAGTTCCCAAAGTCCTCCCTTACTGTTAATGAGAAGCAGAAGTAGCAGTAGAGGTACATGGAGAGATAGGGGAGATTATTTCCTTTCCATCACTCATCTCTATTGTCCTGATATGGTGGATAACAATGCTTGGGAGAAGTAGTTCTCCTGAGAGGCACTTTAGTTGCAGCTTCCATCATTTCTCCTACTCACCGTATTGAGAGGAGAATGAAAGACCTCCCTATTCTTTGTTTGCCATGTAACTTTGCTGTGTTCCTTCTAGTCACAATCAAAGGGAGAAAAAAGGATACTAATTGCAGGAAAGGAGCTGGTGGGGAAGGCTTTGAGGGAGTTGAAAGGAAAATCAGGTGAACACAGAGAAGCCATGAAGTTTCTTTGGTTTGGATTTAATCTGAGCTGAAAAAATTGAGCTCACTTCTTTGCTGTTTATGAGGCCCAGAAGTTTGTTTCTCAGCTTGACATAGGAAAACTTTGCCAACATCTTTCTGGGGGTATATGTGCATGCACCAAAAGTGAAACATGGAAAAGAACTCTTAATAAAAGACAAGCATTTTTCTCTCTCAAGAGAGCTCACATGTACCTAGCCAATTCTGAATCAAAGGGAACTTGTCCAGTGGTATTTTCACCACATCCTGAAGTTCTAAAATTAACATACTGGTAATTATAGATGACCAAAACACAAAAATGGGAAATAAAGCGGAATCAATATAGAATTAGGGTACAAATTAATATTGTGTTTGGATGAGAAAGTTTGGCCTGGAGGTCAAAAATGAAGCAGGAGAAGTATTTATTTTGTGAGGCCAAAAATCTATCACAAATACATAGTTTAAACATCTGATCAGACAACTGTATGCATGGACATCACCAGATGGCCAATACAGAAATGAAATATATTATGTAATTCAAAGTAAGAGATGGAGGAACTGTATTCCAGTTACCATAAACTAGTAATATAAAAAAGAGAGAAAAGCTCAAAATGAGCCTAGCAGAAGCACAGTGCCAAAATACAATTTAAATAACATTCCTGAGGAATTTACAAGTCCACATAAAGAACAGATCTGTATTACTGAACTCAATGGACCATGAACCAGAAGAATTGTGGACTGAAACCAGAGACATTATAAGGAAAGAATGCCGAACAACCTTCCTGTAGCACAAAGAAGGAAGCAGCCTAGACGGATGATAGAAGAAACACTCACAATTGCCAAAGACAAGCAAGAAGAAGGGTGATGTAAATTGGGACAAAATCCAGAAGACAACTTTTCAGTAACTATAACATAGAGACAAAAATTACTGTTACGATGACCAATGCAAAGTAACAGAAGAGGACAGCAAAAGAGGAAAAGCAAAATATCTCCTCCATGAGATCCAAGATCCCTTCCATGAGATCCACGAAATTCAAGTCTAGATTTGGAATGCTTAAAGACAAACAGGACATGCTATCTGACCAGAAGAAAATACAGAAAATGTGGAAAAAATCTATAGAAGAACTATACAGTTGAAAGAAAAGGAAAGTAGACCCTCTGAAGAGCCTGCAATATTAGAAAGCAAAGTGAAGACTGCTCTGAAAGCACTTGGAGGGGAAAAAGCACCCAGAATAGATAAGATACTATTCCAAGCTACAAAGAAAGAATTTGTCCAAATCCTAACAAGAATATGCCAATAAATACGGAAAGGTAAAAAACAGCCCACAGACTGAAAACATTCAATATACATTCCAGGTCCAAGAAAGGAGATTGAGCAGAGTGGGGAAATGACAGAGTGCAGCTAATTTCTAATGCAAGCAAAGTGGTTTTACAAAACTACATGGAACAAGAAATGCCTGATGTTCAAGCTGGATTTTAAAAAGTAAGAGGTGCACAAGTTCTTATCAAAAAATATGCTGGTTTCTGGAGCACACTAAAGAATTTCAAAATACTACAGCAAAGCCTTTCACTGTGTGGATCAAGGGAAGCTGTGGATGGTTCTGAAAGAAATGCATGTGACCCTGCCCTTAACCATCCTGATTGTATTGTGTATTGTATTGTCTACGTACCTGTACTGTGGACAAGAAACAATGATTAGAGCAGAATATAGAGAAACAGAATAGTACCCTAAGGAAAAGGAATAAGACAAGGGTGCATTGTATTACCCTGTCTGTTTCATTTATACACAGAATATAGAATAAAGAAAGCTGGATTAGGATCAGAGGAAGTAAGAATGGAAATTGGCAGAGGATAAATTAATAATTGAAGATATGCAGATGATACCACACGGCTGGCAGAAAGCAACAATGTATCGAAACAACTCCCGATGAAAGCGAAAGAAAGTGTAAAATGAGGAATGCAGCATATCACTAAGAATACAAAAATACTGATTACAGAAGAAATGTACAACTTCAAAGTCAAGAATAAGACGATTTTAAAAGAGCCTTCCATGAGTAACAGTTTTGCACAGCTCATCATTTCTGCCCATCCTAAGCACATTCCAAACATTAAAATCTTACCAGGACACCTCATTTTTCTAACCCTAACCCTACCCTGGTGCACACCCCTAACCCTATTATAAGGGTAAATACCATTGAAAAGAGGGCGATTTTGAAAAAGCCTTTCTTGAGTGTTTTTTTTTCTGCACTGCTCATCATTTCTGCCCATCCTAAACACTTTCCAACCACCAAAACTTTAACAGGACACATCATTTTTCTAACCCTAATCCTAGACTGTTACCTACCACTAACCCTAATATAAGGGTAAAATACCATTGAAAATAGGGCGATTTTGAAAAAGACTTTCTTGAGCACAATTTTCTGCACAGATGTTAATTTCAGTGCATTCTAAACACATTCCAACCATCAAAATCTACACAGGACACCATGTTTTTCTAACCCTAACCCTACCCTGGTGCATAACTTTAACCCTAATGCAGGGGAAAAACACCATTGAAAATAGGGTGATTTTAAAAGAGCCTTCCATGAGTACTGGTTTTGCACAGCTCATCATTTCTGCCCATCCTAAACACATTCCAACCATCTAAATCATGCCAGGACACCTCAATTTTCTAACCCTAACCCTACCCTGGTGCCTACCCATATCCCTAATATAGGGGTAAAATAATATTGAAAATATGACAATTTTGAAAAAGCCTTCCTTGAGTACAATTTTCTGCAAAGCTCATCATTTCTGCCCATCCTAAACACATTCCAGCCATCAAAACCTTAAGAGGACACCTCGTTTTTCTAACCCTAACCCTACCCTGGTGCATAACTTTAACCCTAATGTAGGGGGAAAACACCATTGAAAATAGGGTGATTTTGAAAAAGCCTTCCTTGAGTACTTTTTTCTGCACAGCTCATCATTTCTGGCCATTGTAAACACACTCCAACCATCAAAACCTTAACAGGAAACCTCATTTTTCTTACCCTAACCCTACCCTGATGCACAACTCTAACCCTAATATAGGGGTAAAATACCATTGAAAATACAGAATGGTGGTTAATTAATTTGACAACTATAACCAGTGCTTCCAGAAATGCTAAACAGAATCTCAAGTAAGACTGGCATTTCTAGTTGGGATGAGACTAATAAATATGTAGAGATGAGAGCAAGCAGCAGACACATGGGAGAAGAAAATGTTTGCATGCTTGTTTGCATCTACTTCTGGAATGAAAGCAGAATTCAGAAAGAAGAAATTAGCAGATTGATTGTGCCTGTGGGTTGCATCTGCTAGGTGTCCATTGCACTAATTCAAAATTTAAAAGGGTTCATAATTTTACAGCTGCAAAAGAGGTGGTGCAAGTGAAGTATTTTTTCCTCCCACTCAGTGACCTACATGCTAACTGTTGATGGGAACGTTAGGCCTCCTCTTCTCCCTACTGAGGCTGTCAGATTCACTTCTTGGGGTAAGCTAGGGCATTGGGCACATTTGGTTATAACGATTATCCCAGCATTGTTCTCTTTGATACTGTGCCAACTGCTTCTCTGAGGCTGCCAGTGCAATCTTGAAGAAAGGAGTTTGTCGGTGTTCCTGCAGGTGGAGAGAGGAGGAGAGAGAAGTGCCATGATGCAAGCTATTCTGCCCCAACCTCCCTCCCTCCCTCTCGCAACTACCACACTTAGATAGCTGATATTGTGCTTTTCCAGGTGGGAGAAGCCTTTTTTTTTTTTTTTTTGCTCCCTGCATATGATACTCATAACCATTTTAGTTTGGAGAGCCTGGAGGACCTGACTGGATCATGCTCTCAGTGGGCTTAAATGTACAAAGATGTGCACAATACAACCCAAAACTTCTTTATTAGGAGGAAAATTCCACCATGTTCAATTTTTTTTATTTTTAAACCAGACTTAGATTGGACAGGCTTTCAAATAGAGTACTATCATACTATAAAAGAGGGCATATAACCATTGTACTGTTTGCCCAGTTTAGCAGGAAATTACGCATAATCTGACAGTTCTCAAATTTAGATTTATTCTGCTGTTACTAAAATTCAAACGTTTTTGAGAGAAGGGCCAGAACTGAGCTCAGGAAGAGCAGAGTTTGCTTCCTGGAAAAAGTCTTAGAACTACTTCAGTGTGAGACTGTAGAGATGGTTAAACAGAGGATAACAGAGCTACATGCCTTCTGTAATAAGAAGTGGTATCATGGCAGCAGCATTTGGCTAACTGTCCACACACATCTCAGGCATTTGAGGAATTCCATCTGAGAAGTTCTTCATATGGCATCTAGGATTAGTAAGAGATGTGTCTTACACCATCTCAGTGCAGTCCTCTTTGAAGTATGCAAAGTTATTTAAAGAGCATCATACCATGGAAAGTAGCCAAACAGATTTTATCGGTCACCTTCACACCAATATCTAAACATTATTCACACACACACAAAGAGGGAGCTATCAAATACTAAGCCATATTATTTCTTCCTAGAGAGATGGCAAGGCCTTGGCTATTGCTTGATGTCTGGCAGCCTTGGTCATGTTTGAAACGCTCTAAATTTGGGGCTGGGGAATTTCCAGGGAATGCAGTTATAATGCTTGGGCACAGGCCAGCTTTCCAGTTATTAAACTATTATGTTCATGAAATGGCAGTTGCAATCTATTCAGCAGGCTGCTAATTATTTTCATTTGAGACAAGAAGCTCCTTCAAGTTAAAGTTTAACAAACAGTAACGGGTTTGAATTGGGAAGGTACATGGCTGAAATCCTATGTATACTTATGTGGTGGCAAACTCCATTGAACTCAGTGGAATTTACACCTCAGTAAAGAGGCGTTGCCTTGCACTGCACAGGACTTTGTACCATTATTGACATTAGTATTATTAATAAAAGCAATAATTTCAGTATTACTTCTCCCAAAAACACAATCTTGAAGTAACTTATGCACACAATCCAAAATATTATGATTAATATAGCAAGAAAACAACAACTTCTAGATCAATAAATCCATAATGCCCATAATAATAAAAATAAAATTAAATACCAGGAGAACACTTTCTAAAATCAACATGACAAGTGTTCATTCACAATTTCACAAAATCTTCCTCCATTCACTGCCTACAATGAATAGCACAAAGGCCACCCACAAGAAGTGGACCATAACTAACATCCACATGTCTGGGACAAACAGTGGGTCTTTGCCTTGTGCAGAAAAGATTGCTGTGCTGGCACCAGGAAGACTTCCATACACACAGGGCTCTGAAAGAGAAACCCTGTTCCAAAACTGATATGCTCCAAAGCTTTTCTTAGACAGGACATGCATAACTGACTGCATCAATACATAAGATTTTACTTGTGCCGGCCTAGAGGACATCAGCAGTAGAGTGGTGCAATCCTTTGCACATTTATCTGAGAACAAATGCTGTACAACAGAGGCTTCTTCAGTAAACAGGACTGGGTTGGCATGCATGTGAAATCTATTCTGTGCAATCTGTGTAACCAGAACAAAGCTGGGGTAGCAGCCTCTTGGCAAGCTGAATGAACCGAACACACTATCAGCTCTCCAGAAAAATGCATCTGGCAGCCTGGCTGGATTATAGGACTGATCGTTTGCTCCACACAGTGGCCTGAATTCACTGTACAACAGGGATGGGGAACATGTGGCTCTTCAGATATCATCCAAGTGCAGCTTCCATCAGCCTTCACCAGCAGTGAAGGCTGATGGGAGCTGAAGTCCCCAAACCATCTGGGAGGCCACATTTTATCCCTGCTGCCCACTTTAGTGCTGTGCTGATGGAGCCAACCAATTCAGATTACATATGCATCAACTGAAGCATAAACAGCTGGAGAGATACTGTCTGTATGGATACCTCCTGCATTGGCTATGGCTTGGTGGGAAAGAAAATTCAACTGTGTTATGTTGATTTTGTTACTGAAAGGGCCAGTTTCTGCAATCATCTTCCCTTATCCTCCATTTTTATGCTCAATTTTTCATGATACAGCCATGCTGGCCAGGTTAGTGCGTGCATGGATGTGTGCTTGCCTTTTCAGGTGTATCTATCCTGAACAGGAAGCATGGAGTCAGCAACTGTGTCCATTCCAATTTGTGCTCTACTTATGGGACTTTTAGCATGACCTCACAAAATAGCTCACACTGATGCCCATTGGGATTTGTGATGGTTGCTGTAACCAACTTTTAACAACTTCTGTTGTTTATTCCTTGCCATCCATTATTTCTTTAATTGATTATTATGTTTCTGTCCTGTCTTTTTTTTTTCTCTTGCAAGGAATCTAAGGCAGCTCACATGGTCCTCCTCACAACAACTCCATGGGGTAGGTTAGGCGGAGAGCCAGTGAGAGGCCTAAAGTCTCTCAGTGAACTTCATGCGTGACCAGGGACTTAGTAACCAGCTCTTCTGTATCCCAGTGCAGCACTCTAACCATGGTCACACTTGCTGTCACAATTATATATGTGTGCACATGTGGGTGTGCATCTATTGTGTGCATCTACCTGTTTATTGTACTTCACAAGGAGAAATCCTTCCCCCCTTTCTGATTATATACCTGTTCCTTTACTGAGTGTGCTAATTATGATTATGTACACACCTGTTCCTTTTTCTCTTTTTAATGGTTTTTTACACCCTCCCAGATGTAGTGGTGTATGCCATACCAATTATTACAGGAGGAGGCAATGTGCACTCCTAAATTGGGCACAATGTACAAAGGTCATGCTATGCAAAGGTAACAAGAAATAACTAAGAAAGAATGGTTCAAGAGATCTGAACCACGGTAAACAAAATTTCACTCTTATTTTATGCCCTTGACCTACTCAGAACATTTTAGGTTTTTCTTTTGTATGTTTGTTTTTGGTTGGCCTTACTATGATCTTTGGAAACTCCCACTTTCTAAATGATTTTTAGTCTAGGATGATGCTTCCATATTTGTCATGGCCCGACAGGAAAGATTTCTGGGCTAGTTACCCAGTTGTCACATGACTGTCAGCCGCAATGTGGATAGTCTGTTTCGTGATAAGCAGATTGCAGATACATTTCGTGAAAATGTCTTTGCATAGATTCGGCAAACATTGCATGGTTCCTGAGGATAACACACTAGAATCATGCAGAAACCCTTCACTGCTATATAGTTAAATTGCACTCATTTTTTTTCTTTATGGACCTTGGTAATTAATATGTAGAAGGATCTGCAAACCAACAGACAATCTAGATTTCAAGAAGACAACTGGAACCAAATCCAGTTCTTAGATTTGGGTAAAAAAAAAAATCCAAGTGGCATTTTTGTGGCTTTCCTGTGGATTGGCGTTGCCAGAATAAAACAAAAAGTAATGAAGCAATTATAGTTAATCAGATACAAACGATGTTCTTTTGTAAGTCATTTAATATAACCAAGGCCATTTGTGTCACCACATTGCACGGTTGGCTCATCAAAATGTCTAGATCATATTTTTCCAACATTTTAATAAAACTGTTCAATGTATTTATTTGCCTTTCCATATAGGATGTGGCACATCTTGCTTGTTATAAATCATTTCTGGACAGTTTTTGGTTCATTGCTAGGTAGGGATGGAAAATATTGTCAATTTCAGTTCTTCTCTATTTCTAATTTTTCCAATCTTAAGTTCAGTTCCTCCTGAAAGTTGATGTGATTTTTTAAAAGCTGGCATGAACATGCATATGAATTTCCATGCATACTTCTTTTAATCCATATATTTTATGTGCATTTTACTCAATCTACACACTTTGCAAGCAGTTATCCCAATATAATGCATTTGAGATGTTATTTCCCCTAATGTAAGCATTTTGCATGCATTTTAATTGGAGAACACCATGTGAAGTTTGGAAAAGTGCAAATTTTGAAGGATAACTAAGCTTTGATTAACAATCTAAGGTTTAAAAGTGCTAAATTAGCCACTTAGAATTAGGCACTAAATTACTCACTAGAAATGAATAAATTTCTCGCTCATCCCTACAGGCTTTTTTAAAACCCTACCTGGCAATGAGAACATTCTTGTAGGGTCATGTGCTATGTACTGTCTTTGGATGCAAGTCACTGTCCTGGGCCACAGTTCATTTTACTGTGAGGAGGCATGACTGGGTCTCCAGTCATAATTCTTATAAGGTACTCCAGGGACCTAGTAAAATTCAGAATAACTGTTCAGGGAAAAGTGGGGTTTTCTTAAAATACATTTAGAAGAAATACATATATAGAGTGAGATCTACCAGAATCTTTCATGGCTGCCCAAATAGATATGGCTTCTGTATGAAAAACCTGAGTCATAAGTCAAACTTGGTTTGGAAATGCTGCCAGGTTTTCATATTTTAGAACTAATCAAAAATGTAGTGGATGTCTAACTGCGCAATCCTATGACTGCTAGATAACTATAGGATATTTTGGGTTCCTGTTAAGAGTGAAAGAGACAGTTATTCTTGGTGTACTTTCCATGGTCAGGGAGGCACTGACTCTTTGGATGAGGATGGTGAGGCCTGGGAAATAAGTTCTATGGACATAGAGATGGTGGAGGAGGAAGAGCTCATCTCCAGGTGTTGGGCAGATTCTGAGAACTGGTAGGGTCTGGAAGTGCCAGGAGGAAACATGGGAGAGGAGCCAGAAGAGCCTGGCCTGACCCCATGACAGGGTGTCAGGAGAGAAGGGACAGCCAGCTAGAGGGCCTACATAGGCTTACCCATCTCCACAGGAGCACACCCAAAAGGGTGGAGCCTAGGGTTGATGAAAAGGGGGCTCCTCAGGAATAGTCTGTAGTTTGAGCTGGCTTGTGCATGCTCAGTGAGTCCTACTTTGTTGGAAAATAGCTTGCTGGATTTACATTGGAAATACAGTACTTTTGCCAGAAAAGTGTCAATTGTGTGAAAGAAAGAAGGGGGAAACACAACTCCCAGCAGTTCTCAGCTCTGAGGCTAGAAAATTGCCCATTGACTAGCTGTAACTCAGACCCTGAATTTTAGCCATTTGGTTCTGAGAGTGACTGGGATCCCCCTTAAAGATAATGTGGAAAGAATCACACTCACTGCTTCTCCAAGGTCAGGGTGAGGAGGCTAAAATTATGAAGGTATCCTGGTGGAACCTCAGCTTCCTTCCTTTCCACTCAGAAGCACCTCACTTAGCCAAAAGTAGCCATCAAAGTGCTTTGCAGAATATTAGAAATGCTGAGGCATCTTTTGACTTCACAGACACTAGATGCCTGCAATCGCTCAAATTCAGAGACTTACAGGCATCCCCATAGGTTTGTGCCCTAAATAGTAGGATGTTCTTCATCAAAAAGCAACCACATTCCAGAGGCATACTGGCAGAAGGAAATATGACAGTGACTATTGTTCTTTAGCTACAGTAGCTTTTATTAAAAAGAGGAGAGGAGAGGAGAGGAGAGGAGAGGAGAGGAGAGGAAGTTCATAGTCACGGATAGTAGCTTTTACAAAAGTTTTGGAAGAAAAAAAGAAGCAGCTGGTCTGCTGTTTCAGTAGATCCAGTTTCCACCCTGTTCCTCAGCCCTCCAAAACAGAAGCGTCAAGTCTAACATGACTACGTTTAACTCATCATGCTGATTTTCAGCCCAGATTGGAATCTGTGGTGGCTAATAATTAAAATAGACTGACCAAATTTCCCAAGATATGGCAGGAATAAAGCAGCAATTTCCATGCAGTTAACCAAATTCAGGCTTTATAAAGTTGCACTGGAGGGAAGGGGGCAGGGAATGCCATATAGTAGAACAAATTCATAGATGGCTAACAAATATTTTCACTGTGCTGTAGTTTCTATGAACATGGAGGAATAAAAGGAAGAAATATGGAACCAGAAATAGAAATATAAGAAACACAGCTATGGCCAAAACATCTAGCAAGGAACACACAATGACATTCAACAGTATATTAATACACATAACTCCAAATGTTTTAGCAGCATAAGCCCAAGGCTGGAATAATATATACATTTATGTGGGACTAAACCATGTTGACCTCAATGAGTTATGCTTCTAAGTAGCTGTGCCTAGCATTGCTCTGTTAATTATAGTGCCTATCACTGGAGGCATCGTCTGTCAGTGCACGCAAGTGCTCATAACTGTTCCTGAAATTAGCAAGAGATGACTATACATCTGTGAGCACGCTCCCATGGGAAGATTCTGAGCCCAGATTGAAATCAAGCCATTGCTAAAGATGGTTTTCCATAATGACGAAGATCGTGTGAAGTAGCACATATTTCCAGAGCAAGAATTTCACCCTTCACAGGCTTCCTCAAGCATGTGTGCGCATGTGCGCGCATATCTATACACAAGGTATTTTTTTCCCTGCCAGAATCTCCTTAAAATTCCTTTTGCACTGATCAGGGATTTATGAGACATATTAAGGCTCTCTTGCGGCACAGCTTGTGATTAACAGGATGAAAAAGAGACATCTCTGTTCTGCTGAATCTGCTCTGTTTCCAGGTCCCGAGCTCTTCAAGTGGCCTCTCAGAGGTGTTAACAAGGATCTGTAATGACAAGCAACCACAGCCTGGCAGGAGGACAGCTCCCCATCTCTCTTGCCTTCCATTTCTCTGAGAGAAAGAACTTCTCATTATCTCATGGATCCTAAGTGCAAAGAGCCCCTTTCACTCCCAGGCAGTGCCTCAGCTTAGATGAGAACCACTAATGCCAAGCTTCCCTCCCCCATGGGACAAGCTCACTTCAGCATCCTTGTCTCAGAAAATTCCTTGAACGATGAAGGAGAAGTAACACGAAAGAGGTTAATCCCTATTGGCCTTTCTAGAGGTTCAGCAGGAAGCTATGATGGCTATTCATCAGGAGCGGGAAACAAAGGAAGACCTGTATGCTAAGAGTTCTTGAGAGGAGCTGAAATGCCACCAATTTAGTTAATAAATAATCGAATGAAAGTTACACTCAAAGACCAGAGCTAGGTGACCATGTGTCCTACTTTACTGAAATGTCAGACTCCCAACTCCAAGTCAAAACTCAAGGGGGACTTCTTTGGAGGATGAATGGGATTCCAGAGGAAACCCTACAAGCACAACAGACATGGGGGAAACGGGATACCTTGTATTCCATCATCTGCAAAAATAGCCCTGTGACCCCATCCAACACCCCATCCAACACCCTGCCTTCATTTCACATACTGGTCTTACAGTGTGAAATTTCTCATTGGGACTTTAACTCCTATTGGGACTTCAACTCCTATTGTCCCCGGCCACCATAGCCAATGAAATGAAATGTCCAGAACTCCAGCCTAAAACTCCTGAATGGTGTCAGGCTGGGGAAGACTGACTCCTGATTTAAACAGAGTAAAATGCTCCTGCTAGCTTTTTGCAGAGCTTCATGATGCTGGGCCTCACTGCAATGGGCCATCCTGTACTTCATAAGAAGGCAGTTTTCCCACCTCCAGCTTCCTAACCTTTCTTGTAAATTCCCCTTTCCATCTGAAATGCATAATACTGTATGCCACAAGTCATATGCATTGAAGAAGAAACTCTTCATTTCCAAAAGCCTGCGGAAGGCAAACAATTTGTTGGAAGCATGCCAAGCAAATCTGGATGTGTAAAGGCAGTTATTTTGACTTCCACTTATATACCAGAGATGTAGCATGCAGCCATTCTAAATTCCATCAGCATCCAAAACTGGCTAAAGCAGTGGTGGGATAGGTAAGCAAGGGCCCTAAGGCCTGGCCATGGAACTTTCCTGGAGGACCTTTCTTTCAGCCTTTCCCTCACCGCTTGCAATATAACAAGGGCTCTGTGCCTTCAGGAACACTGCATTACACTGGCCTGGGGAATGAGCAGGAATTGCCTGCCAAACAAATTAAAGTTCACAGCAAACTCCTCAGACTCTCTTTAAATCCCAAGACTGGTAGTTTCCAAATCCCAGTGCTATTTTATTTTGATTTCCCCTCCTTGCTCCCCCCATGTGCACATGTGTGCGCGTGAGCACACACACACTTCAGAAGAGCCCAAATGCCTCAGGTTTGGCTGGATTCACTTGGCTGACAAACTTTAAACTGAGCCAGAAAGACATCACATGCACACATACACACTTTCGCATGTGTGCATGCATGTGCGTGTGTGCGCGTGCGTGTAATAGACAACCACACATGTGGAAGTCAACCAACATATAAACATACTTTACTGTTTGGGTTGCAGCCCAGTGCTCTGTGAGAGCTTTTGCAATAGGTTCTGAGCACAGAAATAGGAAACCAAGAGAAGGAAAAGATGGAAGAGGAAGGAGGAGGAGGAAAACAGTTGACAAAGCAAGAGAAAAGACTGTGCGACACACACACACACTTAACTCCCTGAAAAAAGGGAGGAAATTGGAGAATCCCAGCAAAAAATGAATAAGAAATAAAAAGAATGCTTTATTGAAGAAGCCCAAAGGAATATTAAAGCTACTGTAGGTATTTACCGAATTGCCCATTATGTTGAATAAGCTGGAAAGACAAGATGGGAACTTCGGTATGGGGGCCGGGTGGAGGGAAATAACAAGGATTCCATTGTAAATCTCATTAGAGGGGCTTACATTTATTTTTTGGAATTAAGGGGAGTGGGGCAATTCTTGGAAGTATTTCTTTGTCAGCCAATTAAAATGACGGTTTCTGCAAAGTTAATGGGACCCATCTGGATCTCGGCTGAAGTCAGGAGTGTTAAATCAGAAACTATTCCATCAATAGCCAGCTTGGCCCAATATAAAACATTTACAGTGAATTGATGGCCAATACCGGGGGATGCGGAAGCCAATTGCCTAGACTTCTTTTCCAGAGCTTCCAGGATATGTTCGTCATTCTTGTCTTAAAGGGACAGCCTGTATTTTTCCAGGAATGAGATGGTACTAGGCTAGGGCCTGTTTTTCAGAAATCCAGATCACAGCAGAAGAATGAGAATTGAGTTTTATTATACTGATGAAAGGCACATTTATGTTTTTAATTCAGTGGTTATTGTTCATAAAGCATCCTAGAGTTGAGCTGTCAAGATTAAGATTTATTGACAGAACCAGACAAATAGCTAAGCACATTTTCCATTAAGCCTTACTTGGATATAGGAAATGAAGTTAATTCATAGCTAGACTTGTCCCATTTTTGATTTAAAAGCAGAATCTTCCATTCCCTGCTTTCCTTTTAAACTATTACAGACAAAATTCATACCATTTCTTGTATGCACAGTATAGATTAACACACACATAGACAAAGGCAAATCATAGCAGAGGGGTGCAGAATTCATTAGTCCTACATTATTGCTGGACAATTCCCATCAGCCCCAAGCAGTATGATTAATGACTGGAAATGATAGGCATTGTAGTCCTACTACATATTCTGGAGAGCCACAGGTTTCGCAACCCTAATGAGTAGCTGCTACTTCCATTGTATCAGCAATTCCAGATCAGACATCAACTGGGTTCAGACAGGATGATGCACACTCAAAGGTGGGTTGAATGAAGTTGTTGAACTCTGGGCCATCGTATTGGCTGAACCCAACTGTGTTAATGAACCATGGCTTGTTAATCACTGAGTTGTGAACTGTGGTTCGCCAATCATGCTTCTTACCTTGGCTGGATTCAGACAACAGGACAAACTACATTTCAACAACAAGCTATGGTTCAGTGACAGCCCACATTCAGCCCACACTCAGCCTTGCATTGTGGGTTATTGTGTTGTCCGAACCTAGTTATTTTATCAAACAACAAATACAGATACAGCAATGTAGGCTATTAACATAAATTATATCATGAAATAATTTTGGCCACAGACTCAGATAGCAAATGTACACCCACCCACACACTATCATATTTATCAAATCTTAAGGACATTTAAAAAGTCATGCAGTGTTATGTGGGTGAGAGGTTTCAGAATTCTTAATTCAGAGATGCATAAAAAATATATATAGGGTTTTCTCCCACTTTGGCATTCCCCACTTTAGTTTATCCTTGAATGAGGATGTGTTTGAAAGGTATAGGACATCATCTAAAAATGAATGGGATATATATTTAATTCTTGCAAATGTCGTATAATGGTTGCAGCTTTATAATATAAGTTGTGGATTCATTCAAATATTTGAAGCTACTGGGTTTAACACATAGCTAACCAAATAATAAGAGTCATGTTAAAATAAGATGCATTCACAATGTTGCTAACTTTCATAACATCCCCTTTGCATTCAGACCTTAAATTGAAAGATAATGGCAAACTAGTGACTGCCTCTCCAGTGTGTCACTTGTGTACTTTGGAAGGACTCTCATTATCTATCAACTTGGAGATTGCAAAGGGGAAAAGGAGAAAGTGGGAAGCACTACAGTGAGCAAGAAAGAACGCACAAGCTTGGCAGGAGGGCACCAAGCCTGTGACGGCTGTTCCACTGCACCACTGGGACGTTGGTGGAGCAGCTGGCATTGGTGGTGGCCTGGATGAGCTCAGCAGGAACAGCGGGGGCTGGGGGGGTTGTTGCTCTTGCTGAGTGGCTTCCTCACTGCTTCCCACAGCCTTTGCTTGTGCCGATAACTTAGATTCAGATAGCATGACAACCACAAGCTTGCCCATGAACAAGGCACCCTAGAAAAAGCAGTTTTGGGTTCACATAACAATCCACCGTGGCTTGTCTCCCAGAATGAGAGGTTGTACCATATGCACAGTTAATGCATCTTCTGTGCATCTCTTTTTTTAAAGCCACAATGTGCTGAAACCAAAGTACTTAGCATATTGTATTTCAGCACAATAAAAATGGCAGCCACAACTGTGGATACATGGACAGATGTCCAAGATTTCACCTTGCCAAGAGTTTCCAAACTCCTTGAGTCATTCCTACCAATCATAGCCATAGTTGTGATCAATTGTAGTGTTCTAATGTCATTTTAGTGATCATACTGGGAAATTTGTCCTACTCATTTGCAAATCATGCTGTTACTCATATGCACATCAGAAACTTCCTTATCCTGCATTATTATTATTATTATTATTATTATTATTATTATTATTATTATTATTATTATAACATTTCTATGCTGCCCCTTGCTGAAACCTCGGGGCGGCTTACAACATGATAAAATACATTGAAATACAATAGTACATAATAAATTACCATTAAATATAAAAATACAAAAAATACATTGATTTACAAATACAAAATTAAAATTATCAGTATGAAATAAAAATATAGGAGGAGAAAGAGAAGGAAGAAGAAGTTGCCCAGGCCAGATCATATGTTTTAACAATTGAAATGATGTTTAAATAAAAAGGTCTTTACCTGGCGCCGAAAAACCAGTAACGACGGTGCCAGGCGGACCTCTTTGGGGAGTGAATTCCATAGGTTGGGCGCCACCGCAGAGAAAGCCCTCCTCCGGGTACTTACTCTCCTAATTTCTTTCATGGAGGGTTCCCGGAGAAGGGACTCTCCCGCAGATCTCAAAGGGCGGTCGGGCATATACGGACGTAAGCGCTCGTTCAGGTAGCCAGGACCCAAGCTGTTTAGGGCTTTGTAGGTCATAATCAACACCTTGAATTGGGCCCGGGCTTCAATGGGAAGCCAGTGAAGCTGACGGAGGACTGGAGTCATGTGAGCATAACGCCCCGTCCCCGTCAGCAACCTGGCAGCTCTATTTTGCACCAATTGAAGTGTTCGGACTGTCTTCAGGGGAAGCCCCACGTAAAGCGCGTTACAGAAGTCTAGGCGGGAAGTCACCAGCGTGTGTGTCACCGTCGCCAGGCAGTCGTACTCCAGGTAGGGGCGCAGCTGATTAATCAGCCGAAGCTGAAGGAAGGCGTTCCTCGCTACCGCTGTCACCTGAGCTTCCAAAGAAAGCTCCGGGTCGAGGAGTACTCCTAAGCTGCGGACCTTATCCCTAAGAGGAAGTGTTGCACCACTCACCTGATTTATTTATTTATTTGTTTGTTTGTTTGTTCAGTATGTTTCCTCCTTTCTAGCAAGGAGCTTGTCTATTGCCTACTTTGTTGGGAGTTCACCAGGACATGAAGAGCCATACTGGATGAAACCCAAAGCCTCTAGTCCAGCATTCCCACAGAAGGCTATGGGAAGTCCACAAGCAGGACATGAGCATGATGTTGTGTTCCCAGCAACTGGTACTGACATGCTGTCCTTGATCACAAAAGTTAATATATAACCTTCATGACTGATAGCCACTGACAGCCATATCCTCCGTGACTTTGTCGAAACCTATTTCGAAGCTGTCAAGAGTAATAGCCACCACAATATCTTGAGGAAGTGGATCCCACAATTTAACTGAGAGCCATGTGAAGAAGTACCTCCTTCTGTCTGTCCTGAATTCGGGACCATTCAGGTCCATGGGATAACCTCAGGTTCTAGCACTGTAAGACAGGTAGGATGCCACCTCCCTATTCACTTTGTCCAGCCAAGCATAACGGAAAGCTCCTTTCTATTATTCCCCTTGTTCATTTTAAAGCTAAATTGTCCCAAATATTTCCATCTTTCTTCACAGAGGAGTTGTTCAAGCACCACGATCACTTTCTGTACACTCCGGCAGGGCCCACCATCTACTTGATTCTTTCAACTGGAAATACCAAAACTCAGACTCAGGATGTTCAACACAAGAAGCATGTACTCTACCACTGACCTGTGAGTGCTTCCTCGCACCACAAACATTCATAAATATGTGTGATTGTAAGGTAGATTAGATAAGAAGAAGGTGAGAGAGAGAATAAATTCAAACTTTATTCTTCAGTACTGGCAGTCCCCAAGTAATGAATGTCTTAGGAACAACCCATTCTTACTAGCAAACTGCCAAAAAGCCTTTTGAAAAAATGCTGCTGAAAATTGTCATCACCATAGAGAGGGAGAGAGCGAGGCCTCCAAAGCATGCCTTCCTGCCCTCCCCATCTGGAGAAAGAAATCTCTCTGGCATTTCCTTGCTGCAAAGACAAGGCACTGATGAGTTTCAGCAGTGGTGGGGAAGGCTAGAGATACTCATGGCTTTTTCATTTTCATGGGGGTCCTGTGCCTCTAAGCCCTGTCAGTGTGGAGGGCTGACTATACCTGATCCAACTTGCATACAAATTTGACTTAAAGATGAATTTCTGTTTGCTCCTTCATAACCTGGAGACTGCCTGCACTTGATGGCTACAATGTCATGAAGACTTGCACATGTGAAAGTGTTTTTCTGCTGGTTCCCATCATCACAAGCCCAGGACAGTGAATATATATATATATATGTTCAGCTACTAGGTATGCATGAATAACTCATTTTAGTTCATTTTTGTAAATTCATCCAATTTATAGAACTGAATGGAGAACCAAACCAAATCTGTGATTTTGTCCTTTCATTTCCAACTTACCTTACAATGGTAAGTTGCCAAACAACAACTGAAGATACATTTGAAAAATGTGCATGGAGGATTCATACTTTTGAAAAATGCCCACAAATGGTCATTAGGTAATGGTGTGTGTTTGTGTATGTGTGTCACAGAGCAGGGAGAGAGGTGAATATTTTTAAAAATATGCACACTTGATGGCTCTAGTTGGTGGAATGAGCACAAAAATATGCACAAATGTTCACGAGAAAAGTAAATTCACACAAATTTGTACGAGCTTTAAGTGGAATTTGGAGAACTTTGATAAGCTTAAGTTTTGGTACATCCCTATCAGCTCTGACCTGAATGATGTTATGTGCAAATACACACATCCACACATATACATGTACACAAACTAAATGTCAAGTGATGCTTGCATACATCCCAAGCATTCAAATTCTTTTGAAGACTGAAAGTGCAGCATTCTGTTTAAAGCATTGTATAAATATTAACTGAGCCTCCTACTCATGGAATCGAACTGGAACATGTCTTGGCCAGAGCCTTTATGTCACTCGTCTGAAGCTATACAACAAATTAGTGGTGGAGCCAGTCAAAAGGCTACAAAGCTCTTGGTCCTGATTCACTAGATGCTGTTGCTCTTTATTGTGGCTGTCAGTAAAGAAGCACCCAGCATTTTGCTTCTCCCATTGCCCTGTCTATTTTTCTTGGTTTCCCCCCACTATTTTTCCACTGAAACATCCAGCATGGAAAGTTCCACTTAAATAATTTTCTCCTTTGTTTTTGGCCGAAAGCTCAGTGAGCTGTAAAATGCAGAAGTCGGCATCTCCCATCTAGTTTTCCTTGGAAGAAATAAGACTTAACAAATGTTTTATTGACTCCATCATGAAACCAGCAACAGACCAAACAGAAGTAGTGAATGATAGGGGTTCAAACTGAGAGAAGGCACCTATTTTTCTGGCAAATTGTCTTTGAAAGCACTTAAGGTGATGCATGAAGTCATACAGTCAACATTCTCTCAGTGCTGTGACTAAGAAGGCCTTACTATGCTAAGTTACTGGAAGCAAATAAAGCAACTACATTTTGAACAAGCCCTCACTTCATATCTCCCATCAACCCTGACCATTGGTCATGCTGGATGGGCTAATGAGAAGAGGAGTCTAACAACACCTGGATACCCATTCGTTCTCCACTCTTATACTAGTCCAGGGACAGGTAACCTGGGAACTTCCATAAGTTTTGGACAACAACCTTAATAAGTCCTAGTGAGCATGGGTAATGGGGAGGGCTTATGGGATTTGTAATCCAAAAAGTCTGGAGGGTGCCAACTTGCCTACACCTGGGCCAGAGCAACCTGTTTTCCAAAAGTAGCATGCCAACTGCCTCTAGAAAATTTGTAAGCCAAAACAACAAATTGTTCACTACGACTAATTTTGTGGCCTTCGTAAATTGCGCAAAATCAGCCTTAGCCTCAATTCAGGTAAAGACTGTAATTTAGTGAAAATGTTCAATTGCCCAGTAGGTGAAAGTGTTACATTATTACTTCTGGCATTAAGCCTCCTTCAGTTTCAGATCTTATCATTTCTCCAAGGCAGGAGAATTCCTAAAGACTAGAACCGGGGCATATACGGTTTGCCACAGCTCTCTGCGCCTTCAGTTCATTAGTCTCTTTTCCCTTGTTTGTGCTATTCAAGTATGCATTAATGAAAAGCTACTCCTCAGAAACTAACCTGACCTGACTCTCAAGATGATTTTTGCTTAGTGAAACACCACTCAAAGAAATACTAGTACGACCATATGTATGATCATATAATTTGATCTGATGTGTACATTAGCAATTTAAGGGATAAAATGCAAAGAAACAGAAATCTGTGTATACACAACCTGCAACACAAAATTCAGAACTAAAGAAAGCAACAGAGAATGTCTCATTCCTTGTTGCCAATTTGGGAACAAGGCTGGTAATTCAGAAGTCCAAAAGCTGGGAAAAAATTGACGTCAGAAGATTTTTGGAAGTAACTCTCTCTCTCTCTCTCTCTCTCTCTCTCTCTCTCTCTCTCTCTCTCTCTCCCTCCCTCCCTCCCTCCCTCCCTCTAAATTCTCCTTTTTATAACATTTGGAAATATATGTCTCCCCTCTTCCCAAATGTTCCCTTGGTCTTCTCACGGCAGGCCACCCAGACCCAAAGCCAATCCTCCATCCCAATTCATGCCTAGTTTAATTCTGTTTGACTTGGTCCTGTGTTCAGCAGGAATGTTAATGAGCCCCCCAGAAGAAAGAAACCTCTGGGAAAGCTAGGTAGGGGCAATGCTTTAAAAATAATCCTAAGCATAATTATTTTTATTTTCATAATTTCCCTGCTGGCTCTGTCCAAAGAACTCACGTTTGAGGTCAGTGCCTTGTGGAGGCAACACCAGGAAGTCATTGGGGTCCTTTGGTTCAGGGCGTCCAATTGACATGCCTGTCTGTCGGGGTCTCGAATAAGCCTGTTCTGTAGTTTGCAGAGATATGATGGGGAAAGAACTAAGTGCTTACATAGGCAAATTAGACTTGACAAATGTTAAAGAATTCCTCCATAGTGGGAATTTTTCCAGGCTCTCTGGCATTCCAAGTTTAATGCATCATGAAAGACCGAGCAATAACAAGCAACAGCTTTATTGGTCATTGGTCAGCTTTATTGGTGCTTTCCACCTCTCATTTATTCCAGCATTATATATCCCCAACAGTAGTACAAAGGTAAGTAAAAATTAAAGAATATCTTCTTCTAAGTAATTGGAGAGTTCCCCAAATCACAAAATATTTGTTGATTTGCATCTATATCAAAGAGGAGTAGACAGTCTGTGGGAGGAAAGGAGTTTCTCTGAAGACCAAGAGAACTTATTTGTGGCTGCAGCTGGATTTCATGTCACAACATAGCCAGTAAGTCCCTTCTCTTGGTTTTGGAGTAGGCACTTGATAGAGTTTACAGAGTGAATTAATGACTCCTTCTATCCAAATGTGTCAACACTTAACCCAAAATATATTGCTGAAGATGATTGATATAAATTCAACATTAGAGCATGCAGCCTTCTCAATCAACCAAAGGGGAACCCAGTCCCATCTAGAATCAGGTAAGAATGGTATTGTTCAGAACTGAGTGGGAACAAAAGCAAAACTACCGGGCATTGACATTGACATTGTAAAGGAATCTGGGAAAATTTGAATTTACACAGCCAATCTGGTGTAACCTTCTAAGATGTGTCATTCTTCTTGGCTCAGTGATAAGCAGCGCTCCCACACACCACAGAGCTTGCAGTCCTGGGTGCCGTAAGCCCATGCCTTGAGGAAATCTTGACATTCTGAACACACAAGTACTACATGCAACTGATAATATTATAGAATTTTTATTATTCCAAAAATTCTGGCCATCCACATTTGCCCTGTGTTCTTCTATACCCTGCATCAATGTGTTTCCATGCAGCCATCATTTCTGTTTGTCAGACAGGCTTCTGATAGTTCCAGTCTTATGGGTGTTCCTGAGATGATTCTAGTAAATATTCCTGTAAGTTGAATTTCAAACATCCATCCTCATGCATTTTTAAAGTAGAGTTTTTACCCTCTAAAATCTAGAACTTTGCATGTAAATTTCCTGTAAATGGAAAACAAAACAAATTGTTTCTGTTATCATTTCCCTTCCTGGTTTCTTTGTTTTTTTTCCTTGCAGTTTCTGGGAAAGCAGCCCCAAATCTGTTTACAGATCTAACCTATGGCTCCAATTTCCATGCTTCAGTGTTGGCTTTGTTTACAGAGTAACAGAGTTCCCATTCCGGGTATCCAGTGGTTCTCTGCCCAGCAATATGGAGCAGCAGCTGGTAACCAGCTGTCCTGTAACAGCACAGTTCCATAAGTCTAAGTCATAAATGATCCAGCCTGACTCTTAGTCTATCTTTATCCTAAGAGTGCTTAGCAACCAACATGATACAGAGGCTAACATCATATTTCTTTTTGTTTCCTCCATTCACCTTCTCTGGTACCTTCTCTGACCTATTTTTCCATCTTATTTTCTTCCCAGTGGGACACCCAATAGAAGACTCATCTAGCTTTACTTTTCCCTTTGCAAAATGTTTATGTATACCAGCTTTCAGCAAACAGATGTCCTCCAGATGTGTTGGACTGCAACTCCCATCATGCCCCAACAGTATAGTCAATTATCGGTGTTGCAGTCCACCTTACATCTGGAGGATACCAGGCTGGGGAAGGGTGAAACACCCACACACACACACCCACACACACACACCCCACATAGAGAGCGAGAGAGTCATGACTATGTCAAAGCACCTGGCAATATCCATTGTCATTCTTTCACCTCTTTTTTCAAATAATAATTTGAAGCTACAAACATACACGGTAGCATTTGAATAGTTAGATAGCTCAGTCCCAGTTACAATTAATACATTCTGTATAATTTAAAACCTCTCTGTCCACATGTTGCTATATTTCTTTTTGGCCCAGTGTGTTACTTTCTGAAATTGCTATGCATTGTCAGCCATTTCAGTTTGTCCTTCTTTTTATTTGCATGTTGTATAAAGCATCTCCAAATCACACAGATTTCATCATTACTGTGCTGCCTTCCCACCCATTTTTGTTTTGTTAGTTTTCCATCACAGAATTAATGATACTACTGAGCTCTCCTCCCAGAATCTTGCTATTGCCAGTCATGCATCTCCATTAAAAAGATTAATAACACTTTGTGCAAAAGATTTTTGCTGTCTCCATCAAACATTGGCAACATTCCCAATGTGGACACACATTAATGTGCTGCTTATTTATGTTCATACCCCTATTGGCATTCATAGGATGCTATCTAAGTATTCGATTAGCTCTACCAGAAGAATGAGAGGAGGCTATTAAGGTTCAACAGATAAAATAAACAGGGGGTACAGTGAACTTTCCCATTTTCCAAAAGCTAGGAAATTTTTCTGGAGCCATGACAAAATCTTATGGCCCTTCGTTTGTTAGGACAAACAGCAGTGATAATTGTCTTAAAGCTGGTTTAGGTATATTGCTTAGAGAAGGTACTCCTGCCTGTGAGAACTAAAATTATTTCCTTTGCTGAAGCAGCTTCACCCTCTGCTTCCTCCCAGAAAGCAGACAGGTATGCAGAGTCTGTGTGTATTGACAGCCTCCAAAACTGCAGGAGACAGGAAACTTTATGAAATCCATGGGAAAAGGGTGGACTTTCATTTTTGGCCTGGAGAGAGGAATTGATGTGCTGCTCCTCCAGACTACTTTCAAGGCCCATTAAGCATCCCCTGGCCTATTCAGGGAACCAATACAGATACAAATGGTCTGTAGCCATATTTTGTAATTTCATCCAATAAACCTTGTATCATCTTTGGCACAGGTGGTTTTGTTTCTTCCTAAGTATCCTTGAATCTGGAAGTGAGCTGACTTAGCTGGACCAGGTCTCTAGGGATTAAAACAATCTGTTTCTTACTCTGGTATAAATCCAATGGCTAAGTTTTTCAAGCTTAGCTAACCATTTCTTAACGTGGTTGAGCAATAAGCAAAATTACATTATGCATAGCCAGGGGCTTGGGGTTGAGAAGACCAGTCTTTCACTTCACCCTGGACACAGAACTTGTGGAGACTGCAAATGGAACGGGAAGCCTCTTACTTAGTGTGCAGAGTGGAAACTGATGCATCTGGCTATTTGCATACATTTCCTTGACATCCCTCCATCCCCATGTTCAGTCTCAAGCATCTGTTGTGAAGGGATTGCATAAATGTGGAGTTCCTTGATGCTTGTTTTGCTTGAGCAATCTAAGCTTGAGCTTATACTCAGGGCTGGCAACTGGCTAGAAATACTACCTCCCTCTCAAGACTGACTTGCTTTTTGTGCCTTTGAGTACAGTTTGACTATCAACAGGTGAAACATTTTGCAGCATGGAGCTAACCGTTATTGCCAGCAAAGGTATTTATTTTATTTATTTGTAGCATTCACATTCTGCTCAGCATCTGAACAGTTTCCAGAGCAGTAAATAATATAAATATGAAAGATAAAAAGAATAACACTCCATACTGAAAGAGAATGTCAATAAAATCACAGGGCTGGAAAAACAAGGGCTACTTCTTGGAGTGAAGATGTTTTCTGGAGCCACCGAAAGCACCACAATATTGGTTCCTGCCTAATCTCCAGCAGCAGTGTGCTCCGCAGAAACAGAGCTGCTGAACTGAAGGCTCTTCTCTGAGCAGGCTCCACTTGGGCCAGAAGTCCAGATGGAAGCACCAGAAGCATGTTCTCTGATGACCAGGCAAGCTGGTAAGGAAAGATGGAAAGCACTCTGTCTAGAATCTGAGATCCAAGTGGTTAGGGCTTTATACACTAGCACCAAAATTTTAAACCTAGTCTGAAAGAGAATAGGCAGCCAATACAATTCCCTCAGCAAAGGAATTGCATGCTGAAAAGAGGCAACATCTAACAACAGAGAGCTTCAGAATTATGCTCTAGCTCCAGCTTCCAGAGCAGTTATAAGGCCAGCCCCACATCACAGTAATCCGGTCCTGAGGCTGCTAAAACCTGTAGCACTGTGGCCAAGCTTTTCCCTGCCCAGGAAAGACCATAGCTAGCAATCAAGTAAAAAATGTGAGAAGGCACTCTGAACTGTTGTGATTGTTTGGGACTCCAATAACAACATTGGATCTAGAATTCCTTCAGACTATGAATTTGATTGTCCAATGGGGGTGCAACCCCATCCAGAAAAGGGAAGCAGCATATTTCCTGGACTTGGGAACCACTCACTCACTGAGCTTCCTTCTTACCAAGATTCAGCTTGAGTTTATTGGCTCTCATCTGGCCCATCACTGAGCCTAAGCACTGATCCAGGACTTGCATAGCCTCACCTGGTGCAGATGTCACAGAAGGTTAGAGCTTTGTGTCATCAGTACACTGATGGCATTTGGCTCCAATTCTTCTAATGACCACTCCTAAGCATGCCATGGAGATGCTGAACAACATGATACTCTATAGAGCCCTTTAGCTCAATTGCCAAGGCAGTGAGGAACAATCAGTCATTGTTATTCTCTGAAACTAACCCCATAGGTTAGACCAGAAAACTTCTAACAGTCTCTCCAATGCCTATCCTACATAATTGATCCAGGAGAATATTATGGTCAATGCTCCCCCAAGTAAACTTGCAACTCTGTAACACTTCCTAGCCCTCAAAGGATGTTTTACTAAATCACAATAAACATTTGACATGAGTCCTCACTTGCCCTCTCTTTATTTCACCCACTTTATCCCTGTTTCTGAAAGTAAACAGGGAGATGGGCATATCACTTAGCCAAAAGAAATAAAGTGAGTGATGAAACATATGTGGCTAGTGAGCTGAGGGTAAAGAATAGAGAGAGAGAGAGAGAGAGAGAGAGAGAGAGAGAGAGAGAGAGAGAGAACAGTTCCACAGTCACTCTTTCCATGGGAATCTATGGTGTTTTCAGATCAAGAATGGTAAAATGGAGATTTTGGATCTGGACAACTACACAAGCCACAGTGAAGCATGGAAACCTTACAAGATACTGTTGTATTCTCTGTTATTTTGGAAAACCAAGCTATTGAGCAGAAGCGCAACAAGTGGGTCCAGATGACCAGACAGACAGAAAGGTAAGAAACTATTATGGCTTCTTGTGACCTGCCAGCTTGGCCATTGTGTTATTTACCTTAGTGTACGCACACACTGCTTTAATTCAGGTCAGAAGACTCCAGAAAGGATTTAATCATCCCCTTGGAATTGGAAGAACATCTGCCTGAAACCAGAAAAGTCCTAACAATCAATGTTGACAATACTGGGTTGGATAGTCTAATAGGGGGACTTGGTATGTGCTAGCATTCTCTATTCCTTTATGTATAGAGGTACATCTAGAAATAATAGGTATAATATAAATATAAATCCAGTGTATCTCACCATAGTGGGGAAGATGGTGACTTGTGTACCTGTCCAATCTGTTGTCCAGGTACAAACCACAGATGAACCATTTCCAAGGCCCAGGAAGCTCCTTCTGCTAATGCTACTTTATCTTTAAACTGGAATTGGATTGGAGAATCCTTCAAATGGAAGATTTCTTCAAAGAGAGGACTCTCTTCTGACAGCTCATCAAATGCAAGATTGTACCCTATGAAGTAGGTCAGATGGTCACTTTAGCTTATACATAGATAAATGTACTTTACAGTTCTCACATACAGATGAAGAACATCAACTTCTTTAATATTTCTAGTCTCAAAGAGGCCTTAACAAACCAATTTCACAAGATCCCAAAGCAGCACATATACAGCTGGGCCATGCATTATTTTCAGATACAGGCAGTAATACTTCAGTATGGATAAACAACATAATCTTTGGGTCAGGGGCCCATGAGCCGAAAGCTGCCCTGACTGATTCTAGAGCATTCCATTCTATATTTGCTAATGAGTACGGTAGCTTCATTACAGGAGGAGTCAGGCCAGTGAAGCACAGCTTCTTGTCCACCCCCAAAAAAGCAGATGTCTTGCTGCAAGTCAGTTCCAACTAAGGGGCGTAGGGGAAAGGAAAAGCAAAAAGAAAAAAATCACTGTCCTAACCATAACAGGACCTTCCTGGAATATGCCTTTTTGTGCCCCTCAGTTTCTTATTGCACCCAGTCAGTTTCACTGTGGTAGGAAAGGAGCAACTGAAAGACGGGCCAAGAGAGGTGTGATGTGTTTCTTGGCTCCCCTTCTCTGATGTATGTCTTGACTGGTCTGCAAAGCAGCATGCCAAAACGCCGGGTGGCCTTGGAGATTTTGTTACTCTAGTCTATTTTTATTTATTTATTTGCTGCATACCCCACCCTTCAACATGCTCCCAGGATGGGTCACAAAAAGTTAAAAAGGAATTACAACAAGAAACATGAAAAATAAGGTAGCAATCTAAAATCGATCAGTACATGTAACGCAAACTCCAAAACAACAGCAGCAGTATGGACGGAGCATTTAAAACGTTATGTGGTGAGATGGGTCTTTGCTTGGTGCCAATAAGACATCAACATAAAGAAAAGCATTCCGCCATCAGGGTGCCACCACCAAAGCCTACAGGCCGTTTTCCTTGCAGCCATCTTCAAGCAGGGCTTTGTTGAAGTCCTTTAGTGTCATGGGTGGTGTCCACAGAGACGGAGAAGAAGGAGAAGGGACCAGCTATACCACAGGTGTATGGAGAACGTTACCTATGTCAAAAGGAAGCCTCAGGCTAAATAACGCAGGTTTAGGCTGCAATCCTAAACCCACTGATGCACCTGGAAGTAAGGGAGTAAGTCATCATGTTGCCAACTGCAAGTTTACTCAGATGTAAATCCCACTGCAGCTGTGTGAGGGAACCAGGGGCCTTACAGCCAAGTGAGGGGGAATATGTATTTCCAATAAGAAATGATCACCACTGTTACAAACTCACATTTCCAGAGGTCTTTGGGGATGCAATGATAGGGAGTCTGATATATAATGCATTTAAGATTAGTGTAATACAGAGTGATGAGGCAGATCACTATTATTTTTGTTTCTGCAGCGAGGGACTCATAACATGCATTGTTATTTCTTAAATGTAGGGAAATCACCATATATTATTTCACATACCCGAACGCTTCTATTAGTACTGCACTGTTGTACTATTTTCACAGTTTGTGTCGGTTTTGAAGTGGAGAGTTAGGGAGCCCCAATGTGTCTTTCCCCTCTCCCCACCAGCCGCCTTATTCTTATTCACATTGACGCAGTCCCACTGAGGCCAAATGGGTTTGGCACAACTGGGAAGAGAAGTCTAGTCCAAAAACACCCACCGGTGCTTGATCTTTCTTGAATATGATTAATCCTTGCAAAAGACTAACTGACACAGGCATCAATAACTACAGTAACTTGTTATGGCTGCCTCATTCCAGGAGGATTACATGCCTGAGCACTCCTTAAAACATCTAATGAATGTCATTTTGTTTTTATTTTCAGTGTTCATGAGAGTGAAGGGCTAATCGAGGTGCGCAGAATCATGGTGTGAGCAGGCAGGCATGGTACAAAGCTTCCCACAGGAAACATCGCTGACATACTTCAGACTTGACCTGAAATGCCCTCCTGCTGCTCAGGACAAGAGGACTCCTGCTGCACATCTGTCTTGGACCAGCATGCCCCTGGTGCAGGTATTGCATTCACGTCAGGAGCTCCTGCACTTCTTTGTGAGTTCCTCTTTGAGATGCGGTTGCCAATGCTTATTTTCTGGCAGATGTTGTGCTGGCTAGAATTTAGCTTGCCAAGCTTTTTCTTCAGCCATCCCTTTGGCATTTTCAAGCATAGCTTCACATCCATAAATCCCTTGAAGGAAGCTAAGCATCCAATCCCTCAGTTTGTGCAGGGATCTTGCAGCTCATGCCCAAAAGATGCTGCCTATTTGCTATGCTCCAAAGTAAGTTTCTGGGGCTTGGGTCAGAGGGAGGAGGAGCATGGCAAACTCATGTAAGCAGGAGCACTCAGGCATGCTTGCAACACTTCTGGTTTTATGGGCTTCAGGATTTTGATGGACTCACAGCATAAGCTCAGCATAGTATCAAACTGGTTGACTTATGAAGAGGCATGGCGTATGCGGCCCACGCGATATGCCATCACTCAACTAGCCACAATCCTGTTCCAAAGTTATCATTCGCCCAAGTGTCCCCTACTCTTCCAGATTCAGCCATAGGAGAATTCCACCTTGCTTCTTTGAGATGAGGTGATGATGATAGCAATAATTTAAAAGCCACGGAGCCATGATCAACGATCTGTTCCTTATTTGTGGATCAGACATGTTTAAATGCAATTCCATTAAGTTTCCTGTTAAAGAAGGCCAACAAGTTTACTTTTCTCAGGACAGCAGCAGAGCCTTGCTGACCTCTCATGCAGTTCCCAAAATAAAGCAACCTCTCTTGACATATCATGCTGCTACTGAAGCTGTTTGTGCGCACTGAGTCCTGGGATCATACCGGCACTGTTGTTCCCGTGCAAAATGCCAGTGGCACTGGAAGCTGGATATCCACATCATATATTTTCATTTTACCTTTTCTGGCAGCAACTCCCCAGGCAGAGGTACAGTGGCTTACTCAGGTAATTAAAACTCTGTTGCCCTCCTGGCTTACATAGTAACATAGATTATTTCAGATTCTTCTAGATGTGGCAGCCTAGCCCTGCTGCATTTGGGGTTGGGCTTCCCAGTTATTTTGCAGAGTGTGGCTGTAGGTGTTTGCCCCAAAGATCCTGCCCTGATGGGCCATGGTAGAACACTTTTGCTCCTGTTGAAGACTACTACTTTGGTCCATCATAGTCCACATTCCAACAGTGGGTGGGCCAGAGTAAAAAGTGGGGCTGAAATTTAGGTGGGCAGAGACAAAGAGAAAGTGGGTGGGGTTAGAGCTAAATTGGGTGGGGTTTGGAAAGTAGGCAGGATTTGTAGCTTGGCTGAAGTTAGTATATGGCCAGTTCCCCACTGACCCTAGCATGCTGGCATTCATCTTCCCTATGACTCTGCTGCTGCTGCTGCTGCTGCTTTCACCAGCACCATGAAATAACTAGGAAAATGGGAAGGGGAGCATGGGTGAGTGTGCATGAATTTCTCAGAAGACCGAAATATTGATTTGTAGGATGTATTATATAACAAGGCTTTGCTTCATTGCACTTCTTGGATAAGAGGGTTACTCTTTCTGGTTAGTTTTGACACTGATCAACTGTTCATAATATTCGAAAGCATCTCTCAGTCTCTGTTCATGCAATCTATTTAAATAGTCCAAGCCTAAAACCAACATACTCCAGCCAGCAGTTCTGTTATCATTGCCTCTGGTGCCACTTTGCTGTAGGCTGCATTTGTTAATTTCTCCTGCCAAGATTTTTCTAGGCTGATCCACTGCAAAGGCCTGTCCTGGTAAAGGTCTTCCACACAGCTCAGATGGCAGAGACAGGAATGGGGATGGACAAAGCTGTCAGTTCCACTTGCTCCAACACTCAGGTCTTCTTGGATCTCAAGATCTTTCCATCCCAAATTAAAGACATTTGCAAGTTCTGAAAAAAACCCATCGAAAGCAAACTAAAACATAATTCTTACCAACCTTAATAGGACAAATGGAAGAGGTGCAGCCATTTCCAGGATGGGGACGATTATATTAAGCTTGCCATACAGCTTTAAAATATAGGGAGCCTGTTGGAAAATAGAGATGACTAGCGACCCTGTTCAGCACTGAGACAATGACTCCACAGGAATTCAGATCTGGCCCTTTAACAGCTTAGCACTGAACCTGCATGGATGACGCTGTCTCCCACATTCCAATTTTATTAATTTTAAATACTTTCCATCTCAAATATGAAGGCATTTGTAGATTTTGGTAAGCAATTATCAAAAACAAACTGAACCTAATTTCTAAGCCATCTCTCGATAGGAGGTGCTTTTTGCCAGACTGTGGAATGTTTCAGTCTGCCCCAGACTGAAATTCTTATTACACCTCAGGATCTAGCTGAAAGAAAAATTTACAAGACTAGCCAGAAAGAAGAACTCGTGTATATCAGCTGAATCTTTTAAATAGGGCTGAATGCATCAATTGATTTATTAGTGTAGCTTCATGCGTGAATGAAAGGTGGTCTCCTGAGTCTTTATTTATAGATTTAAAAGTAAAGCCAGTGTCATTTCCAAGGCTTGGGTGAGGGAAAGGGTGGGTGGGTGTGGATGTGTAACATTATTCATATGGCAAAAGGCACTTCAGTATTGTTGTAAATTATCTATGAGCATCTCTTTCTCCTGGCATTGCTACAGTAATTTAAACGTCCTGTGATTTAATGCTGATAAGTTAAACAAGCAAAGCACACATTACTATTGAATTACTCTATCTATTGCATTCAGTTAATTAGAGAATGAGTTTGAAACTGGCTGACATTCTTTTATACCAAGTGAGGGGATATTTTCAAATCATACACATGTAGACCCCAGAGTCTGATTAACATAAGGGACAGCTACTGATCCTAAGTACATCTGCTCAAAAGATTGATTAACGTGTACACTTTCTCGGGTAGCACAGTCTGCTCACAGGACTGTACCACCTCCATATACACAAGGTAGTTGATTGTTTAAAAGCATACTTATGTGAAAATTGCAACCCATATGCAAAATCAACACACCAGAAATGATGTTTGAAAAGTAGCTTTCTCTTTGAGGTGTTAAGTTCTGATCCAAGGTGACATTTTCATATGAAGGCATTTATGTGTGACTACATGCATGTGGTATAGTCTGGAAAGAGAATTTTACCATGGGTGGAAAATATTTGAACTGGCTGCTTGAAAAACTCACTTGGGTATGCATGGGTGGTCACTGGCCAAAATGCAAAACTGAACAAGGCTTTTGCAACTTTAACAGTTGTATAAGAATTTCAACAGGTTCTTAAACTGCCTTTCCTACATAACTATTTAAGGTACAAAAGGTATTGTTGCATCCGGCCACCCTAATGTGTTCTTTGTGACACTGGTATGCACTGGTAGTCTAGTTTTCATCTTTATTGTATTATTTCCCTATTTTTCTTTTCTATATTCTGGAAGCACCTTAGAAAGTGCGTTCTCACATTTTGTTACAATGTGATCTCCCATGTTTGGATAATCTATAATTTAGCCTTCTACAAATATAAGTTAGAGCATTCTTTGGTGGAGACAACTGCTCCCATCAAGGATGCAGAATTTGGTGTCCTTGACAATCTCCAATGATGTGTGCTCTGGGCCCATTTCTGTTCCAGTCACTGTGGGTCTGGGATGAGTTCAACACTGGTGTATAGCACAGTTCAACAGTGTTAGTACTAACCTCCTGAACTGATAAATGATGCCTGTTTCTGGAGATGCACGTTTCCCAAATTCCTTTTTGAAAATCCAACATGCGGCTATTCAGTATACCAATTTGGTAACTTACCTGTCCAAAGGACAATGGGACTACTCAAGAAAGTACAAAAGACTGTACGAAGAGCTGTATTTGATCTGACTAAGTGCCCATCCAGTCCAGCAATCTGTTCACACTGTAGCCAACCAGCTGCATGTGTGGAATCCTGGACACAAACGCAATGGCACTGTCCTGCTCATGTTTCCTGCCACTGGTATCCATGTTAGTACAAGTGAGTAAGGGATTCAGTGGAACAGTGAACTAATAAAAGTGGCAAGTAGGGAACTAGTAACTTTTGAAAACACTGGTCAGCCTACCAAGGGTAGTATAATATGGCACAGACTGAAATTATGGGCTTGTTCTGAAGCAAGGAGGGATTAAAAAATCCAGGATTGGTTGCATAGGAAGATCAAAGTTTCCATATAGACTGATCCTGCCTAATCTTGGAAGCTAGGTAGGGTCAGTCCTGGTTAGCATTTGGATGGGAGACTAGAGTTCTGCCTTGAGCAGGAGGCTGGGCCCAATGGCCTTCTAGACCCCTTGCAACTGGATGATTCTATTCCATTGGAAATTATTTCACAGGCAAAATCAATTGAAGCAGAACTAACCAGGATATGCTTCTTTCTCCAAGTTTTAAGTGGTTCCTTCTTGAGGGATTGTCCCCCAACTCTTCCCCCAGTCTATATAGCAAGACTTCCTTCTTTTGCCTTTCCAGTTTTGGGCCACTGGAGTTCCAGTTCCTTCAAACAGCCTTTTAAACCCTTTCACCAAATAACAGTGTGTTTAACTTTGTGGTGGAGTATTTGAATAGTTCATATCTTTCTGGCTTTACCTAGTGAATTCACCTAGCCTGGATCTCTTCATCTAATACTCAGGACAGCTCTATGGCCAACAGTTCTCATGCTGCTGCTTTCTGGGCTTCTAGTCCAGTGTTTACTGGTCATAGTGATCCTCCCTTACCATAACAAAGATAAAAGCAGCATACTTTCCAGCATTTCAAAGATGAAAAGAGGGGCCATCTTGTTAGCATCATTTACACTAACAGCAGCCTCATTCTCCGAGTCCTGAACCATATATAGCCACAACACCACTATCCATAAACAAGAAGGAGATGTCAGCAGCCTTAGGGAAGCCCAAAGATTTGCAGAGGGACAAAGAACCTTCAAAAGTGCCCTATCGCCTCTCCTTCCAAACAGCACAATGTGGGCTGTGCATGCTCAGTGGCCACAGATGCTAAATGTCTGGGGGGGGCGGGTGGCGAGGCACAGAAAAGCAGAGATGGAGTATTCCAGCTAGCACTCTGCACAAAAACCCAGCACAATGCCTGACTTGTCTCATTTCCAATGCCAGTGAACACTGCCTGAGTCCCATAATGTCACTTCTACACAGTATAGAAGGCTCCTCTATCTCCTGTATCCTGTTGTATTCTCTATTTGTGTGGACTAACACACTTAATCCAAGAAATTTACTCCCTTTCAAAAGGATATAATTGATAATCATAAATGTTCTACAATAGGTTGTCCAACCATCTAGAAGATACCTTACCAGGAACAGGGTAAAAAACCTCTCAGGCTCAGAACTAGGCATATGAAGCAACACAGAGCTTCTGCCATTTCCTTTCTTTCCTTTTTGTTTGTAACTTGTCAATAAACACTACAGACAACACTAAAACCCACACCCAGAGTTCGACTATGGATTGAGTGTGGGTTGATTTTAAACTGTGATTTGTTGTTGAACTAATTACTGTATTGTCTGAAACCAGCTGCGGTAACAAGCCATGTGAAACAGGCCAACTTAATATGACTGTGATATATTCCAGTCCTCCTTGAACCCACATGCTTGGTAGGTTCAGTTCAGGCCCTTTGTAATGGCCAAATCACCACCTGCTGAAGTTTAGACTGATAGTGACTTCTCTCTTCTGCAGTAGTTGAGGTGCCTATTAAGATGGTAGGTTCAAAAACTAATTGACCCAGGTATCCAGAGGACATGGAGTGGGGAGGTCTCCAGCTGTTGTGGCTAGCAGTCCTGGGGCGGGGGGGGGGGCATGGCTAGAGAGAGAACCTGGGCAGTTGACAAGAGCTCAAACAGCTTGGTGGTATACCCTGAAGCAGATGACACAATATAGGAGGTGGCTTAAGTGCAGATGGAGAAAATCTTCTAAGGGTTATCACTGCACTCTTGTACATGAGTCTAATCAGGTATACTTACAGCCAGTGAGGGCAACAAAGAACTAAATCTCACTGCCTCTATCTGCTGTGAAGGGAAGTTTTCTAGGGTCCTCTAATGTCTTTGTAATGCCTGCTGTAATGTATTTGTTACATCCTTCTAGGACAAAATCCCATGAAGAAAACCCATGGCTTGTTGTTCGAATGTGAACAGCAGGTTGCTCACCATAGGTTCAAACATGATAACCCATGTTTCAGCAACAACCTATGTTTAATATCAACCCATACTCAGTGCTTGTTGTCTGGGTGCGGACAAGGAGTTGCATCCAGATGAAATTAAACTTAGTTCCCACCAAAATCAATGGGTCAAGTAATCTTGACTAAAGCTGCACTGAATTCATTGGGAATTCAGTTCAAACAACTTATTATTAGACCCTAGGTTTCCATCACTTGCTGTAAACTATGGGAATGATGGGGTGGGAGCCAAATGTATATATATAGAATGGTGTCCATCATAACATCCAGTTGTACCCTTAAATTAGGTTGCAGAACCCCAAGCCCATGGGGCAAATCCAGCTTCTTGGGAGCCCTCTGGGGCTACACAGATGGCCACACCCCCTTCTCATGGACCCATTTTCTTTTTTCAGCCACCAACCATTTGGCAATTCACAAGTTTTTGTGTAGTTTTTCTCCATTACAGAGGTTGAAATGCCTCTCCTAAGGCTTATTCACTGGTGGTAAGGGCTTTAACTTGATTATTTTCTGGCATTCTATTCCATTTGCCTTTGTCCCCACCTACCACTGGTGCATGGCCCTCCAAAGCTCCTCCAAAATGGAATTCAGTGTGAGGCTGAAAGAGGTTCTGCACCCCTGCCCTAAGAGGACTCGCTTGTTGGTAGCTGCTTTGGGGTCACTACCATGATCGACTCTCTCTGGGGAGCTACTTGACCTGTTTCCTTGAGCATAAGGCTGTCTGCAGAGGTACAACCCAAACTATGCCCCATGGGACAACTCCTTTCTGACCCTCATTTATTACATAGCCCTGGAGTAACTCCAGCTTTTCCTATTAATCTGGAATCTCTTTGCTGCTGCTTATACTCAGCCTCATATTTCAAATTCCTCCTGAGCGTATCTGGTTTTCATTTAAGCATATTGCAGGGTTCTTTTAAAAGAAAGAAAAAAGTTTTTAAAATATTAATAACAGGAATGGATTTTTAAGCTAATAAATGGAACATACAAGTCTAGTTACTCAGACTCATCTAGTGCACTTTAGTTAAGTCCGGTCACTTGTTTATATTGGCTACAGCTAGATGAACGTAAAGAGCCATTGGATATAGTAATCATTCTTGTACAATACGTATATAATATACACACACACTGTCAGGAACTGCAGAGATTCCATGAGTTATGAAGTCTTCCTTGCTCAAGGAATAAACATGGTGGGCAGTAATCCTGGAAGCAATCAAAATGCCTCCCGCTCAGTGACTGTAAAGCCCCCTATATTCAGTGGAGTGGAAAGTCAATCCAGAACTTTTGTGATTTGGTCACCATAAAAACTTTCAGATAGATAGTTCATTCCCCTACAAAGCCACAGACTGAGTTCAGCAGGTGAAGAAGGGGATGCAGAAATAGGATTCCTGTGATTTCAGACTGAATTATTGCAATGACCCTAAAGGGAAATAAAACACTCAAATGCTGGTTATATTCTAAATGGGGCCAGAGATTACTGGGGGCCACTTGTATCTCAGATATCATTGTGCAACTGCAAATCAGGGATGACATGGACATCCTGCAAGGAAGATTGCTAGTCAGAATGTTCATCTGTTTTTAAGCCAGTGCAGAAGTACCTCACCTATGAGACACTCAGTTCATTGTGTCCAAGCATCAGAGAAGGAGAGAGAAGACAATCTCACATCTTTGCCACTGTTCACACTACTGCACACATTTTAAAGAAAGGGGGCATACCGGAGGATTGGGGATCACAAAGAGCGTTTGTTGCAGGATTGGCAGATGGTTGTGGGGGTGGGGAAGAGGGTTTCTTCTGTATCAGATCTCAGTCTAAACCAGGCAAGTTCAGGTGTTCTGACCAGTCCAAAACAAGACAAGGCAAAGCAAGATGAAAAGCTTGTTTGAGGCCTCATGAGTCCTTCCATCTAGTCAGCCCTTCTTAACCTCTGCCCTTGAATGGCTGTCCCCTGCCCTGCAAGTGAATGTATCCTTTGCAGTCCCCTTGCAATGTTGAGCAGGCATGGTGGGATGGCAGCTACTCGACACCTCTGATGAATCAGGGCTGGTGGAAAGGTGCTGGCTTGGCTTCCACAATCTCCTGGCCACTGCTCGCAGGTTCAGCAGCAGGAACACCTAAGTGGCAAACTTGCCTCCTTTTTACCTGGTTCTGTTCATATCTAGGACACAGAGGGTTATTCCAGAGGCTCCCCATCTCTGGTGCTGGAACAAAAATTCCAAAAAGGTGAGAAGTAATAGCTGTGGAAGGCAGAAACAATGGATTGTGTTTAACTGGCCACCTGGACAGCATATTTCAAATTCTCAAACTGCAGACCTGTGATTAAATCCCATCTAACGAACAGGAAGACTAACATTTTAAAATATCCACCACCATATTTCACTCTAGGAGAAGCCTACAGCCCTTCAAAGGCTTACAAGTTTAGTCTGAAGGAGAGCCAACTATATAATTTCTTAGCACCCAAACAGTTTAAATGCTTTGGAAAAGCTCATTTTAAAGGAGACATGGGGGTGTGCAGAGAAATAAAAAAAATTCCAAATCACCAATCTTCTGGAAGGCCCTTGAATAAGGGGAGGAGGCTTTGTGAGTAAGAAGAATATTAAGCTCTATGTAACACTGTAGCCAAGAAAAGAGAAATTAGCCTGGATTTATATTCTGACAGTATGGATCATTAATCATTTATTGATCCTTGGGCCACCGAGTGGACCAGCTGTTTGAGTCTGCAGATGAGAAAACCCTTTGCTTATATATCTTTCCCCTCAAATTATTCAGTTTTCTTTATTTCTGTGTTACGCTGGGTCCGACACACAGGGAAAATGTAGGAAGGTCCTGCAATTAAATGCTTGTTGGTTCAGGGTGGAAGTCTCTTAGGGATGATGGAGGCTTTTTGGAAACATATCAATGTTTCCTCACTGACCTCAGTAATGGTGGAAAGGTTTCCCTGAAGAACAAACCCAAAGCACAGTTTTCCACAGCAGTGTGCATTCATGTGAGACTGCTGATTACCAGCCAGTTTACAAAGGACATGCCTAAGGATGCATCCCTGAATCCGTGGTCCATGTAAGATATGCAAGAGGTGCATGGCACATACATCCTGAAGGCAGTAACTCTGAACATCACTGAGGGGTAAATAAGGTCCTGGGTTCAAGTGCTGGCAAGCCCATGTCTTCAGGGAAATGGTGATGTGTCTTGAACGGCAGGACTGAATATGTTCTTAGGAAGAGATTTCTCGTCTTGGACAGTCCTTCAAATGGAGGATGCCACCAAACAGAGAACTGTTGTCTGAGAAAAGAATGTTCAGTCTAATGTTGGATACATGGCCACCCTAGTCTTTTAATGGGCATGCACTAATCACTATCAAGTTTTGAGGAGATGAATCATGGACCACAAATGTTGCTAAGTTCTAGCTGCTGGGTGAAGAATTGGACTCCAGTCTCATCCCCACCCCAGTGTGAAGGAAAAAAAAGTTATTCTGACCCATAACTGTTTTCCAGATCTAGTGATGCTGGCAATTTGATTCCTTTCAAAAACTTAATGAGAAATATGTGACAGTCCATTATATACAGTAGACAAATGGGGTATCCATTGAGTCAACCACAATTTCATCTACCAATATCTACAGTTCTTTACAGTGGCACAGGATGAATAAACCTAACTTACTTTTTTAGATAAAAGCAAACTGCCTTGTAATTTTATTTCAAGTCTTCATGTTTCAGTATTTTACAGGAACTCTGCAACATCAAAACTTGATATGAAACCCTTCATGTTAGCAATTTTGACCTTGGAATATGTGATACAAGACTTACACTAATATACTTTTAAACTTGTAATGCTCTTTCAGGAATGTCTTCGTGATATTTAAGTGGAAGAATGCCTCTCATGGCAGGGGCATAATCTGAATATTTTGACATATCTTCAGATTTTTATTCAGTGAAATTACCCAAACTGAATTTGCATGCAATCTGCAACTCTCCCTTAATTGGGAAGTCTATACCAGCCAGAAAGAATTTATGAGAATTTTGTTCCATTTGTTAACTATCAGAACATACCCCATTCCCAACTCTAAATGAGAACATGAGTGCATTTCTTTGTGCAAAACTCATATATTCCCAAGCTTGTGAGCAAGTTAGAAAAATGCATTTGTTAGAAAATGCACTGTTTAAGAATGCACATGTTGGGAAACAATCTGAGCAGGTACATTTAAAATTATTCACCCCAATACACACTTTTCCCATTTGAAAAACAACAGCACAGAGCTGACAGTCACAAATGTGGAGAAATGTAAGGCTCACTCATTCTACCATCTTTCCATTTTTGAAGTTCGAATCCTACTCAGATCTACTCACATGTCACTTGCACTGATTATAGTGGGACTCTTTCCCAGGTGAAGTGAACTGAAAACCAATTGAAACCTCATTATGTTCCAGGATGTAAGGTGAGAAGGCTGGTGATATATCTCAGAATTAAAAACCTAGACTGCAGTATCTTTTAAATGAACCACAAATATGCTCACTTTTAACTACCTAGCTTACTTAAAATATGGTTGCCATTTATGTATTTTCCCCTTTGTAAAGGAAAAAAAGCAGTTAATAAGTATAATAAGACTGGGGGCATGTGTGTGAAAAGTGAGAAGGATAAACACAGACTTTTCCCTTTGGATAATCATCAAGTGGCTAATGCAGCAACATAAATTTGTTCATGGCCATTACTGAAATGAGAATTCATTTTTAGCTCTTATTAATAATCTCATCCAAGTCTGAATTGGCAAAGGTGGTCTAAAGTGCGTTTTAGCCTTTATTTATTACATGGCCATTCTGCCTTTCACTTTACTCTGCAGCAGGGAACTTTCTAGTTAGGCTCCTTACTGAGTGCAAACCACGGGTCTACTTGCATCAAAACCGAAGGCAGAGGGTTCTACATGAGGGGCTTATGCCACTGCTGTATGCAGACCCAGATCCAGAGGGGCAATGGGGGAGTTGTCCCCCCGTCCCAGTAGGCACGTTCAGCATGTTTTGTTTTGCTTTGTTACAGCTGCTGTGTATGTGAGGATCTGGGCCTGACTGTCCAGATGCTTCTTCTTCCATTTCCATTGTGGAGGCAAAATCCATCCTTTACATGGTGGTTTTGTCAGGAGCAGGGATGTAGTTCTCTGCCTGTCTACATGTTCTGTTAGCCAAGCTCAAGGTGGCACTTTGGCATAACTGTGGCATTGCTGTTTTTCTCTTTTCACAAGGTTTTGTTCTGGTTTGTTGCAATTTCAAATTTAATTCCAGATTTTCCTTGCTCCAAAAATAACCCCCATAGAAAGCCTGGCAAACTCAGGAAAGGCCCTGGAGGACAACAATGTCATGAAAAGGTTCCACAAACTTGTGTAAGTGAGGGATCACAAGGACACAATAAAAGCTTTGCGCAGAAAAGCTGGGGCTGGGGACAGTTATGCGCCCAATTGGGGGTCATGTTGGACTCCATCATGGCACCTAACTGATCCTTCCAATGTCCTTAGGAATCCCTCTCAAAACTTCATGTTTTAATTCAATAGCATTCATTTGAAAATGAAACAATTCAATTTATATCAACTAACAGCGTGATCCGGTGTGGCTGCCTATAACCCTCCTTGCCCCGTCCTCTTTTGCATCTGCCAAAGAACATTTAGATGATCAGCCACTGCATTTGGGTTTGCTGGCATGGAAAACACACAGTGGATGGCCAGCAACTATAGATGCCAGACCAGTGATGGTCATGTAATGAGGCTTCTGCTGTGTATTTACTTTTGGTATCTGCTGCTTTTGTGCTTTTGCCAACGAGATTTACTTGTGGCACCATTTAAGACCAGCTTGTTCTTTTAAGAGGCAGGAATCAGCCCGCTGTGATCTCACTTAAAACTGCCTTTCTGAATGGTCCCTCTTACTAGGATGCATGGCTTTTATTTCTCAGCAGATAACCAGGAAATGGCATCTCCTCAGCTGTGGTCTTGCTGAGCTGACTTTGCTAATCATTTTAATAATAGTGATGGCTTCTCAGTGCAGGATCTTGCCAAGCATGTGGCGGGGGGGGGGGGGTAAGGCAGCCCACCACATTAAATAAGGGATAGGAATAGCCTTCCCAATCCTTTTCTGGGAGGGCCTCATAGGAGTGGCAGTGCCTGTAAGTCAGTCCATCTGGAGAGGAGAACGCCAGGCCTCTCTGAAGGGATAGGTGGATATAACAGCAATGTATACCGTGATTTTTCCAGGTTCTTTTTCTTAGACTTCAAATAATGCCACACCATAAGAGGGAGGATAGGAAAAGTAATATAGGACCCAGAGCATTTAATCCTCCTCCTCTTTTCCCAGGCTCAAAGGGATCCCAGCAATTCTTTCTGTTCTCTCACTTTCAGAGCTGACATCCTTTGATATGAAAAGAAAGGATGGAACAGCAGCTGGTATATTTTTTAAACAGGCCAAGGTTGTAGCATTATGTACATGGGACTTTCCCTCTAGCATCATGGATACCCATGGTTCTTTTTGGAGTGAACTTGAAAATTACAGCCTTTGGGAAGGATCCCGTGGTGTCTGTGCAAGAGGACTATTGATGATGCCTTAGCAGGATACAATGCCTGAGCAATTCCAATAACGCTTGCTATCTGGAGGGGTTTTTTTCTGGGAAACTTTTGCACTAGCAAATGCTGTTGACCTTGTGCAGCCATTGCTTTCTGCTAGTGGAATATCAGTCACACTAGGTTATAGCCAACATTTGATCTTTCCTTAAATTTCTATAGAGGCATAGGCAGTGGAGATGAGCACGGGAGAGGCAGAGCTAATAATAGCAACATATAAGGGAGCCTTATGGTTAATGTGACAGAATAAAAATCCAATAAATTATTAACATTTGTATAACATCCTGTGATCAGTGAGCATGCAAAGTCTTCATCAGGATATTTAGGCTTCAATCCAGACCCTTCCCTCAAACTTTCTGATGCCTCCTTTAGGGATGCTGATTTAGGGTGGAATAAAGATGTGCTTCCTTACTATCACCCTCCTCATCTTCAGAGCATACTTTTACAGGGGAATCATTTAATATCCATCTAGGCTCCCCACACATGTGCTGCAGGATTCTAAGCTCCATGTTTATTCTTCCATAAACTGGAATACCTGAATGAGCTCTTGTGCATTTCAACTCACCCCAACTCACACAAAAAGGTAAGAAAGGTTAAACTAAAGGCGCAATTCTATGCATCTATAAAATGTCCTACAACTTGCAGCATTCTGCACCCAGCCATGCTGGCAGCTGGAGGGCTTTTTCCATCTAAGCATGCATAGGATTGCTCCATTACATTAATGCTTCTCATCTCTGTGTGACAGACTACTAGAGGTAGGTTGAAATGCACAATAAAAAAAACTCTCTGCATTCATATGATTGCTTTTTCCTCTTTGATATGACTCTTAATAAGACATCTTATTTTCTACTTAGGTATAGGGAAAAAGACACTCTGGATCCTCTCCTCAACTCACACCTAAGGAAGTCTTGAATGTCCCTAGATATCATCTTGCACCTCAAAAGCCAAAAATACAATGACACATTCTGCAGATTCAGACATGAAGCATTACAAATGTTGGCCAGGATGTCTCATGAAACGACAGCAGAGAAGAGAATTTAATGTTGGACAGGGTGTGGAGAGCAAAAAGAATGACCTTAGAAAGAAGAGGTAACATAACCTTATATTTCCTCATCCCACAGATAACAAGAACTCTCTGTTGTTTTTGATGCAGCAGATGAACAACTCCCCCCACCCCATGGAAATTGTCGATTCCAAATGGTTGTGATCTTTGACTTTAATCTTCTGATAAATATTATTTATCTGTTCATTTATTTTGACAAAGAGATACACTTCTCATTCCCCAGCACCATAAAACAATATAACAACACTAAACTTCAAGTCATTTGTTAAAAGAACGACAGAGCAAATAATTTTTAAAGAAGAGTTCAGATAATTGCGTTTTACAGAATCTGTATTACCATTTTGATTCTCCTCTCCTTTTAACATTGTTTTTCCTGCTGCTGCTGCTGCTGCTGCTGCTGTCAAGTTGTCTTGGACTTATAGTATCCCCATGAATGAACGCTCTCCAAAATACTCTGCCACCGACAGCCCTGCTCAGTGCTTATAAACTCAAGGCTGTGGCTTATTTTATGGAATTGATCCATCTCTTATTTGAACTTCCTTTTCTTCTTTTGCCTTCACCTTTTCCTAGCCTTATTGTCTTTCCTGGTGAATCTTGCCTTCTCATGATGTGCCAAAGTACAACAGCCTTAATTTGATCATTTGCTTTAACACAGGGACTTTTATTTTACTACTATTTCAGGAAATCAAATGAACAAAATAATATTGTGCCAGAAAAAAAGCTCTTTCCTCCAGCTCTTTGAGTATCACTGATTGTACAATTATGCTCATTTGAATCATCCTTTCCCAAAAGCCACTATCAAGGAAACGGTACTGGTTTTTTTCCCAGATATATGTGCTTCAGCTAAGCCTTTCCTTCCTCCAGCCCTCTGATTTTCTCAGACCTCTTCACAGAATCCTTACCCATTTTTCTGAGCTTCAAGGGGGACCATGTAATTCCCCTTGGAAAATAAAGGAGATAGATCTGTTCATTTAAATTTCTCTGCTATACCCTGATCAAGAGTAAATATTCCTGACACATATTGTATCAGGCAGGAGATCAAGACCAAGGGAAAGAATCCTCAAGCTGAAGAAAAACGGGATGTGAATATAAATTCTGTAAATATTTTTGTTATGTCAGTATGCATAATCCCAGGAAATAGATCCAGTTTCACGCCAGGGGAAGAGCAATCCACTTTCTAGTTGCCACAGATTTCTTCTTGGCTGTTTAAATATTTCATGCTTGGAGGGACTCTTCAGACATTTCTTTTCTCTGCTCAGCTCTAAAACCACATATAAGAGAGAAGCAGCAGAAAATGGTGACAAGCATTTCTGTGTTGTGCAATTCCACTATACCAAAGTGACACCTATAGGATTTGTAATTGAAAAGCGTGAAGGAAATGCTCTGGATCTCAATTCTGAAATGAAACTGAAAGTAAATACAGCAGATTAATGCTCCTGGTGTTGCATACAAACATACTTTTACAACAGTTTCTTGTAATTTCCTCATTACTATTGTGTACATCTATAATCACAGGGCCTACTTATTAACATTTCATGGGAGATCTCTGAACTAGAGATGGACACATCTGTCTGTTTCAGTTTCTATGAGTTTCTCATTTTTCCTATATATATTATTTTGTGCAATGTGCATGTGTGTTTGGGGGCTGGATCTGTGTGCCAGATTGGGCCTTTAATTTTGGGGGAGATGAGGTTAACCCTTTTCGCAAATAAGTTTTCCCAGTGAAATCCGTCCCCCCGCCCCCTGGCCTGCCCCCAAGTTGTTTGTCATACAGCAGAAACACAGATACGCATGCAATGCATGTTTCCCTTATAGGCCATTAGAGGCTTCAGGGCAGGGGATTTTAACTCAGAAAACAACATGGCGGTCGGAAAGATTAAGCTGGCTCAGAATCACAGCCTGAATGAAAACCTAGCTGCTTACCCCCATGGTTGCTACTAACACTTCAAACACACACCAAAGGAATCCTGTTTACAGATCTGCCTCACATCTGGATAGGACCTCAGGTTCTAGGTTCATTTTTTGGAACATGTGTGAGTTGAAGGCCAAAGAAGATGTGATGGTGTGAAGCATATGGGTGAAACGTATGTGAAATGAAAATATTTGTGTATCTGTTTGCTTTTATTTATTTTTATTTATTTATTTATTTAGGAAGCTTCTATGCCCCCCCATTCGCCAAAACCTCGAGGCGGCTCACAATAAATAAATAATCACAATATAAAAACAATATAATTTGAGTTGACCTGGCCAAAGAATAAAATAAATAAATAATATTAACAATTAAAATAACGCTTAAATAAAAAGGTCTTCGCCTGGCGCCGAAAAACAGATAATGACGGTGCCAGGCAGGCCTCTCTGGGGAGCACATTCCATAGATTGGGCGCCACCGCAGAGAAAGCCCAAGTACTTACCCTCCTAATACCCTTCACAGAAGGTTCCCAGAGAAGGGCCTCTCTTGCTGATCTCAAGGGGCGGGCGGGCATATATGGAATCTCCCTTCTCACTCTCCCCACCTCACCATAGTCTGCTGCTGTAGGTATTCTCTTCCCATCTTTATTCCAGGTTACTTTCTGGAATTAGAGTCAGGCAGGCAGAAAAATGGCTGAAGCAACCGACTGTGAAGAAGTAAGAAGTAACGGACTCCCTGATTCCCCTTGCTTCATATATGTGAACAGGGCAGGCACAGGAAGGATGGTCTCATCACATCTGTTTTGGCCTTAAGTGAGGCACAGGAAGAAGTGAAAGAGTATGATAAGGTCTTCCATATTTTTTGTTTGAAATATATTTTTGGATAGTATAATGGAAGAAATAAATATTTTAATGTTTCCTCTCCTCTGGGACTATCCCCAAAGCACCACTTCATAAATGTCCTCAAATTAAAATTAAATCTTGGACATGGCTAAGAATGGAATGGAATGGAATGGAATGGAATGGAATGAGAGTTGGAAGGTCCCTATAAGACCATCCGGTCCAACCCTGCTCAGCTTCCACATGTGGTCACCCACCTGGCTGCAGGCCCGTACTTTTCAAGCTTAGCAAAGGTCACTCAACATGCTAGCTCAATGTATAGCTACGCAGGCAGGATAAATGTAAACTGTCAGAATATGAGTTGGATGATTACAAGCCAGATGTTGCAACAGAGTGAGCCTCTGCATCGCTCATTTCAAAACACTGGTAACAGGCAGGAGCAGTCTCATCTTTCATCCCTGAATTTCTCCAGGGCTGGGTGGGCTTGATTGCATTAGACCACAATGTTTCTTGAGGACTGCTATTTCATCTGACAGAAGCCATGAGACAGAGCGGTGGTGGTGTATGTGGTACACCACATCATTAAGAGCAGCCAGACCCATAAAAAAGGGTTCTGTCATACACTTCAGGTTGCAAGCTCCAGCCTCTGCTAGGTTCACCAGAGGAACTGCATCGAAGAGGCCAAATGTGGTGCCTGTCACCAGGCTTTTCAGCACACAAGAGGATATGTTGTACACAGTGATATAACAATGTATTTATTCAGTACATTTCTATAACACCACCTTAGCTCGTAGGGCTCTCTGGGCCGTTTCCTAATTTATTTATTTATTGCATTTGTATGCTGCTCCATAGTGAAAGGCTCTATTTTTATAGTAAATAAAACAATGTAAAAGAGTAAACCTTTATAATAAAAACCAGTACAATATACGGAAAGAACTCTAGCATTTAACTTTTAACCTACTGTAGTTAAAACAGCTATCCATGAAAATATTTCTTAAATTCAAAGGTCTCAGCCTGGCACAGAAAGAACAGCAAGGATGGCAGCAGGTGCATCTCTCGAGGGAACACATTCCAAAGGCAAGCACTGAAATACCCCTCTCCTGGCTAGCACTTCCCTTACTTCTTTAGAGGTGGCTCCTGGAGAAAGACCTTGGATGAAGACCTTCATGATCAGGCAGGAACAGGTGAACAAAGGTGATCCTTCAGGTAACCTGGCCTTGGATTGTTCAGGGCTTTGAATGCTATCATAATCACTTTGAACCTGGGCTGTAACTGGAAGCCGGTGAAGCTGGTGAGAGACTGGCATAATGTGTTCATGGACACCAGATCTTGCCAACTACCACGTGGCCCTATTCTGGATCAGTTGCAACTTCTGGACCTTCTTCAAAGGCAGCCTCTTCAAAATGCATTGCAGGAATCAAGGCAGGGTGTTACCAGTACATGAATAACATGAATAACTGTGGCCAGGCTTTATCTATCAAAATAGGGAAGCAGCTGGGAAATCTGCCTGAGCTGATAAAAGGTTTCCCTGGACACCGAGTTTACCAGGGACTTGAGCAATAACTCAGGATTCAGGAGCACCCCCAAGTTGTGTACCCTGTCCTTTAGGGGGAGTGCAACCCTGCCCAGGAAAAGTTGAAAATTTTCCAGTTGGATGAATGGACTACCTACCTTCTGTACCTGCTTCTTGTCTGAATTGAGCTTTAGCTTATTGGCTCTCATCCAGTTCATTATCCAGCCCAGGCGCTAGTTTAGATTGGTTACATTAGATGAAAAAGAGAGGTAGAGCTGAGCTTCATCAGTGTATTGCTGACACTTCTGTCCAAACCTCTGGTTAACTTCATCCAGCGGTTTCATGTAAATGTTAAATCGCAAGGGAGATAAAATAGAGCCCCGTGGAACTCCAAGGCATAACTGCCATGGTGCGGAGCAACAATCCCCCAGCACCACCATCTGGACATGGCTGGCCAGGTAGGAGCAGAGCCACTGCAAAGGGGCACCACCAACTCCCAGTTCAGCCAGCCTGTCCAGAAGGAAACCATAGGCAATGGCACTGAAAGCTGCTGAAAGGTCCAGGGCTGTAAACTTAAAGCTATGACTATAGTGGAGGTCCATCTCATATTTGATCTTCCTTTTCTTCTTCTGCCTTTGACATACCCTAGCAGGGCAGTCTTCTCCAAGTGAGTCTTGGCTTCTCATGATGTGCCTAAAATATGACAGCTTCTGTTTTCTCATGTTTGCTGCCAAGGAAAGTTCTGGCATGAACTGCTCAAGGACCCGCTTGTTTGACTTTCTGTCAGTCCAGGGCATTTGCAAAACTTTTCTCCAGCACCAGGTTTCAGTAGAATCAATTTTCTTCCTACCAATTTTCTTCAGTGTTTATCTTTCATATCCATGCATAGTGACCATCAACACAATCTATGCATTGTATTTGAATACATTCCTTAAAATTAATTATGTGTTTATATATAAATACTACATCTGTATGCCACCCAATGAAAGAAGTGCTCCAGGTGGCTTGCAAGAATTATAAAAGCAGTACATTTTATTGTCACAAAGAAATACAAAGAAAGCACAATAATACATCAAAATCAATCCCTTAAAAACATAGAGTAAAATCTACAGAGCTAAAACCATACTAATACTTCAACATAGCTTAACAGCCCTGGGATTTTTTAAATTAAGGTATGTGTCTGATGCCAAAGGAACATTAATGTAAATGCCGACATGCCTTTTCTGGAGAGGGTCTTCCATAATAGGGTCTTTTTCTCTCATGGCTGCCCATCATACTTCTCTCGATGGGAAAAGCTGGAGAGACCCCTCAGGGTCCAGCAAATTCATGTGGGAAGAGCAGGGCAGATTAACAATTAAACTAATATGGCATTCAGCTCTTATATTTTTTAGGTTCTCAGTTTCCCAGTTCACTACAAAGCTTAAGAACATAAGAAGGTTCCTAATGGAACAAAGGACACCAGTGAAGTTATGGAAATATGGCTTAATGCTAAGGAATTGCATCCAAATGGAATCCCTGCCCTGCCTTCCCAGCTCCTTCCTTTATGGAGTTAGCTCCACTCTCAGGGTGGTTATGGGCCAGATGGTAGGAACGTTAGATGCTTCTCTATTGATCTGCTGTCTTAATCTGATACTGGACTAATGCTATGCCTGCCCATCTTGGGTTCTTCCTGTTCAACTGTGTTTTTGTTCAAAAAAAAGGCATGTTCTGGTTCTTTCTGACCTTCCCTGGTTGCCACTAGGTCTGCTGCTCTTGGCTTTTCAGCTAGGAATTGCAACCCCATCTCTTCTTTCAGTTCTGATTCAGATTCTAAGGTAGCAGCCTTGAAAGGCTGTATTTTGGGAGAAGCAGCTCTAGTCCTTGTAATATGTTTATATTTAAAATATAAACATATGTTGTATTTATATTCAAGCATAAGCACATGTTTGAACTGCATGTTAATCTTTTAACTGATGTCAGTCTGATGAGATAATATTTGTTATTGGATGGATTAAATCATAAGCAATATTGGATAACATAATAGGGTATGCAAGGCCTGATGCACACGGTATTGAGTGTGATGTGGTATGCTCTGAAACAGAATGCTCTCAGCTTTCATAAACTCAAGACAAAATGGAGGAGGAAGTAGATAAAGAGACTTTAGAGTATTTTGGAACATTGGAGCAAGGCCTACACAGATACTGGGGAAAAATCTCTGGTGTCCTTGCACATTTTTCTCCTAATGTTTCACATTTCCAGGTCAGTCCTGGTATCAAATGTCTGGTCAGAAATACACAGGTGTTCTCCCTATAGATTTTACTTTAAAAAAAAAAACACTAAAGAATTTCAACAATTTGCTGAATTCACATCTTTCTACAGTACTGAGAAAAAGATGACAAAACTGAATCTGTTTGGATATGGATGGTTTCCATTGAACTCCAATATCTTAGAATGTTTTTCATATATTGAAACTGAATTACAGCTGCATTTGTCACTAACAAGCACAGATGCTCTGCAAGTATAGACTGGAAAAAGGACTACAGCTCCCAGCATGCCCACCAGGCTGGAGCATGTTGGGAGTTGTACTTTTTTCCCCCCTGTCTAAATTTGCATAGGATTCCACTTCTTTCTTTTCAAGTCTTTCTTTTCTTCTTCTACCTTTTACTTTCCCTGCAATGGTTGCTTTCTCTAAGTGAGGTTTTCCTTCTCATAATGAGCCTGAAGTATGGCAGCTTTGGTTTTCTCTTATTTAAAGGTATTTTTTTTTACCAACCACAACAGCCCCTGAAGCTGGCAGTTAATGTTTTTGGGAGGGGAGATGAAGTGGTCATCCCAAGGACAATGTTTGTTTTTCATCAGTTGCAACAGAATGCTCAGCTACTGACCAACAAAAAGAATTGAAATCCAGTTCACCGGGGAAATCACCTCCTTTACAAGACATTTTGAGAACAAATATTCTGAAAAGGATAGAGAAATCAAGTATAAGTTTATTAAAACGTGCTCTCAGTAAGCAGTCCCATGGTGTGATGCATTGTTACTGGGCAGTGTGTGTGAGCATAGCAACCTTACAAGGGCCAGGAGAACACAATTTGGTAGGGACAGGTAAAAATTAGTACCATTTAGGTTTTATATGAATTGACCAGACTCACACTCTCAAGCCAATAAGCCAAAACAGAGCTGTGTGTTGAAATTTGCATTTTCCTTAATTTGGCAAGGCAGTTCATAAAGAAAAAATGCACACCGAAATGTGCACATGAGTGGAGAGTGTGTACAAAGTTAGAAAAAAGGGTGTGCTGTTTGTAATGCTGAATTTCATGTCTCTATGAAACAAAAGAGAACAGAACAAAATAGAACAAAACAAAATAAAACCAAGACACTGGAATAGTATGCGAACAAAGCCTGTCTCGCCTCTAAGAATCCATTTGGATAAAATAAATAAAGGCTAAATTTCAGATGGCATTACATTTAGCTCCTGAGAGAGATGGGGAGAAGAGGTGATGCACAAAGACACAAAGCCATGATCACATAGTGCTGTGAAAAGACCTAATTTTTTACCTCCATTTACCCTTTATGAAGGACCTCAATGTTCTTAATTTTCTATGTTAACTTTATTCCCAGGTTCGCGACTATTGTTCCCCTGGGTTTCTATAGAAATAATCATTTCAATGGAAGAACAGATCATAGGCAACATCTATACAGAGTGGGGTGTGGAATGCGTAATGAGTTGCATTCTGGAGAGTTCACGCCACCATCAATGATGGGAGGATGGAATGGATGAACCATTGATCTGTTTTGGTCTGGCAGTCTCCCTGCTCTTTTTCAGGAATGGAGAAAAGGATTAAGAAAAATGCCCAATTACAATTTTCTTTCCGTCTCCTGCACATTCTTCTTAGTCTTTTGGCAACAAGTGAAGCAACTGTGTCTAAAAACCTCTGATTCCCCTCTTAATCACACCCCCACCTCCTGGCAATAGCACAATAGCTGGGATGAAACTCCTTTGCACCTCTTTTCCCCTCCAGAGCATAAGTCTGCATTTCCTTCTGCTCACCACATCCTTAGCAAATTATTTGCTTTGTCCTAATTCAGACGGACTTGTGATTGTGATCCACATACTGCATATAAGAAAAAGATGACCATGAGAACTGGGGACCCAGCTTCCAGTGCAACACCAGGAGAGCTCAAGTTCCTTAGCACGTGCTAGCATTAGGAACCTTCAGGTTACTCTGATTTCTATATTACTCCCTTCATGGGAGCAATGGGGAGCTTCACCAGTTTTGGGAGAGGTGCAACAAGCTCTAAGTCCTCGAGGCACTGCTGCACTTTCAGTTATATTATCAGGAGCAGGTTGGCTCTTGTGCCGTCTCCTGGATGATAACCCTGTTGCCTGTAACAAGTTCATTTTGCCCCTCTGTGGACAATGGGTAGGGTCCACAGGCATTAGCCAGAGCCAGATGTTCCCACACACATGTTCTTGGAGTGAGATATCTGGCATGGAAGTGACAGGTAGAGTTTGATTAGTTTAGATGTTTAGCAGATGTCTGTTAAATTAAAAGCCTGCTTTCAGCCGAATGTAGAATCAGATGTGGGAAATCCATTCATCACTCATTAGTGGAAGGCACATGGAAAGTCTGTATTAGGATTTGTTCTGAAGACAAGACAGGATTGAGAAGTCATTATATTGCACCTTCATGTTTATTCATGCCATGTCAAGCTTCACTTAACCGAAATGTAATATGACTATTGTTTTATTTGATTATACAGTACTTTTGCACTGCTACAGATGAGCGCGCAATAAATGCACCAGGCATTTCTAATAGTCAATTGCTCAGAGATTATTGTGTGAAGACAAACAGATGTACAGGTTGCCTAAGTGCTTGGTACTTGCATCTTCATATATTCATAAATCATAATTATGTCAAAAGAAATTTCACATTGCCTTTTGGTACTTGCATGAATGGGCTTGTGTAACTTGTTTGTGTAAGCATGTGGTACATATGTCCTGGCATTGGAGCTGAAGTGTCTGCTTTAGTTTTAATCCAAGTCATTAAGAATTAAACAAAGCCAGAACTTCTGAAACAAATTAAAGCTGGACATATTAATTAAATGAGAGCAGATGAGGGGCTGAATTTGAACCACCGGTGTGAAAAAGCCGTGTGAGTTACACAAACAGAAGTGTGATGCACAAGACGTGGACATTTATAGTGCTGCTCCAGTTGACATTGCTAAGTCTCTTGGTAGTGTTGTTGGTTTGGGACATAATTCAAAAACAGGTTCAGGTGAGAGCAATATGGAAAAGATGACAGAATAGGGAACCATGAAAAGGGTGATAGGGCTGGGCATGTCAAACTTTAGCATGACATATTTTTAGCAGTATGTCAAATGTTTTCCCCTTTCCATTTTTCAGTGGGGATGGCTTTTTCCTCCTGAAAAGTCCTTGAAGTAGAAGATTGTTCATCTTCACATGGGTGATTCCAGCCAACCAGGTGTCACATAGAGAACAAGATGATGTCAAAACGCTGCATAGCCATTCAGATTTGGCTAGGTTTTGATCTGTCTGAGGTTAAAGAAAGCTAATTCAAAGGAAAGGAAATGTGTTCTGAATGAACACTTTCAACCTGAAAGATTCACTCTGGAGAGGGACCATAGTCCACTGGTAGAGCATATGTTTTGCATTCGGAAGATCCTAAGTCCAGTCCCTGCCTTGCTACCTTCAATTAAAAGGATCAGGCAGAAAGTGACAGGAAAGCCTCTTACAGAAACTTTGGAAAGCTATTGCCTTTTGGAATAAACAAATAGTTCTGTCCAGTTCAAGGCACCTTCTTAAATAGCTCAAAGTGTCAGGGTTTTTGACCATCCTGAAAGTCCTCCTTTTAGATCAGAGCCATATATTTATATGGAGCAGGAGAGGGAACCTCAGGCACAGCGGTTACTTGGAAGGCTCCATCCTTTTCTCTCCACCATTTGTAAATCTAACTGTTCTCATCCCAAATTGCAGGAAAGCTGAAGTACATTTAAGTACATATAACTGCATTTTGTTCACATTTGTCTGTGGTTGGTTTTGGTGTGCTTTGCACAAGATGACTGGGGGAAGCTGCAGCTTCAGCAAAGTATCCAAGATCCAGCTGGTGGTTGGAGGAACCATGGCAGCTTTCCTTGCCCCATGCCCTCTCCCCTATAGGAAGAGTTAAGCTGGGTGGCTTCTGAAGCAGACTTAGCTGAGCCAGGTTTTCTGACTTGCTGAAGTGGGGTCTGAAGCAACTGCTGTGCTTGGTGTTCACCACTATTTTCAAAGAGGGATTTGAACAAATTAAGTGAAGTGGTATCTCAGGCAGTTTCCGGCATAAGAAGGCAGAAAAGGAAGGAATTTCACAATTCCTTCATGATTCAGAGTATGGTCTGAAGGCACATAAGGTATCCACCATGTTGAAGCTAAGCAGGTCTGAGTATGGCCTAAGCTTGGAGGGGAGACTACTTGGGAACCACATGTCGCCACCTTGAGTCCCACAGTAGGAGAAAGGTGGGATAGAAATATAATAAATAAATAAATGGTTGACATGGGAATTGGAAGAATGAAAGTCACAGGAAGGGGCTATGTTGGACTATGATAGCAGAGAGATTCGGTGGGGTGAGGAGCTGCAAGACATATGAATTCATTTGACATGATGATGTAGATATGGTGAATTGTACATGCTTTTTACTAATCCAGAGTAAAAGTTATACCACTGTAGGAAAATCATGCATCAAGCAGTCCAGAGAGACTTTGAGAGTTCAGATAATTATGCCTGCTATTTTTGGATCTCATGCAGAATATATTAAAAGAAAGAAAACAAGTTCTTTAAAGCGAAGTAGAAATCAGTTTGGTTTAAATCAGACATAGTAATAACTTTTTGGTGGATAATGTTGAGATTCTCAAAAAATTAAAATATTTTCATTGGTTAACTCATGGCCATGGTTCAGATTTTTTTTTAATAAGTAAAACAGATTTGTGTGTGAGAGTGTGGAATGAGTCAACAGATAATTTTGGATATAGTTTAAATATTTTATTTTTGTATTATGACCTCAGTAAAAGTTTCCAGCAGTGATCAAGACGTTACTGACATGGGATGATTTATCCTTGAAGCTTTGAATGGTTTTAAAGTAACTTTGATGGGACGGCAGCAAAGAAGCCAAGAGTTATGTCATTTGTTGTCACTGTTATTATCATTGATGCTTATTGAATCATAATGGTTTGTCCTAATGTGAACTGCAGATTGTAAGGAAATGGGGCATATTCCTGCAATATTGTGTTTATACAGAATCTCTGTACAATTGGTGACATAACCTCTTGCCATTTCAAATCATACACCTGTGCATGACTTCTGTGATGCTCAATGGTAGGTAGATGATTTTTCCAGTTTGGGGCCAAAAGTAGGCTTTCTGACTTTGGTCTTTGTTTTTCAGAGATCCTTGGCATCAGGGTCAGGCTGGGTCATGACAACAAGCACTGGATTATGTGTTCTCCCACCAGGATATCTGAAATGGGGTTGGTTCGGGACAGGGACAGGGACAAGCAAGAGGTTCTGTCTTCTTAGCAGGTAATGGACACAAAACCACGCCTGTAGTATTTAGGTCTAGCTTGGTCAGTCCAGAGACTTTACACTATTTGCCAGTTTCAGCAGCTGAAGGTACACATCCTGGTATGTTCCAGTGTCCAAAGAGCATTCTAGGGCTGAGGGAAGTTCTTCAAAGTACATTTTGAGTTGTCATGCAATAAAACATGCAGGAATCATGTGTGTGCACATGTGGATTAGAGATACATAGTTATTTTCTGTACCAGACATATTGCCCCACAGCACCAAATTGAAGAATGGATTCATGAGACCGGTGGCTGTTCTTTTTTACCACAAGGTGAACATCCAGATGGATCCCATTCTTATTACTGGTTCAAAGCACATTTTGATTGCAGGCCAACATGAAATCAGCAGATGTGATTTCTGAGGCCTACTAAACTTGTAGTAACCTGAGATCGGAACATGAGACACATGTGAGGTTCCATTGTGAAGGATTACTGCAAAATGTCACCTTATCTGAGAGAAAGAAAATAAGAACTGTCATAGGAATCAAATCTAAAATAGTCTTAGTTTGGGTGATTGCCTGAATTACATTCATGTCTTGGGGATCAGTTGGATCATTTGGATCAATGCAATGAAAACTCATTAATGCAACATTAGATTAAAATTTCATTATATTGCGAATGACGGCCCCAGAGATCTTATAGTCCATCTGTCATCTCAAGACCAGCATTATTGAAATCCAAAATATTCCCATAAAAATTCCACCTACCTGCAACAGATTTCTGCAAAAAGCAACTTCATAAAATGACAGACAATTATATATAGATAGGCATAAAATAATCTATTAATAGATACTTTTAGGATGCATTCTTGCAGACTACAATGGACTTGTTCCATTATGTATTAGCCTAACTCATTTTGTGCCAATTTGCATCAGCAGAGGACCACAGCCACACATTTTTTCCAAACAATGCTGTATTTGGATATTTGTTCTCCCTTTTTGTGCAGTGAAATCAATCAATTTAATCCAGTAAAAGAGATGAATATCATAAAGAGCAATAAGAATATCTGTTGTATAGGGCAAATGTTTACCACTTTCTGGAATATATTCTAACAAAAAAGGAAACTATCCCTGGTCAGTCTAGAGCATGTATAGTCAAATGACGATGCTCTGTAATAGTAGCAGAATCAGTGGCTATCTTTGCACAGAATAATAACCTTACTGTGAGCATTCTGCATGCTGGTAGGCATGCGTAAGCCAGCAATGCTTGTTGTTGACCAGCTTTTTCAAACATCAAAATCAAGTTTCCTGTTTTTGTGCTCTTTTTAATTTTAAAAGTGTAAAAATTGCATAGGAAAAATATGTACTTAAATGCATGCTTCCCTCCATCAAGTGCGAAATGTGCATTCGACAAAATGCAGACTTTTAAAAGAGCAGATTTTATTTAAAAATATACTTTTTACTACTTACAAAAGATTAGGAATTTGTAAATATAGTCATATTCTCTTGGTTGTGCTTGCTTTTGGGGTTGCAGATGAAACAGGTTTGTTATGCAAACCCGAGCAAAATTTTTGTACATCTCTACATGCTGCTGTATTTATTTTGCTTGACTTTCTTCTCTAGCAAAACAATGGAACTGTTTAATATGTCTTTCTAAATGGGGCTCCAGCCAATTGTGCCCCTGACAATCTGGGATCGTAAACCAGGGCTTGTTATTGGTCAATGAATCCTGCCTGGTTTGGGAGCAACAACCTTGTAGTCCTGCTGTGGACAACATACTAAACAAATAGGAGAAGCCAAGTGGGACTGAATAGTCTACATGCACCAGTGGTTTGCTGCTCAATGGCTACTGGCTTTGACAGGGAAATAATAGCTCCACGCACAGTTCATCTCCTCTGTCTGAGAGATGCAGGGAAGATGCCTTGTGAGCCACCTCAGAGGCACCTGGTTGGCCGCTGTAGCAGCGGAGTGCTGGACTGGGTCGACTTTTGGTCTGATCCATCAAAGCTCCTCTTGTGTCTGCTGAGTATCACATGCAGGACCGAGAGTTGGGATGAGCAGAGTAAAGCAAGTGGGAGCCAGAACAGTGATATAAAAAGCATGTCTCACAGAAGCTGAAGCACATGAGGGAAAAGACTGCCAGGAATTTTTTTTTAATTGTATGCACAGCATCTTGAACTTGGAGAGCATGTTGTGGGGGCTGCATGTTGAAGCAGATTCGTAAAAGAGTGGAGAGAGAAGGAAGACAGCTTCCTGATGTAAACGGATAATTTGAGGAACTGAGTATTACTGAAATGAGCTTATCTGATCTCTCCTTTTCAGTTCTGATCTATTGGGTTTTAAGCTATCTTGGCTTAAAAAGGCAGGAAGAATTCTACAGAGAGCAGTGGATTGTCAGCCTTTAAATATTTAACATCTGTGTGAAGGGCAGAGTCCAACAGGTGACTCTTTTCCCATCTTGGAGATACTTTGATAGAAATTTATCTGTTGAAAGTTTGTCTATTGCGCAGCTGATGAAAAACTATTGTAATCTCAAAAGGCCTTCCTATTGACTAAGGATTCGATTGTGCTTCAAGGAACAGCCGACTGTTTCTTTAGGGATGGATGAGTCTGTTACTTTACCTCCAATTTCAGTTTACCTCCATTTCTCTCTCTCTCTCTCTCTCTCTCTCTGGTTTGAAGTTTGTTTTGAACTTTGATAATTTGCTTATCCTGAGCATTGACTTTTTCTGAAAAGTTCACATAAACATTTGCACACTTTTGTGCAAATTTCTCCTAATACATTAAATTGTTGTGTGCATTTTTGCCTAATACAATTTTTTTGCAAACAGTTTTCCTAATGTAATTAATTTTTTCTATAATTTTCATAAGTGCACATAATTTGCATGCACTTTTGCTGGCATGTTTTTAATTCAATAACTCCTTTGTAAAATTTTGAGAAATGCAAATGTTGAAAGATAACAGTTTCAGTTCTTGCATTTGTTCAAAAGTGCAAAATTACACTTATTACCGTGTAAATAAGTTCACTTTAAAATGGAAATCAAGCCATTTTCTCCCCCATTTCTACTTCATTCATAGCCAAGTTCAATAATGAATTTAGTGCCATCTAGCTGTAACATTTTCTGTGTTAAGGAGCATGTGTACTCAAGCATAGGATGACATACAGACATGTCCATTGGCAGATTGCATACTTGTTAGATGCAACATCCACCAGAAAGGAGGACTGAAAAACAGAACATCTTACAATTTTACAGCTTTAAGGTATATTTCTTTTCCTCATGAGCAAAATAATGAACCAACAATATGGCGTATATGGTAGTCAATGTGGGGAAGTTAGATAGGGCCTCCTTTTCTATTCCCTTTCTATCTCATGGATCTGTTTAATATTTACAATAGAACAAGCATTGCTCATTTTTCTGAGAATCTTCTGAAATGGAAGGTATAAAAGAGAACATTCCCTGTGAATCTTCTGTGCTTGTTGTCTATGAAGGAATTATCTACAATTTTCACATTCATAGGTGTGCAGCAAAATCATTTTGACCTGTTCTTGTTTTTTGCCTGACAGTGAATAACTGTTCTGAATGCAAGCTGAAAGGATTTTGGGATATCTGTCTCTATGGGTAACCCTTTTAGGCACTCTCCATTCCTTGTTTGCATTACCTTTATTGATGCTTGATTGTGTTAGTGCATTCATTTAATCTGTGTGTGTTTGTACTGTGTGTACATGCAATTGAGCTTTGGAACTGATCCAAAAGGATCTGATTGTCTAATCTGTGTGTTTTAAGAGAAGTATTATTAAACTTTATAGTTTCCTAGCAGAAGACTCTTTGTTATAATGAGCAGGCAACGGGTGAGATGAAGTCTTGTAAATTGCAAAGCTTTCTGGAGTGAAGGCTCCTGATTAGAAAGGGCCAGGCATGATTTGCCTTCACTACAGCAGTTTCCAGACTGCAACATTTCACTTTTTTCCCATAACATCAAATAACAGTAATTTTATTACGGATAAAGACAGACATCTTGTCTCATTAGGAATGGATGACATATATTAATAAAAGACAGAGAGACCCCTTTTCCATAAGAGTGAATGGAAAGAACATATTGAAGGTGAGGGCAAAGGACTTTTTGCCATAGGAGTGGATGACAAAAGATGGGTGAAGATAGACATTTTTCTCAATAGCAGATTTCCCCAACCAGGTGCTCTCCAGAAATGTAAGACTACAACCCTCTTTGTAAGTTTGCACAGTCAATTAAACACTTGCAGAAGATCACTGGAGTGCATATGCCCATATAGGCATGTGTACATTTGAAAACATTATGCTTCATGGATATACACTGAAGAAGTATTTGTTCTACATACTGCAGTCTGCTTAGAAGCCAGTCAGGATGGCATCAAAGGCACCTACCCATTCTTGAACTCTCAGATATATGACTCTGCTCTCTATGTACGAATCTCGAAAGAGCAGAAAGTGTTGTTGATGTGTCTGAGATGTACGAGGCCCAGAATATCAACAAAGGACTCCCCACATTGTATTCATTCTGGCACGAGGCCATGGTGGACTTTCATTCTTGTTTCTGTGCACATGCCAGAAACATCATTTCCTAGTCTCGAAGTTAATGTTTCCTGTGCAACCAAAGGGACCATTGATTTTTGGCGGCAGGGGGGGGGCATGGGGCACAGATCATGTGGGGCACAAGTGATGTGGCTTGGCACTTGGCAAGGCTTTCTGGGACAGTTTGTATAGTGCCACCTCCTCGTACAATGGTTGTGTCTAGCCATCGCGGTCCAGCTCCCATTTTTCATGAGCAGGCAATTCAACCGAAAGGTAAACAGGAAAGATGTGACATCTGACATCTTGTAAATACCTAGCATGTTATTTATAATGTTGCATTCTCTCCAGCTGCACAAAGCGTTATATGAACGCTTTTTACATTCTTTATGTGCAGCAGCATTTGGGCACAATCATTTTACATTACGAAGGTCGATTTGTACCTTTATCAGCAGTTGCTCCTACCAAAATGGATGCTAAGTAGTAAAGATGAATTTTATAGTGAAATATTTTCCTCACCTTTATACCAAAGGGATCCTAGGGTATGTTTCTACATGTCTTTTAATGCAAAATAATGGCATTCATCATTATATTAACTTAGAGGTAGTAAGGACTCTCTGTTCCTTCTTTCTGCACTGGAAACTTCCATGCTTGTTAGAATAATAGAGTTAGAAAGGACCCCAAATATCATCTAATCCCACTCCAGTCAGTGTGTGAAGTCCTCTGCTTGGATCCATTTTGCTTCTTAATTATTTCTTCTGCAGGTAAAACATACCCAACTCCTTCTACCTTTCTACATAGGCCTTGGTCTTCAGGTCCCTCACTAGCTTTGTCACCCTCTTCTGGATATATCATTGCCAATGTTCTTCTTAAACTGTGGTACCCAAATCCAGACACCACGGGGTCTGACTTGTTTGGCATAAATTTGTACAGAGTTACGTATGCCAAAATCCCATGAATCCCAAAATCCCATGTGAGCTTAGCCACAGCTAATTGTACGTGGAATCATGGACTTTAGGTGATGTTAAGGAGAGCACATTAATACAGTTTGAAGTTTTTCTTCTGTGGATTGTTTTGGGTAAAGCATGAAATCAGAAACAGATCTTTGGTGGAACAGTCGCACAGACATAACCACACTCCTTGGAGGACAATACTGTCCCCTTCAGCTAGAAATGGATAAACCATTCAACGCTTATTTCCTTCAGGGCACAATCTTATTCCCTGACTAGCTATAATGCCTGGGAAGTACTGAGTCATACAGATTTATTTTTCTATAGATGCATACAATTCTACCCACAATTTCTCATCTTGCCAAGATTAAGTACCGTATTTTTCACTCCATAAGGGGAGTGAAGGGGAAATGTCTGTGTGTCTTATAAAACGAATGTGTGTGTGCCCGACACCCGGGACGCTGCCGGCCACCTGCACTACATGGCACCACCTGGCCGGCACGTGCTCGGCGCGCCGTGCTCCACCCCCCCCGGCGCAGGTGAGAGCTGTGCCGCTCAGGGGGAGCGGTTCAGAGGAGGAGCAGCCACAGCTTTTAATCCGCCAGCTGCACGGAGAGCATGGAGAGACAGACTGCTCAACCCCACCACCCAGGAAGACCTGCCGCTGCTGCGGCGCCACCCGGAAGACCATCGCCGGCATACTGCTGGCCGTCTGCACCACGTGGCACCACCAGGCTGGCACGTGCTCGGCGCGCCCTGCTCCACCACCCCTCCCGGCACAGGTGAGAGCTGTGCTGCTCAGGGGGAGGCATGCGGAGGAGGAGCAGCTGAGGCCTTTAACCCTCCGGCCGCACGGAGAGATGGACTGCTCACCCCCACCGCCTGGGAAGACCTGCCGCTGCCGCGCCACCCGGAAAACCATCGCCGGCAAGCCGCCGGCCGCCTGTACCACGTGACACCACCTGGCTGGCACGCACTCAGCACACCTGCTCTGCCCCCCCCCCCCCCCCAGCACAAGTGAGAGCTGTTCCGCTCAGGGGGAGAAGTGCAGAGGAGGAGGAGCTGCGGACTTTAACCCGCGGGCCCACATGGAGAGACAGACTGCTCACCCCCACCACCAGGGAAGACCTGCTGCTGCCGCCACGCTGCCTGGAAGACCACCATCGGCACGCTGCCGGCCCCACGTGGCACCACCTGGCCGGCATGCGCTCGGCGCGCCCTGCTCTGCCCCCCCTCCTCCGGCGCAGGTGAGAGCTGTTAATCACAGGTCGGTGTGTGTTTTCAAATGGCAACCCGTCTTTTAATGAAGCCCATGGGGAAGTGATGGGGAATGTGCCTGTGATTATCAGGAAGCTTTCCATGGATCAGTTATCTGTTAGTTGATCAGACACTTTTTTTTTTAGGATCAGTGGATATTTGAACAGCATTACCTTCATGTATGAAGTTTATTCTTCAAAGGCTACTTAGTCCGCTGTGTGTTTGATTTACTGTACAATATCTCATTTTTTGTCAGAAGTTTTTTTCTATTATTTACTAGTAGGGCAGCGTGGACATTACTGGCTTTTTTAGATTTGTTATTGAATTGTCTGCAGCAGCTCTTGTATAACTGGTGTAGATTGTGGATTCCTTCAATAATTCCACTACTGACTAAGAAAGTGATGTCAGTGATTGTGAGCAACAGAGCTTCATAAATTCTGACTCTAGTGAAGATGAGTTCTGTGGGTTCAACGAAAACTAGAAGAGTACTCGAACTTTAAAGTCTCTCTTTTGTTAATGACAGTGATGATGGTTCTTAATGCCACTGTTGACTGCTGTTCACTTTACAAGGTTGATATACGGTATTACTGTATTCTGTTATAGTTTATTAAATAGTTTAGTAAACCATTTGATTCAGAATATTTTTTTTCTTGTTTTTCTCCTCTAAAAACTAGGTGCATCTTATGGTCAGGTGCGTCTTATAGAGCGAAAAATATGGTATTGTACATCTCAGACTTAAAGTTTTTCAGTAGTCTTAAGTTTGGTTTATCTCAAACTTTGATTTTTTTCTTTTTTCTTTTACGTTCATGTGATAATGCATACAGTTTTTTGTATGTATTTTTGCACAATATACACATTTTTGCAGCCAATTTCCATGATATAATGGATTTTAATACAATTTCCCCTTATATAGGCACTTTTTTCTTGGAGAACTCCATTGTAGAATTTACAGAAGTGCAAACTTCAGAAGATAACTGATGTTTGGTTCTCATGGTGGTTGGCAACTGCAGAAGTCACTGAACAATTTTTTCCCACATCACATCCCTCAGCATAATCTGTATTTCATGATTTATACATATGCATGCCAAACCAACCACACTGGGAAATTTGTAGGAAAAACCCAGCTCGGAGGAATGGGCACATCAGACAGTTCCAAATAAAGATTATTCCTTGAAGGCAAAATGCCAGCTACAAGAGCTGAGCAGTATTTTAAGTGACAGTGGATTGACTTGGCATTATGAAGCAATAGCTTAATTTTAGGACATCCCCTGTGGCAATCTTTTTTTCTTTTTCTTTTTTTGAGGTGGGCATTTCAGCTTTTTATGCATGAAATTTCTCTACCGTCCCTCCTCATCAGAAGCCTGGAGCTGAACAAGACCTGGCAAAACAGTGAAGATATTGTTTGGTCCTCAGCCTGAGCTGCCTTGGCTTCATCAGCTGCAAAATTACCTAGAGGATAACTAAACAAACCAGAGACAAACACTTCTTTAAAGCAGCAATTTCCCCAGCCTGCCACATGTGTTCACGCTGTTTTTCTTTCTTTCTTCCCACCTCTTTCCTTCCCTCCCCTCCCCTGCCCCTTCTTAGTGTTTCAAAGACTAAAAGCATTTGTGGTGTCCCTGAGAAAATAAGCAGGAATTCTACAAATGCTAAGAAATCATTGCCATTGGCGCTTTTTTCATCACCCAGAACTCTGAAACTGTTATGTCCTTTGCCAGTCTTCAGTGCATGAATCAGAATTGTGCCCTCTGTTCCTCTTCTCAACCTATGTGGTGTCAAGATTGGAGTCTTTTCTTTTCTGTGACTGGACATTGGAGCATGTAATTTGGCTTTAATGGAAGTGAGAGACCCAGTAAAGTGTGTCTGCATTAAGGACGGGTGAGAATCTCATTGCGGTTTGGTTTTGATAAGCATGTGCCAAAATTCTGCACATTCCCAAATGTATGACAAAAACAAAGTTTGATTAAGGGTCAACTCATGTAACACTCAGAGACAAACACTCATCCTATGCAGGGTGTAATGCATAGCAGACACAATCTTCTCTTCCTATCCTGCATTTTTGCTAGTTTGTGCCTGTCTCGCTAGCTGGGATGCTTCAGAGTGAAGGGAAGGCATCAGAACAGATTATGGCCACCCCAGTCTCCTCTCCTCCATGTTGCTTTCCCACCCTCCCCATGGTTTATTTCCTGTCTGTTGTGGTTCTTTCTTTGTCAGCTTTGCGGGAGGAGGGAGCTCTGCCTTGGGCTTGGAGCCCTGCCTCTGTACTGAGATCTCAAATCCAAAATATCCTCTGTCTAGATACTGTCTAGGGATCATGGGATTGCACCCAAAAACAATCTGCATATTGGAAAATCCGAAATGCACAGATTCACCCCACCATGCCCCAGGGTTTTATTACACTGCTCTTAAAAATCCTATATATTTAACCATTGTTTGTTGTTGTTTAGTCGCAAAATCGTGCCTGACCCATCACAACCCCTGGACAACATTCCTGCAGGCTCTCCTGTCCTCCACCATCCCCCGGAGTCCACTCAGACACACACCCACTGCCCCAGTGACTCCATCTAGCCGCCTCGTCCTCTGCTGTCCCCTTCTTTTTTTGCCTTCAATTGTTCCCAGCATTAGGCTCTTCTCCAGGGAGTCCTTCCTTCACATTAGGTGACCAAAGTATTTGAGTTTCATCTTCAGGATCTGGCCTTCTAAAGAGCAGATATTTAACCATGTTTGTGCCTAATTCGGGCTGCCCCCTCTTTTTTGCTAGCAGGCTCCTCCTTTTTAACAGATGGATGGCAAGCAGGCAAGTCATGGTCCTCGGCAAGCTCCGTGTGGCTGCACCTATTCAGTTCTGCAGATGCAGTTAGGTGATAATTTCATTTCAGTTCATTCTGAATAAAATTCACAAAAAAATTAGAGCTCATGTCCAGGAGAGAACAAACTTTGTTTTAAAAGGAGAAAGTGACACTGACAGATTCACCCATCCTTGCTCTGCACCTGGGGCTGCAAGAGATGATCCATCCTGCCTTGTATAGCATGGAATCACCCATTTTACATTTATTCGGACATTGCACAACTGCTGATATAACAGCACTAGCATTTGCACCATCCATGGCACAATTTCACTGGTCTCCAGAATGCTGAATATGTAACCAGCCAATGGTGCTATATATGTTACAGATATCGGGTACGCACACAATATGCAATTGAACCTCACATTTGTTCTTGAATTTAAGATTTAGGTAATTTAAGAATATTGTTCCTATTAAGCATGGAGGTTCTTCTCTGTCCAAATATTTTCCCTATGTGTATTATTGTAACAATATTTATTGCCAATGTGAGGCAGAGCTTAAGTTTGGCAGATTCCTTAAACCAGGAAATTCCTGGACAATTGGGAACTTCTCCAAAGCTCAACCTAAGTTGTTGTGCTAAGGGAAATATCAAGTTCTCATTTTCTTTTCTTTTTTGGTCTGTTGGTGTCTTAATTGCACCACAGAGAGCATGTCTTTCTGGGCAGAAGCAAAACAGAATCAAAGAAGTGAAGAGAGAAGCCAAAAGCAGATGTGATACCTAAGGGAAGAACAAGTTGCCAGTGAGAATCAGGAAATCTCTCAATTAGCTTTTGGGAGGGACACATAGGGAGGGAAGTTTAATTCTGCAGCATGGAAGCCTAAGGATGCATTGTAAGTAGAACATTTTAGTGGCTATGTATGTTGAAAGAGGAACTGAACAATAAAGTCCAATCATGATTCCTGATTCAAAAACAACACATTTTCTTTCACCTTGGCTGCTTCAAACAGAGGGCTCCTAGTGCTTATGAACAGAACAGTATTGTATAATTATTCCAACTTTTCTTCCCTAACATACTTTCTGCGGGAAGAAGAAAGATGGAGGAAAAAAGCTGATGATATGGGAGGGTGACCATTGACTTTCTGGACTGCCCATAGAATTCCATGAATACAGTATGGGTGGCCTCATCTGGAAGCATCCGTAGTCTTCATAGATCATTGTCCACCTGCCTGGTTCTCTATGCTTCTAACTAATCCTGCCACTGATGAACACCTATCCTTTATGCTTTCATACCAAATAGTCTTCTTGCTTTATCAATATCCTTTCCTTGTTATCTAAATGAATTCCTTGGTAAAACATATTGTTATTTACTTTCTTCAACACCAGTTTTCTGATTTCAACTCCTAATCCAGAAGTAGAAAATCCCAATTTCAAGGATAGGCTGATAGAGTCTGAACTAGCAGTGACTGATCATGAAAGAGATCTTAGGGAGGTGGTGGACAGCTTGATGAAAATGTTGGTACATGTGTGCACAGCTGCTGTGAAGAAGTCAAACTGTATGTGTGACATAGACTTTGGAGCAAGTTGGGAGACATCACAAGGAAGGCAGAAAGCTTTCTCTTGTCCAACCTCCCCCACCCCTTCCCGCCTCCACCAATAGGTGATTATTTCAGCCTTACTACAGAAACTTCATTTCCTGTTCTAGTGACACAATCTGTAAACAGAACCTCTGGCATAAGAGAAATGAAAAGCGTGTTTGAACTGCAAGGTGCCGAGATAGGGTTGAGCTATTTAAATGGTGTGGAAAGCAGTGAATGGTTTCTGTAATGTATGACATCATATTTTCCTGCTGGAAGCCAGCCACTTCTTAGTTCTAACATCTTACAAGAAAGCTTTGGCTGGAGACAGAACAGAGAGTGGGTCTGTGTTTAAAAGAAAAAGAAAGAACAAACATGTCCCACATTGCACCTGGCTCAGGGAAGACTGGTGTTTGCTTTAGCCAGGTAATTGCAGGGATGCGGAGGAACAGATCTTTTATGGTTTGTGTCCTTGAAGCTCCAACTCAATTTCCTGGATATTCTGGAGCTCTGCTTCATAAGCACCGGAGGAAGGGGAAGCAAAGGGCCATGTGCACGAAGGGTGTGTGATCACTCCCGTTTCACTACCAGTATTATAGATCTTCATATCTTGATGTCGATCAAAAGTAATTGGAATGGCTGGTTGAACAGACCATCTGTGTTGTGTAAGACTCTTTCCCAGTTGGTGTACTTTCATTCTAAAAGGTTGGAATCTTTTTCCTAGGCATTTTAGTAGTGGTAAGGGCTTTCAGTTAAAACAGACGGGGATTTTTGTCCCACCCTTTTGCTTTTGTCTCCTTCCTTTAGCCTTTAGTCCTGGCCACCACAGGAATGCCACTTCTCCCAAGAGTTGGGAGGAAAACCACTTAAAAACAGTGAGATGCAGAATGAAAAAGCAAAACAGTGTAAGTTAATCAGTATTCTACAAAAAACAAATCACCATAGAATCAAAGTTCACAATGTATGCATTACTGCATAAGGTTCAATGAACCAAAATAGGGCTTTTGAAGATTTGTTCCTGCTACGCAAAGGACAAAGATCACTTCATACTGAGGCTGTAAAATTGCTCTGAAAGAAATGTGGGTTGTTTTTTGTCTCTGGAAAGACTCAGTGACTCATTTCAATGGCTAGGTGAACAGTTGGACTATTTCAATTTATCTTCTTCACAAGTCTTAATTCAGCAATGCATTTCATTTGTACATTTTTGACACAGTGCAATGACCCTTCTGGAATATCTCAGTTCTGGCAGTGTTATAGATACTGTCAGAAAAACCTGGATGCTCTGCAACATTATGAAGAGCAATTAAAATATTATAAAAATAAAGAGGTATGTTTTTGTTCTTGCTTTACAAAGTTATTACATAAGGCTAAGAGAGTTTTAAGCATGAAAACCCAAGAGCCTCATTTCAGATTAGCTCAGCAATCAAAAGTAGGTAGAATCCAAGCAGTGGGGGCAGGGAGAGATGTCTCATAAGTTCACTATGAAAATATCATGTGTGGAGTCATCACTGGCCCCAGTCCCACCCCAAGTAGATATTTCTGCACTGAAAGAAAAAAGAACCCATGCATGTCCTTCAGACATTGTCACCATTATGCACCCAAGCCAGCTAGGTTCAGTGGACAAATTTGTGTAGAATAAAGTTATCAAGTCTACTAGATGAGATAGTTACACATTACATCAAATATCAAACATGGTTCACCTCTCTAAACCAGTTCCTGGGAAAGATAAATTGGAGGTGGCTCATGTTTTAGGGATTTTCTACAGGCAACTGGTTGGCCATTGTGTGAACAGAGTGCTGGTCCTGCTAGGCCTTGGTTCTGATTCAGCAGGACTTTTCTTCTTATTTGATGGTTTGTATTCTTAAGCTTGCCTGGGAAAGTCAAAGGCAGAAAAAGAAAAGGAACAGCAAATGTGAGATGGATTGACTCCATAAGGGAAGCCACAACCTTGAGTTTACAGGAGCTGAGCAGGGCTGTCATGGATAGGACGCTTTGGAGAGCTTTCATTCGTCAAGTCGTCATAAGCTAGTGATGACTTGCTGGCTCACAGCAGCAGCAACAAACTTAATCCTTAATCCTTTAAACTGCCAAAACAATTTCCTGGACAACATGAAGCTCTCTGCTTTATAAGTAAGCACAGGCTGGCAACCCTCCTCTGGCCAAATGGTATCAAACAGTGGGACAAGACATGCCTGTATTCATTTGGCTCCTCCTGGATGTATTGCAAGGATGTTTCTCTTGGTGCATCTGCTGGGGACAGTTTGTTGTGCATGTGCCTTGTCCCATCAGAGGTACTCTTGCTCTGCAAACCTGCTTTAGGCCTTCCCCCAGTGAGGATCAAATGCAGGGCAGGCAAAGCGTCTCATCCTGGCTTTGCCTTTCATTCTCCCTGCATGGTGAAAGCAAAGGATGAACAACACCTACTTGTCCAGTGCTTGTAGATGGTCTTACAAGCATCAGTCAAGTATACAGCTACTGCTCCCCTAATCCCTTTGTAATTTCCAGCCTACGTTTAACAACAGGATTTGCCTGCATGTTGCCCACCCTATATAAGCTGTGCACTGGGGGATTTCTGTTATCTGCAATCGGAGAGCAGATATGAGAAGAGATTTCTCTCCTTTCTAAGTCCCCAGTCACCTCCATTCCAGGGACTGGGTTTGGGAAGGGAATCCATACCTCTGCAGCCTGGATGGACAACTTCTGTGGTCTAGATTAGCCCTGTGAGCTGGAGGTTGGCCTAGAGGACAGAGGAGAATGGATTTTGTGTGCCTATGTGCTGTAGCCCAGCTTCTCCAACCCAGTGCTCTCCTATGTTTTAAACAGCAGCTCCCAGCATTCCTACCCTTTGTTCATGGAGGGGTGGGATGATGGGAACTGATGGCCAAAACTTCTTGGGGGCACTAGACTGAGGAAGGCTGGTCAACACCCTGTGGCAGCAGCGCTGTGGAATTTCAGGCATGGGTGTTTCCCAGCCTTATCTGGGGAAGAAAAAGATTGAATTTGGGACTTTTAATATGCAAAGCACGAGCACTGCTTCTGTATGCAACCTTCCTCACATCTTCAACCGAAACAATAGGTTGAATGTGCAACCATATAGAACAGTCCACAAAGGAAATCTTAAACAAAACCCAACTAGACTTCAGTTAGACTGTTCTCTGGAATCTTGTCTTGTTCTTTGCAATGAGAGAAGGTAGGCATCGTAATCACCCCTTAGCATAGGAAGACAACAGAGGTTTGCCAGCACCATTCGGATGAAAAAATTTTTGTGAGCTGGGGAAGCTCTTCAGTTTCACCCTGTTTCCAAGACATACGAGACTTGCACATTATTTTGCTTTATCCTCTCCAAGAAAGCTTCATGAAAACTTCTGGCTGTCCCCCACACTCTTGCCACAGGCAGATAAGCCCAAAAGAATGAGCAGGGGCAAAAGCAGGATATTGTCATTCCTTCACTGTAGCCACAGGGCCTGCTATTTGTTTCTTTAATACTGGGACTATGTCACCTTGCTTTCACCTCCACTCTCTATCTCCACCCCATCAGTGCAGTATGCATACATGTACACACACAAACACAGACAGCAGCTGTAATATCCTCATTCTTTTGTAAACAAAACACTGAAGCATTTCAATGAAAGGCATCCCATTCTACTTTTTAGTAACCACAGTTCTAGTGAGAATGGAAAACATCTGCATTTTTCCTATCCACACAGGGTGCTTCTAGATGACACTTTAATATCCCCATTGTTCTGCCTTATTCATGAAGCTGTTTTTTTCTTTTTTTGGGGGGGGGGTGCAGTCCAGATGTTGTTGTCCTTCACTTGCATCCCCTCTACATTGTCCTACTGCATCATCTATCTTGTCTTACTGTGAGACATCTGTTGAAGATTTTTAAAAAGCCAGAATAGCTGCATGATCCCTTTGGATCGGTAGTGCTAGAAACTGTCAGTGGCAGGACATGCTTTGCATGCAGAAGGTCCCAAGATCGATCCCTGCCGTCTCTGGTTATAGGGCTGGGAAGGAATTCTGTCTGAAGTCCTGGAGGGAAACTCCCCTCCACTGTTGAGAGTTCTGACATAGATGAAGCAATAGTCTGGCTCCATACCAGTCCGCTTCCTTTGTTCCTACACCTTCATTCCTTTCGGGTGGCCATATATCAGGCCTTTATTGGAAGGTATCCCCTATTTGAAGGACTGTCCACTCCAAGTCCATTTTGAAAATAAAGACACATAAGAAAAGGGAAGCCTGTTTTGTTGCCATAGACCGTGTGTGCTCAGGCCTCTGGATCCTCTTCAGGTACAGAAGCAAACAGCAATGTCCACCATGAGGCCTAGCCCTGGCAGAACCAGGAAGCCCCTGGATTGTCCTGGTAAGCATCTCACCATCTCTCTCTATTTTCTGCATTTCCCATCCCATCCAACATTCCAGGGATGACGATGAGAGGAAGGTAATGCCCTATTCTCACCTTGTACAATTGCATATCACTGAAGACTCTACAGCATTTTCCCTATATTGTACAGCAGCCTTTCCCAACCTTGCACCTTCCCAATATGTTGGGCTGAAGCCACATTGAGGGACTGTGTTAGACTGGATGATGTTTAAATGCAGGGGTACCTAATTTTGTACTTTCAAACAACCAGGCAAGCTAAAAGTCAAAATTAGAATTTTGCCAGATTTTGCAATGGAGTTGTCCAATACAAAATGTGTCATGGAAACATGGCAATTAAAATACAGTATAGGAAAAGTGCTTGCAATATATTTTTATGGTGAAAGTACATACAAAATGACATGTCTTAAGAGAAATGTGAGTAACCATGCTTATGAAATTTCCTGCTTATTTAAAAAAAACTTAAAGTTCAGGATGAACCAAACAGAATATTAGGAAAATGAGAAAATGAAAAAAGAAGAAATTGCCAGATTTGTACCTCCTTAATGCGCATTAATAAAACATGAACAAGGCATTTCCACAAAAGGCAAACAAGGAACAGTTCTGATTACTAGGAACAAATATGAGAAAGCAGAGATTGTCCCTGGTAAGGAGAGAGAGTGATAGTGCCAAGGAGATACTATTTTAGACAGGAAATCATATGAAAAATGTGTACTGCAGTCTTCAGTTGCTCATCTTTTGCTCCAGTGGCTGCAAATCCTCCAGTTCCTCTAATCCTCTAATTCGGTTGCCAAGTTCATATGGAATGTCATATTTGATACTGTACATCTCTTGTATCTTGAAGGGACAACGCAGCCAGGGGTGGGACAGCCTTGGTGAATCGGGACCACAGAAATAGAGGCAGAGGTGCAGGATTGGTACCCTGACATGCCCATTGAACTATCTACGTATAATCGCCTGGCCTGCTTATCTAACAGCAAGGGATCACTTTTTCTTTCATGGTCTTATCAGATTTTCCTTCATGTTGTTCTGGATTATGGACATCACAGCTTGCTCAGATTTAATCGTCTTTGCATTTCTTATATATTCTTTCCTTCTAGTGTTGAGAATAATTTCCAGTGATGCCAGTCAGGCCTTCTGATATCTCTTCCAAACCACTGCCTAGGCTTTTTTATGGTCGTTCCTGAGTTGTTGCTGTTGCTCTTTACATCAGCTTCATCCAATGCCCTGCTGCTTCCTGCTACCCCAGCATTTTGTTAATGCCATGAGAACTGTGAATGGATTTTAGTGTGGATTTGGAAAGGCTCCATCCCTGCTAGGACATGCAGCTAATCTTGACAAATGATCACAGGACGAGGTTTTGCCAAGGCAGAGATAAGGCTGTGCAACCACTTCAACCAGGCACATTTTTCCCACGACAAAGAGGGAGTAACAGAGTTGCTCTCTTTCCTGAGGAGCTGTAGCCTCCCTATCTGGAGACTGCTGGACAAACTCACATGCCAGCTGCACAGAGGGAGGGGTGGGGCAGTTGCAAACGGCACAGGAGGAATTCTCTTTGGGAGAGTGGCTAGTTGCATCCAGCTGCTCAGGTTTTGTGAGTAACCATGCATTGTATTCCAGAAATGTAGCCTATCACTATAGACCACCAGGCATTGCTTCAACCTTGTCATTGTCTGGAACTTTAGGAGGCTTCTCATGAATCCCCAAGCCAAAGAAACTCATGGACTTGGAAGAAGGCTGCCATTCTGTGTTGACACAACAGTTTGACATGCAGAAGATCTAAGGTCCGATCCGCACCCTCTCCTGGCAGGGCTGGAACCTCCTGCCTGAAAACAAGAGAGCCTCTTCTACTCATTGTCAGCAGCACTGGGCTGAGTAGTCCAATGGTCTTCTGACTCTCTATTTCTTTCATGGCAGCTTTCTATTTTGTTAAGAGGTCTCTCTTCCCTGCCATGCTCAGGCATACTCATAACCACCAAAACAAAGGGGTTATAAGGATGATGCACAGGTGCTTTGTCATCCAACACACAACTGCACAAATATACCAGGTTCTGGACTTGTTAAAATTAGCTTGTGACTTGAGTGCGTCTGCTTTCATTGCAAGGTACCCAGTGCAGTCTTAATTGCTTTCAGATTAAGCAATTTGCTCTGCTCTGCAAACATTTGCTCCTATCCTGTGGAACCAAGATGCAGGACTCTCACCGAAATTGCATTTCAGCAATGCTCTTAGGGAACTGCATGTCAATGGTAGATGGGGCCAAAAATGTCCTGTGCAGCGTCACAGATATGAGCATATTTTAGCTTAAACATCTTATCATAGTAACTAAGTCTTAGGAGAGATGTTTCAATCTTCTGGGATGGGGAAGGGGAGCCTCATGAAAGAAGGAACACCTACAGATAATCAATGCTTGTGGAAAAAATGTGGCTAAGGGAAGCAATGTGGCTACCCCAGAAACCTGGCTGGGCTGGACTGGGACCATTAGAAACCCAGATTTTGTCCCTGGGCTTGAAGTTCTGCTCCCTTCCTGAAGATCATTGTTCCAAGTGGGAACTTCCCTCTTTGTATGAATACCAACTGGACAGGAATTTTCAGCTGAGCATGAAGAAGCCCACTCCATCCCCATCCAGCAGCTACTTAGATTTTATTTTAAAAACTAGATGTATCTAGTTTGACTTTCACAAGTATGCATTGCCCCTTAGGATTAGTCATGTCCAAAGCCACATAACAAGCTTTTTCACCAGTTTCCTCTGCCCAGTTGCAAGCTGTCAATTGCCATGAAAAATCCATTGGCTGAAGCAAACATCATTTGGTGCTACATGTGCTGTCATAGTTGACTGCTTTCTTGTGTTCAATGTAATCCAGGCCCCAAGCATCATTGTATATGCTGGATTCTGGAATTCCTGGGGATGCTCTGGGTTAGGATGGAAGTGTCTAGGTCTAAATTACTTTTCTGGCAAACAGGGAAGGGGAAGAATTTCACTTAGTCTGCATTTTTAATCAAGCCCATATAATTTATATTTCACAGACTAATATATGGATCAAGACACAAATTCCACCCTTCTCTGGTTTTTGTGGTACAGTTTCTCAGTTCAAAACTTGCATGAAAAAATGAGCATATTCGGAAAAGTTACATACAGAACTACATATATCAGGGGAAGAGACACACAAAAATTGGTATGTTATAAAAAGTTATGAAAATAAACAAACATTTTCTTGTGCTTCTTTTAACTTTGCAAATGTTGTGGAAGTTGAACAGATGGAATGAAATACACATAAAATTGACATGGTCTGGGTATGGACCAATTGTTACATCCCTGCTGCTGAATTTGGAACATTTGGTGGTGGTAGGAATTAGAATGGAATGTTTCTCTTTTCTAATACTTCCACAAGACAAACATATTAATTGCACTGAGATCCTGACTTCCACATGTGTGTGCACGCACACAAATCTTTTCTTCAGGTGGGAATTGGGGCTCAGAGCTTGCTGGTTTGTTGACCCATGAAAAAGGGCAATTATTCAGGTGATTACTGTGTACAGGTGCTAATTAAAAAGCAGGCAAAGGAGAGGAGGTCACTGTTTGGTGTCAGTCACTTGTGAAATTAGCCTTTAGGTGGCTTATATGCTGTGCCTCATTTCAGAGAAAGCAACAGCTTCTTGTTAAAACTCTGCAGCCAGCTTCACCAAACAGAAGTGATCAGTACTCAGTTGTTGGGCCTAAATCTTATGCAGTTAGATGGTACCTGAGCCCATTGACTTAAGTAGGCTTTGGCATGTCTAGTGCTTTAAAAGATCGATCTGTTGGTATTTCAACATCTCAAGAGCAACATTTCCTCCTAGGGAATATTGGAAGCTGATTTATACTGGGTGAGCCAAAATAATCTCTATGGTTCTTTGCCGCTTAACATCACAGAACCAGTGGACACTATTGAATATCATTTAAGATCTGCAGGAGGTGTCCCTTTGAACAGGCAGAGGCCTCCTTGAAAAGCTTTCACTTGTGTTGCTCCTCAGGAACTAGGGCCAGCCTTTCAAAAGGGTATAAGGATGCATCTTTTCAATTTTCAAAAAAAGCTGTAGTTTTAATGTTTTTACTCTGTTTAATACTCCTGTGCTTGTTTGTTCCATTGATTTAATATTTTATTATTTTCAATTGTATACTATTTGATCGTTTCATTAGCAAATCAGGAGGTATATAAATGGAAGTGATACATTACCTAGTAGGTAGGCACACCTGAGAAATTTGCTCTTTGTAGATTCAATGCTCAATGAAAATATTCTCAAAATATGTTTAAAATGTACACTTTGACAATAGACATAAAGATAGATTTTTAGGTACAAATTATCATGTAGATTATTTTAAAGAGATGAGTACATGCACGAACAGTATGGAATTAAGAATGAACAAACATGAAAATAACATGGACTTTATCTCTTGTCTGTTCTGATGCAGGAAATCTTAAGTAAAGATCTTTCATCTCATCTGCTCCCTGGTCATTTTTTAAACTGCAGATGCTGGGGAATGAACCTGTGATCTTCTGCATGCATAGCACGTGTGGGAATATTGAACTGTAGTCCCTCATTTGGTTTGCTTTGTGAAAATAGTAACTTGTGCCCTTCCTTTTCTATCTTGGGTTTCCATTCCACCTGCCCCAATACACCAAATTGAAACCAAAATCTAGTATGTAAAGGTCTGGATACTGGATGTTCATGTTCCATAAAGTTTGGAGAGGAACAGTTTCAATGACCCAAACACAGAAGGATAAGTGAATAACCAACTGCTCAAACTGTGATTGTGTTATACTTTGCTAGCATGGTTACCATCAAATGCTCAAAGATAAATTCTGAACCAATTAGTAGTTTTGCACATGAACACTTATCCTCTGCTTAGGAAATGTAGTGTACGGGTAAAAGAAGGCCTCCGGTCAGAGAAACTTTTGGGAATCCAGAATTCAGTTCTCCACCATCACTATTTATGAGTTGTCCCCATGGGTTATTTTTCTGGGGCTGCCTTCACATCAGATGTGCTGCTCAGCAATTGTGCTTCTGTTTGCTTGGTGCTAGGTTAAATGCACCATTAGATAAGTATACAGAGGATATGTTGTAATTTCTGGCCTGTTGTTTTGGTTACATTCCACTGGGATAAAGAATGGAGTTTCTGTCAATGATCTTGCAGGAGCACCTTTCCTTTGGGATGCAGATTCCTGTCTTTCCCCAACAATTCCCTTTTGAAGAATCCCCCCCCCCGCACCCCTCAATATAAGACTGAAACTAAGAATACTTTTAGTCAAGAATGCTAAATGTGATATTTCTGAAGAGTCAAGAACAGGAGGAAGCCTGCTTTAAACTGAATGTACAGTCCAGCCAATGGAGATTGTGCATGAACATAATAATGCAGGAAATGAAGCATGCCCCAAATTTCCCTCCATTTAACACATGGGGCTCTAGAGGCAGGCACACCTAAAGCAGGTTGGGAGGTGGGTTGAAAGGTAGAGTTAAATTTATTTTTCAACTCCAACATTAATACAATCCTTTGATCAAGTATTGGGCTGAAGACTGTCCAAAGTGGCAGACTGGAGCATGTATTATGGAGAGAACATTTGTCCAAAGCATTCTGTCTTTATCCATAACTTCAGTGACTCCATGCAACAGCAACCCTACGATGGCATTGCCATAGACATGAGCATAACAAAGACCTGAAAACATAAAGGAATAACATTCAACAAATTAGGATGGGGAAAGGGGAAAAATTCCAGTAAATAACTGTAAGATCGAAGTGCAAGAACCATTTCATGCAGTTCCAATAAAACAAAAGAAGATTCTAGAAGTACAGTTCCTCACATGCCAAGGATAAAGATAGCTGAACATTGAGGCTATAATACAGTTCTGAAAAACCACAGCCATTCAGTTCATAGTTCTGGCAAAACTAAGCAGCTCAGCTTGATGGATAGCCAATCACTTGATCTGTTTCAGTCCTTTTTCAATGAAAGTCTTAATCCAAAGCAAAGCTTCAGAAATCTGTATGACTTGTATTCTTCAAATGGCTATGGAAATCCTGCCGGGTTTTTCTATACAGATCTCCAAGGAGTACTTCTTTTTTTTTTCTCTTCTCCCAGTACACCCACCACATTCTGCATTCTGCTTGCATACAAATGTAACATTCCTCCCCGCTCCCACACACACCCCAAACTGCCTGGCCTTCATTTCGTTTCTTCAGTCCTGGTGGCTTCTTCACATAATACAAAATTCCTACACAAGAGACTTGCATGCAGCAAGAATTAGCTTGAAACTCAGATAATCACATTTCATTATTGTTTTACGCACAGGCTTTCAGCTGAGTATGCACAGTTCATTCACTAGTTAGATGGTTAGTTATTTGAAACATTTGTGTATTTTCTGTCTTTCTGCCAAATGGCACTGAAAGTGACTCAACAAAATTCCTTTCAAAAGTCAACAATCGTAGAAAAAACAGGCAACAATAAAAATTCTACTTTCATCCACTTTTTAATGGATAAAAATAGAAATTGACCAAGTCAGCAGCCAGTAAACCACATGCAGACCAGATACGGGAGAAAGACGTAAGGAAACAAAATGAAAGAAATGCAATTAAAACACCAACGTTGCCAACAAACGAGCAAGACAGACTTCTCCTGGCCCCTACAAGTAACCGACAGCATGAGCGAGGGAAGGTGCTCCACTGTTGGGGCACCACCGCAAAGAAGGCCCCTCACCCAATCCCTGCAAGAAAGGCGTCCAGAGAATGGCTGCTCTCAGCGGCCAGGGAAGGGAGCGAGCAGTTTCCCCAGATGGCGGGAGGATGTGATTGGCCGTGGCTTCCTGGCACACACCTGCTAATGACAACTATGTCAGGTTGTACAGCATGCTCATTTTCATGTGCTTTTCATGCTAGTGACCATGAGCTATGAGGAACTGTTTCTGTTTCACTTTTGAAATGTGAAGTGCTTTGCAGTGATTGTCCTCTATTATTTTAATCTACATATCTGCATAAGTACAGGTGGTCTTGTGCTTATATGCCCACGTTACTTTTCACACCCTTCCTTCCTTCCTTCCTTCCTTCCTTCCTTCCTTCGTCTTTGTTTGGTGGGGGTGGGGAGGGGTGGGGAGATGTAATGGTAGTGCTGAGAGTTGACGGTCCTGGCACAGCCCTATCTTTTGTTCCTACTTTTCAAAACTGCTCACCTTTCTGGTGATATGGAGTGACCTCTGCTGGACAAAGGCGGTGATGTTGTCCAGCATATTCCAAGATGAAAAGCCCGGGACTGGTTGTCTTGTACCCACCCACAGAATATTTAATGAAGATGGCGAACAGGTACTAGAGCATATGATGGATTTTTATGGCATGAATTTGACAGTCTTCTAAACACCTATTTTATCTAAACAATGGGTGGGTTTGCACATCGCACTGAGCCACCCTACAAGCAAGCTACAGTATGCTGGTGTTTGCACGCAATGACTTTTGGACTCACTGTGGGTTGTTTTTCCCTCCCTTTGTCCTCAGTCCTCCAGCTGGCTTTGGCTTGTATCCCAGTATTCTTCATGGCATAACCCCCTTTGTCTCCTTCCCCTTGTTTCAATCACTCAACATTTTAGTTCACCACCATTTTATCCCCAAAGCCTCAGAAAAGTACAATCAAGGTCATTTTTAAAAATTCCCTTTTCTTGGCCTTCAGAAATTAAAATGTCATTGAATGAGTGACAGTCCTTCCAAAGTGCCATTTTGGCATCTGTGGAAGAACAGTCACAGGCAAGACCAAGCAGCTCCATATCCCTTGCAAGAGTCGTTCCACTGGGTCTGAACAACACAACAACCATGAGCAACAACACCCCTAAAAGAAGCCGAAAGTTCTCCTTGTAGCTTACTCATGAAAAAGAAGTCTTCCTGTGGAGACCATGCCAGGACCAAATGACCTGACAACCAACCATGCCTGGTTACCAATGGTAGATTGTTATGTCACATGAAGCAGTTCAATACCTTAAGGCCATAACTGTGTTAAGTCCCACTGAACTCACCACACTGAACTCTGAGTTAATATACACCGCTTTGGTTTTCCAACACATAGAATAGTCAGTTAAAATGGGTAAAATTGGCAAAACATGGGTTTGGGTCTGCTTAGAACAGACACATTGCAATTAATGTGACAAATCAGTCATTACTAACTTAAATTTCATTGATTACAACGGGTGTGTTCTAAGCCAAGTCTGGATCCAATCCATTCTTCTTAAAACTTTTCTATGAGTGGTTAGCCTGAAATAGCATAAAGAGGACTAAGATGACTTGGCCCTCTTTATTTTCATAGCAGCTGATGTCACTCAGTGCTGATCCCAATGACACGATCTTTTCCCTGCAAAAATGATACAGTTCAGGTTTCATTCTTCCATGCGCTTTGATTTACTTTGCAATCACCCTGTGGAAATTTGTTCTTGTGAAACCGTCAAACATATATTTGGCTACTGGCTACCATGAAATCACTGTCAATGGTTCATGCCCTGCCTGATTCTGGTTCATTTTACAAGGACCAGTCTTCCCCCCAGCTCAGATGACCATTCTGAACTGGGATGTCTGTCAAAGAACTCTAGTGAATTTACTGTTTGGATTGCTTAAGCTGATATCCCTGCCCAAGTTGCATGAACCATAACTGCAAAATTGCTGCATGATAGGAGATAAGTAACTGTGAACAAAGATCTTTATGATTGAAATGCGAAGGAATATCAAGTATTGGCTGGGTGTTTTTTCAGATTCTGAATTTCAGAAGTAAAAGTTGACCTACAATTAGGAATGAAAGACTATCAGTCAGGATTGATTGGATGGACAAATTTCCTATTCCCAACAAAAGTTACATGGGTAAAACTAACTTTGGGGCTGAATGCCCTGGTGCCAGTCACAGTATATTCTATGAAGATGACAATCATGTAGAAAAAAGTAGATAACATTCTTTCTACATGGAGTCCTGTGAATTTTATTGTCGTCTAACCTTCCATAAGCAATGTTGGACATTGACTAATAACTAAAGATAAGAAGGTATAAAAATATGAAACCCCAGGATGACTCAATTTCTGCCCATCTGAATAAAAAAACCCAGAACACAGCTGGAACACAGGATGCTGCCTTACAGTGAGTCACACCATTGGTCCATCTACCCCAGTGCTGACAACACAGACTGGCAACAGCCCTCTTTGATTCCAGGCAAGATTCTTTCTCAGTTATAGCTGAAGATGCCAGGAACTGAATCTGGTACCTTTTGCCTGCGTAACACACATTCTGTTTCTGAGCTACATCCCATCCTCTCTGTAGCCACACAATAAATCGATAATACAAGGGACACCCTTCGTGGTTTGGGCCTGGATTTCAAATAGCAGCTCGCATGCAAAACCTTGGCAGCATGTCTTTCTCTTTGGACTCAAATTCTCACCCATTAATTAATTAATTGTAATTATAACAAAACCAAAAGAGGAAAGAACAGACAACGGCAACAAATAAGAACAAAGTATATGCATTCACAATAATTAATCACAACACCATTAATTATAAGAGAGAGAAAGAGTCAATACATCTGCATAGATATAAGATCATCTAAATAAGCACACAGATGAAATTGACAACTGTAGGATATGTGTAGGGTACATGGAGCAGGAATGGAAAGATGTTTAGTCTTGGAAGTAGTGGGTGCTCATCCTGTTCCAAGCTTAAATTATGAGTTGCAGCTGTTAGGACTCTTGAAATCCACTTTTGCTGTCTATCACAGATTTTTCAAGAAGAAAATTTATGCAAGCAAAAACTTCTGACTAAAAAGAAGCCACCACAGAGCAGGCTTACATCAGCCATATTATATCACCAGCATCTAGCAGAACTTACTAACTTTCCAATTCTCTGTGGTGTCCAAGTAACCTAGAAAATAAGATTTAAATGGGCCTATGCCACATGGTTAGGATAAGCAAATGGGGTTCTAAGCCACACAGAGACTTTTGGTAATGCACTTTGGTGCATAAACCATGAGAAGGGACTCTGCTGGAGTGGAGCGGGGTGGTGTAACTTAAGCAATACTAAATTTGAAACAGTTCTGGTGTTTTGATATGCAAGCACTTCTACACTACATACTTAATGGCACATTCCTATGTAAGGTTAGCAGATAAAAGGCTTCCAGTTCCCGGCTTGCCCCAGTCAGCATGCTGGGACTGGGAGGCCATTTTTCTATCTAAACTTGCATAGGTTTGCACTCTAAACTGATTTAATACTTATTCCATCAACACCAGGAGCATCACAGACCATCATTCTAGGGATCTGGAAAGCAGACTGCCCAGTCATTCACTAAGTTATAAGTCTTCGAATTCTCTGAGGCAAGCTATGATAGTTAAAACAGATATAAAGGTGAGTCTGGGTGTGTCTGTGCATGGAGAGTGGCTATTGCTGTGGGCATATTTGGACTTCTGAGTGACACGGGTGCTCTCACAAAGTGGCTGGCATGGGACAGGCTTGCCCATTCATCAAATGCCCACCAGAGTGAGAATGGCTGGTTAAAAACATCCCTTTCCTAGTGGGTAAACTGATGAGACTAAAGAAAAGTAACTTGCCAAGATGTTACGCACAAGGCAGAGGTGAGCTCTGAATTCCAATGGCCCACTCAGCTGAGCATAAATAATGATGCTCAGGGTAGCCCTTCACTGGGCACCATCTGAGCTTCACAAATCAAGAGGGGCAGGGAGCCAGGTGGGCTCCAAGAAAGGTGTCTACAAGTTAGATGGGCTAGATGGGCACGAAGTCTGACTTGGGATAAAGCAACATTCTATGTTCCCTCTGTCTGAAATTTTTTTGCCCTCCTGGTTATAACACCGTGTGGATTTCTAATACAGATATGCTACTTTTCTACCCATGGCCAGTAGGATGATTGCATGATACAAGAATGTTTCCACAAGTCAATGATTCAGTGCCCTATGATCATGGAGCGCTAATGAAGACACTTCCATGTCTAAAATATATGGGGAGAGTCAGTGAATATTATCATGAAGTCATGTTCACCTGTGAGGGCACATGGGCAGGTCTAGTGAGGCTCAGTGGAATATGTCTCCACAAAAGATCCCACATGGAACCACTGAAAGCTGAATTAAGCTTCCATGTTTAGATGGAAGCATCAGATCCTGGATTAGGAACAGGGGCTGGGCATCACTCATGGCTTGCTTGGGGATTTTTGGAGAAGTCGGGCAGTGTACTGTTGCAAAATGAATTCTGGATGATGAATCTTAGACGAGTCAGGAAATCTGAATTCTGTATTTTTCAGACCTAGAGGGAACACTGGGTTAGTACTATCTAATATGGAGAACCAGCTAGCATAGAGATCAAATGTGTCATAGTGTCGGAGTGCTGGTCTAGAACTTGGGAGATCTGGGTTCCACAAAATTCACTGTGTGACCCTGACCAATCACTGGATCTCAGTCAGTATCTCAGCAGAGGAGAAGGATCATCTATGCCTCCTTGAGCTCTTTGGATGAAAGGTGGAATGTAGAGGTAACAAATACATGAATAGTGTATGGGTGATAGAGTGCAAATGGAAAAGGATACACATGACACCATGCATCTGCACATTCCTTTTCTTGGATACTACTTTGCATACTCCCAAAATGGAACCCATGAAGTTCTTGAATTGGAATGGCTGAGAAAGAGCATGGAATGACAAAGACGGTGGACTTGCTTGGCGACAACTATGACAGACTGGTAACAAATACATCAGCAGTTCCTATCTATTTAGAGCAATGGTCATAAGCGCATTTCACTTTGTGCTGGAAGATGACCTCAGATGCTAACACAACTTCCATGATTTTGTTTACTTTTCATGGTGGTATCTATGTCTACAATCTGTCAATGGAATATGGCTACAAAATGAAGCTTTTGGGTGTTCCAGTATATGTCAAGATCATGGACATGTTCACAATGCCCACCACGTCAGTGCCCTGTCTCTTATTTTAATGACCTGGTCCAATCTACTAAGAAAAGAAGAGAGGAGAGGAGAGGAGAGGAGAGGAGAGGAGAGGAGAGGAGAGGAGGAGGGAAGAGAGAAGAACAGAGCAGGGCAAAGTAAAGTTCTATATCATGATAAGATGTATAACATTTGCTACATCATGGCATCATCTTCTTCATCATCATTAGAACTCTTTTACTTTGCAACTCCCTCCTTTTGTTGGTCTTCACAACCATCTACTAAAAGATAAGGAGCTGAGCCTAAGACTGGCCAAGTCTACACAAGACATTGAAGGAAACATAGCTACTCATACAAGCAGGGCACATGCTTTGGTAACAGCAGAATCTCCAGTTACAAAAACCTGTCCTTGGGCCCCGGAGAGGTACTACTAGTCTGATGAAAAGTTGGTATTGGCAAGAAGAGCTCACTTTCCTTGCAAAAGCCAGCTTCATTCATATAGTCAGAACACAGACCTATTTCAGGCCAAAGCTAGTCCATTAGATTCTTCAGTCATCCAACTTCACTTTGGAAAGTCATGGAGACCAGGTCAGCATGCCAGTGTTGCCATTTTAAAAGTTACTGAGAGATGTTCTTCTGACTTGAACTGTAGGAGTGACTTGCTGGGGTGCTCCTGTGAGTGCGTCTCTGCAAATCCGAAAGTACAGGAGTGGGCTGTATTTACTTGTTCTGAGCAGAATACTAAACATTTGGACCTGCCAAAAGTTCACACTCTTATACTACCTGTCAAAGGAAAACAAGTCCCAGTGGGTGAGTCCTTGAATCCCCAGCTCTGCCTCACGGGTGGGAATTGTACAGCATCACCCCACAGGCTGAATCCAACAATTGTTCAGTGCTCTCCCCCTTCAGCAATCTTGCCCAGAGTGGTGATGGCTCTCCAGCTGCCCTAACTAAAATCTGTTATAAACATGGGTGATTGAAGCAAGGGCCTTCTACCTGCAAGGCTGTATGATGGTTGCCTCTTTTGGAAATGGCAAAAACTTTGAAGCAAGGAAAGAATACCGCTACCAAAAAAAAGGGGAAAGAAGTATGCTGTCGTGCATATCCACCTCTCCTCTACAGGGACTGCAACACCCATGATTCCCTTTGACTGCCAGTTCCTGGGGGGCAAGCTGTGCCAACTGCACATGGAAACCATGTGGTTTATGGGGGTCAGATGTGTTGAATCAGGACACCGGAGAGAAGTACAGCATCCCTGCCAACATTCCTGGGAGCTGGCATTCTGGAAGAAGGCTCTCTCTAGCAGCCTTCTTCCTCGGGCTGCTCCTTTCTTTTCTCTGCCCCCCTCTCTCTTGTCTGTTCCTCTCATCCTGCCTTTGTTTCTCTCACGCCCTCCTCCTTTCTTCGTCTTCTCCTTCATCGCCGTCCTCGTCGCCGTCTTCTTTTTTTAAAAAGCAGTTGTTTGATGCTGCACTGCAGGGGTTTGTCCCCTGATTGGTAGGGGTGAGCATTTCAAAGGCCAGGCGGCTGGAGGAGGAGATGAACGGAATATTATGCTAATCCAGAGGGAGGAGGGACCCGCCTCTCTCGCCTGCCGTACTAGGGGAGCCGGGGCTGACTGAGAGCGAAGCGAACAGCAAGGAAAGGTACAAAAGAGAGGCTTCGGTCGGGGAGAAGCCCAAGCGAGGGCGAGCAGAGCTCTCCTCTCTTGCCCCGCGGGCAGAGGTCAGCGAAGATTTCTCTCGCCTTGGAGATCCGGGAAGAAGGAGCACAGCTGTAACCCAGCTTCTCTTCTGGAGGGATTCCTCCTCGCACGCGCGCACACGCCGCCGCCGCCGCCCCCAGGGTGGAAAGCAGAGATCAAGCCGACCCCGAGCAGAAACTCCCTCGGTGGGTCCTTGCTGGTGGCACAAGAAGGGAAAAGGCTTCAGCGCGCATCTCTCCCTCGCTCGCTGGCTGGCTGGCTGGCTGGCGCGTTCGCTCTCCTCGGAGAACATGAACCGGGCAAGACGGCTCTTCGGGACAGCTTTCTCTTGCGCGTCTATCTCCTTGCTCTGCGTCGGGACGCTGGTTCGCCTTACCGATGCCAAAGGGACCTATTACCGCCACCCCGTGCCTATCCCTTACGGCAACAGATACAACCTCTATACCTCAGGATCTAGCCCGCAGCTCACTCCGGGAAAGCCCATGGGGAAGCACAAGTAAGCCATTCCAATTCCTTGCTCGTTCTTCGCGCTAGCCTTCCTTGCGTTCCCCACCCCAACCGCGACCGAAAAAGCGAGAGGAAAATGAAGAGGAGGAAGAGGAGGATACCTTCCGAGGGACCGCTCATAGGGCGATTTCATGCCAAGGGCGTTTGTATGATAGGTGTGCGTGTCCTTTGAAGGTGTTTGGAAAGGAGAATCGCAGTGGAAATGAGAGGGCGTTTTGAGCAGAAGGGGGGACCTGGGCTTAGAGCCTAGATCAAACGTTTTCTGGGCGCGCGCGCTTGCCTCCCCTCAGCCCAGCTCCTTCTCCTCCTCCATCCCAGCTTCTCGCACCCTTTCCTTCCATGCTTTCCAGGAAAACAGATCTGCAGAGCACATATGGATTTCAACATTCCAGAATGCTCAAGAAAGGGAGCGAGGGTGGAGATGCAGAGGCGAGTAGGGACCGGATTGCTGTAACGGGCGCATATTCATTTCATTTTTTCAGTCGAGTCAGGGCTGCCTGCTTCGCGGGCCGGGGCTTGATGTGCAGATCCATATGCAAGGAAGGACGCTGAGCTGAGGAGAAGTTTCTCGCTCCTTCCTCCCGCTCCCCGCGGCCCCTCCTCTCCCCCAGGCTTCCAGACGCACGGCTCGATCGCGAAGGAACATTTTCCATTGGCATAGGGCGAAAACGGCGAGCGGAGCCCGTTGGCGCAAAACGGCAAGCCACAGGTGGAGCGGAGGGAGGACGGATTCTCCAGCCAGCCTTCTGCCTGACGACTGGAGAGGATTCCCCCGCCTCTCTCTCGCGCGCGCTCTCTCCTCCTTTCTCTCTCGAAGAACTCCTCGGAGCTGAATCTGTCTCTTGGCTGGGTGGAGCGGAGCGAAGTTTGCAGAGCGCTGGAGGAGCGAGTGCCAGCGGGGCGGGACCACTCCTCTCCCGTTCTCTCGTCCTCTGCCAAATGTGGAGGTCACCTACTTTTGCTCCAGAGGAAGGTTGCTCAGGTGGTCCGGTCAAAGGGCTCAGCTCCCCTAAAAAGGACTTCTCTTCTGTTCGTTTTTTGAGCAGGCCACCTGTGGTCTTCCAGATGGCGGGGAATACCACTCCCTCCAGCCCCAGCTGGCATGACCAACTGCTAGAGTTGATGGTACCTCTAGGAGTCGTAAGAAGAGCCCTGTAGGATCTGACCTGCAGTCCATCTAGTCCAACATTCTGTTCAAACAGTAGCCATGGGAGACACACACGCAGGACATGAGGGCAGCAGTGCCCCCCCACTCATGTTCCCCAGTGAATGATGTACACTTTCACGTCACCCTTGATGCTGGAGGTAGGACAGGGCCATCAAGATTAGTAGCCATTGATGACCGTCTCCTCCACGAATTTGTCCAGGACCCTTTTTGAAGCCATCCAAATTGTTGGCCATCATATATCTTGTGGGAGTAAATTCCATAGTCTGATGAAGTGCTCTCAGAGAAGTACTTCCTTTTATTTCTGCTGACTCCCCCACCAACTGGCTCATGGGATGACCCCACAGCACACAAGTATTATGGGAGGGGAATAAAAAGTCTCCCTGTCCACTTTCTCCACACCATGCATAATCTTGTACACCAAAACATCTGAAGGGCACCAGCCTGCATACCTCTGTGTTAAGGGATGCAAAGCCAAATTCTTCCAAATCCTTCCCTCTTGTAACTCCACCAGCCCTACCTAATTTTGTCCAGTGTGAGGGCAATAAGCTCTTGGAGGGATGGTCCATGCCACAGTACTTCATTCCTAGAGTCCAGCCTCCCCTAACTGAGCCCTGCCTGGGTGTTGGGTGTACAGCTTCTATCACTGGCTGGGGCTGATGAAAGTTAGCAGCAATCCAAAGTTATCTGGAATGCACCTGCTTGGGCAAGGCAGTTGTAATACTTAGGAGAGTGCATGTGTCAGTGAGCTCACAGGTGGACTGTACCCAGTTCATAGGGTGGGATCCAGGGTTAGTCATACTTGGTGAAATCAATGGGACTTCCATTCACTGTGACTAACATCAACCCCATTGACTTCAATGACTCTGCCCTAAGTATGACAAATCTGGATCCAACCCACAGAATTTGTCATTCTTTGGCACATTTAGTCTGCTGTCTTGACCAGAAGCAGAGGCATTGCTGGGCATTTGAAAGCTATCTTTCCACTGGCATCAGTGGAAGGGTTTTTTCTAAGCTTAATTACCATGCGGAGGAGGAATTCAGGCTGCCCAGGGACAGGATGGTTAACCTTTTCCTCTCCAAGTGTGAACACCCTGGACCCCACCAGCACCAGCATCAGGACCATAGCAGCTAACTTATGAGAAACCTCCCATTGGCAACAGTGTACTGGGGAGGCTGAGGAATGCCGTGGCATGGAGGGCAGGTGGTGATCATTCTTCTCTCATCAGCTGCAACCTCCCTTGAAAATTGTCCCCTCCAATGTGGCACTTAAAAGAAGCGGGTGGAAAACACTTCCATTCAATCCAGTGGACACTTTGGGCTCTGGGAAATAGATCAAACAGCCTGGGAAAGAAATCTGGCCTAGGGCCTCATGGTCCCAGGTCTAGCAATGCCCCTTCCCAGGAGTGAGCTCCTTTGAACTCAGTGGGATTTTCTTTTGGCTGAGTTGACATGCACAAGATGGGGCTATTGGCTTACAAAGAGCTCCAAAATGGCATTACATTCCTCCTCACAACAACCCCTGTGAAGTAGGCCTGCATTGTGCCTATTTGCAAGTGGAGAACCAAGAACACTGCTTCAGATTTCATCTGAAGAGACTTTAGAAGGGGGCAGGGGAGATTCTTAGCAAGGTTTAAAGGCCTGCCTGTGGACTTCCAGATTAAATTGCAAACAGCGGTTTATTTCAGGAGCATTTGCTAGCATTGCTTTTTATATCACTCCACAACTTTAGCAGTATTATCTATACAAGACAAACACTCACACACTCACACAAAGCAAAAGGCTTTGTGTGTTTGACCTGCATTAACTAGTGCATAGGCTGGTTTAATTGTTTTCAATAATTGTCTCTCAGTATGTGGAATAAATGAACTGGGCAACATGCTGATTTTCCTGAGGAATAATCACATGTGGTCTGAAGCAGAGTTGGGGGCAGCAACCCCCTGCTGTCCTGAAATGGCACCTCTGAGACAGAGGCAAAGGGATGGGGACATGTCTAAGAGGCTGTACAATAAATCCATTGAAGGATAAAGTGGCATGAATGGTGTGGAGCAAGAGGAGAGAAGGCTGTATGTGTGTTTCTCCCTGCCTTTCCCATATAACACTGGATCTTGGGGTCACCCAATGGCAGTAGATTCAGGGCAGACAAAGAAAGTATGTCATGCACAACCCATAATTAATTTATGGAATTTGCTGCCATCAGATGTGCCATGGCTTGGATGGCTTTAAAGGAGGGTTCATGGAGGATGGGTCTGTCGATGGAGATCCACATTCAGAAGCAGTATGACAATGAATGCCAGTTGCTGGGATGCAATAGATGGGGGTGGAGTGGAGAGAAAGGGTTTGATGCCTTCATGCCCAACTTGTGAGTTTCTCAGAAGCATCCAGTTGTAGAAAACAGGATCCTGGCACCCTGATCCAGCTGAGTTTTCTTATGGGTTGAGATTCTGACCTACATCTTCTGATTTTAACTCTGCCCATTCGACCACAGGGGTAGTCACTGCTAGCAGACTTTCTTCCCAGTCCATGCATCTTTTACTGTGACTTTTCTAAATAGTGAACAGTAGGAAATATCAACAAAGTCAGCAGGAAAGGACATTTGTAGAGATAACTACAGAGGTTTTGGTCTAGATTTATTCTGGATCTACTGGTTTGGTGGAAGTGGACTTCCCTATCTTTCCTTCCCATGGTAGTCCCTTCAGACCCCTGAAGATGCTACACAAACAGTCAGTTGAATAGGTTGACCTATGATGTGGGAGGAATCCCAAAATCAGGCAGATGGACCTTCCGTGAGCAGATCTCTTCCTCTCAGGGTAGACAACCAACAGGTTACTTGTCTGTATATAATCACAGAATTTGTACTCCAATCCAGCTTCTGTATCAATCTGCAAATTTTAAACAACTGCAGTGAAATGTGTACTATTTCATGTGCAAAATACACATTTGTGTATACATTTTACCTGAAATACCCATTTTCCTACATACCAAATAATAAATGTGAATTTTGTTTGAATTTATCCTAAAGCAAGCATGTTTGTATCCATTTAATCTAAAATATGCATTTTTGTACACATCATATTATGTTGTTTGAGCCCAGAATTGCACTGAAAACTTAAGCGAGTGGAATAAGTGAAGAGTAATTTGTGTTCTGATCTATGTATGTATTAGGCCAGGGAGCATGAGGCATGACACACTGAGGAATGAACAAATTCCTCAAGCATCTTGTAGTGTACAGGATTTTAATTTGGGATCAGATGTGTCTAGCTGCTACAACCCACATGCACTCTGTGCTGAGCCTGTACTGCTCAAGAGCAATCATAGTGAGCCCAGCAGCCATGCTAGAAGCATGATAAAATATGTAAGACTAGAGCAGAATCCCACCATGCTGCATCATACCTCTCTTCTTTGGGCAAGCTTTGTATTTGGTCCCACTGTGGCTTTAAAGTGCTGGATTAGATACAATAAATACAGAGGTAGAGGTGTACAGAGGTGGGGAGAATGAGCCATCAAAGAATTATCTCCCAGACAGATGCTTTATAAGAACATAGAAACATGAGGGATGTCTTTCCTATCCATGCCACCTGTTGAAGATGCTGAGTTCTGTGCCTTGCCATCAAACATCCCCTAGGTCATTTCTTCTCATCTGTATCAGACAAGAAAGCCTTGTAGGTGCATTGAACCCAGGACTTCTGACACTTTAAGCAAGAAACGTACACCTAAATGTAATAGCCTCAGCCTAGAGTGATGGATTGTTAAACCAGATTAACACATTTGCCAAGGTTCAAGCCCCATTGAACTGAGCGGCCATGCACAGGATTGTAGGTGTATGGTGCAGATCTGGGTCTGTGCTGATCTGGAATGTAGTTCAGCATGGGCAGTCTGTAGTCTGGTCTGCTTTCTGAAGTTCAGACAGACTACCTGAATCCGCTGCCTTCTTCCATACTATCTTGCTTGGCTTTGATCTTCAGCAGAAGCCCTTCGTAAAGCACTATCATCTTCAGTGGCCCATGCAATGAGGATGTGAGAGAGGGTAATCTGAGCTGTGGAACTCCCTGCCCAGAAATGCTAGGCTGGCCCCCTCTCTGCTGTCACTCTACCATCAGGCCCTTTCAGGCAAGCAGTCCTATGGCGTGTAGCATGGTGTTCCAGTGGGACAAAGCTCAAGGAACCAGGCTTCAGGTTGGATGTCAGGAAGTACTTCTTGATGATTAGGACCCCTAGGATAGGCAATGGGCTTCCGAGGGAAGTGGTTGAGTCCCCATCAGTGAGGTGTTCAAGGAAAGATTGGACAACTACATGTTGGGGATTACATGACTAGAGCTGGCTGAAGGCGGAGGTCAAACTAGATGGCCCAGGAGACCCCTTCTGATTCACCTTGTTTCTGTTTTTCTATGTAAGCAGGTCTCTTTGACAGGTTCTCTTTTTATCCTGTGATTACTGTGTTTCATTAAAACTGTTCATCTATGGAAGTGAGCCACCTTAAGTGGCATGCTCCTTGTAGAAAGGCAGGGTAGAAATTAAATTAAAAAAGAACAGTGTTAAGATAAAATATGCTGGTGCTTTCGGTAGTTCTTGGCTCTTCCCCTTTTGTCCTTAGCCCCACCCACCACTGCGATATGGTCCCAGAAAACTTTTTTGAATTTGTCCCTTAGGCTGAAACAGATCAACACCTCTGCTCCATCCCATGGTTTTTAATTCAGCTCCATTTTGCCCATGATACAGAGAACCTGTATCAAAAGCAAATGTGGGTGTCTTCAAACTCCTCAATCTTCCTGCAAGCACATTTCTGAGTATTTATGATCTGGCCCAGTTTTCCTTTTTGGTCCCAACCAGACAGTTGATATTTACTGAGCTGCACATAAGTCTCATAAAGGGCTATTTCATCCTTTCACTGCTAGACGATATGGGAATAACTCTGGCTTAGAGCCACAGGACGCATTGCACTAAGCACATTGCACATTGCTAGGGATATGGGAGAAATGCATAATAGATTCAAATGAATGTGAATTTCTACAAACCCAACTTGTGGATTCTGCTGTGAAATCTTCCTTCCTTCCTTCCTTCCTTCCTTCCTTCCTTCCTTCCTTCCTTCTTTCCTTCCTTCCTTTTTACTTAAATTTAGTTGTAGAAAAATAAGAAAAAATAAAACACACAGATTGAAAATGCACATTTCTTCCCATAGGATAAAGCATGAAAAAGTGCATGGGGGTGGAATTAGCCATTTCAGAAGTGCAAATTTGTGCAAGTGCTCATGAATATAAGTTCAAGGAATGGAAAAAAATCTAATTCAGTCAATGAGCAGATGACAGAAGAAAAAGCACCCAGCAGTCTGCAAAATGCAGATAGAACAGAATTAACAAAACCCATACAACCATATATGTAGGTAAAGCTTTTCTAATGATTTACTCACATGCAAGTATATGAAGGCCTGATTCAGATCAGAACCAGGATATACTAGGAGGGAAACATTTCCTTGCCCATTTGTTTTATGAAATCCCTCTTCCACAGGCCACTTCCTAGGGGATTTTCTGGTACCTGGCATCTGTTACAATATTATTGTAAATTGGTACACTATTTACAATAATAGTGTACAACAATTTACCTGTGTATTGTTGTGGTAAATATTATTATTTACCCCTATCTGGACACAGGTAAAAATATCATTTAAATCCCAGTGAAAAATAAATAAATACAAAATGCTGGCATTGCTCATCAAGTTTAAAGGGGGAAAGTGCATAGATTTTATCTATGCATGTTTCCTCTTTCAGAACGCATGCATCTGCATGTCTAGTGCAAATTATCTCAGTTTATACAGACTTATATACATTACAGTCTGTATATAAGCACAGTACTGCCATGGAATGTGGCAAAACATCTTATGTGTCTGTTTCCATCTCAATATGAGCATGTGAATTTTGTGTTCAGGTACCAGTGCTCTAGTACACATGCACTTTCACAAAATCCATTTGTGTAGCACTTAGGCATTGCCAATTTTAAAAAGGGGACAAAAGAGGGCTTAGATCAGCACAAAACTTGCACCTGCTATTTGATTTAGAAAGATTGCTAAAGTTTAAATAGAAATCTGAGAATTCTCACCTGGGATGAAGGATTGCTGCCAGGTGACCTCCGTGGCTACTCCGTCTGTTGTCCTCGTGTTGACAGCCAAAGGATCACGACAAGATCCCTGTGCTACCGTCCTTCTTAGCACTTTTCTAAAATCGTCAAACCAGATTTGGAGCGCAAACACAGGACACCTTCAAGTAAAAGACTGTTCTCTGACTGTTCCCTGGGTGGCTCCATGCAATGGCTGCCCAGATCAGAAAGTTTCCAGGAGACATCACCATGCCCTGTAATAATGCCTAGCATGGTACCTTTTACTTAGCTCCCCATTTTTCCAGGTGGATCTCTGGACATAGATAAGCACTCTTCAACCTGTTGTCCCCTAGATTTTGTAGAGTACAACTCCCACCATCCATGGGTGGTGATGGAATCTTAAGGCCAACATATCTGGGGGCCACCAGGTAGGGTAAAGTCAACACATGTACTTTCTTTGAGTCTGTCTTCACGTGAAGACATTTGGCATTGTAGAGCATAGCTGCTTAAGAAAACGTGCTCATTCATTCCCGTGTTCTCTCTCTTTCTTGCCTCCCTCCAAGATTATAAACTGCTCTTTCAGCTGGAAGAGTCTGGATGTCACGAAAGGAAAAGTCCAGGCTTAGCATATACAGTGAGAGAAACTGTTTTTGACTTTCCAGGAAGAATTTTGTAATGACTCAAAGAGATCACGTTGACTGGGTTGGTTGAATGAATAAAATAACTAACTGGTTATCTGCAGAGAATTTTAGATCTCCAGGATCTTGTTTGGATGTTTAAAAGGTTCACAGAGTTTCATCATATAGCAGAATGGAAGGGAAAATGTACTTTATAATACCTGTGAGCTAAATGTTGGGATGTCCTCAGGTCAGTCTTGCTTTACTAAGTGATCAGTCATCTATATTTCCACCCTAGTACCATCTATGGCATGGAACTAAAACAGTGACCTACATTAAAGGGCTGTTGTAAGTCTTTCTGAGTCAATGTATTGTGCATGCGAGCTAGAAGTACCACAATGTTTATTAAAGATTAATGCTTCTTCACAACTCGTGATAAACTTATGGAACTCGGTTCTACAGAATGTGTAAATCACTGCTAGTTTTAAAGGGGAACTGGAAAAATTTCTATCTTCAGAGGGTAGGGGATATTGATCATGAAAAATTCCTCCATGTATGCCTGAAAATTATCTGGACATCCTCTGTATACCACCATGCTCTCCTTCCAGGCTTCCCAGTGGAATCTGGAAGCAGGGAAATACTGGACAAGATGATCTCACAGGGCTGCTCTTGAGATCTTAATAGTGTGCCCTTTTTGAATCAAACTTGGATGGCACTTAAAAAAGCAACTTGTCCAACCTTCCATGATCTGGGCTCCTCTAGATGTTTTGGACTTTAAACCCTAGTGTTCCTGTCTATTGCCCGTGCTGGCTGGGACTGATGGGAGTGGAAGTCCAAAACCTCTAGAGGGCACCAGGTTATTTAATATTTATTTATTAAAAGCTTTTGTATGCCGTCCTATTATACAAGATCTCAGGATGGCTTGCAATATTTTAAAAGACAATTAAAAGAACAATTTCAATAAATAATAAAACAGAACAAAACAATAAATCACAAAGCAAACAGAGCGACTAAACTTAAAAACTATTAAATTTTAAAATCCTGTTTAAATAAAAAGGTTTTGGCCTGGTGCCAAAAAGAGTATAACCTTGGCACCAGGCATACCTCTCTGGGAAGTACATTCCAGAGTCTGGGTGCCACAGCAGAGAAGTCCCTACTCTGAGTTGATGACCTTTTTACCTCTCTTAGAGAGGGTTCCTGGAGTAGGGCTTCTCCCATAGATCTTAAGGGGCATGAAGGCATATAAGGAAGGAGACATTCCTTCAGGCATTCTGGTCCCAAGCCATTTAGGGCTTTATAGGTCAAAACCAGCACCTTGAATTGGGCCCTGACTTCAACTGGAAGCCAGTGGAACTGGTAGAGGACTGGCATTATGTGAAAGTAACGGCCAGACCCCGTTAGCAGCCTGGCAGCTCTATTCTGCACCAGTTGCGGTATCCGGACCATTTTCAAGGGCAGCCCCACGTACAGCACATTGCAGTAACCCAAGCAGGAAGTTACCAGAGCATGTATCACTGTTGCTAGGGAGTGCTCATCCAAGTAAGGACGCAGCTATGGATCAATCCAAGTTGTAGGAAAGCACTCCTTGCCACCGCCACCACCTGGAACTCCAGTGACAGCTCTGGGTCAAGGAGTACTCCCAAGCTGCGGACCCTGTCCTTAGAGGGAGTGCTACCCTGTCCAGAACTGGGTCAAAATCTCCTGTCTGGAGACTTGCACTGCCCACCAGCAGGACTTCCGTCTTATCTGGATTGAGGCTCAGTTTATTGGCCCTCATCCAGCCTATTACCTCGGCCAGGCACCTGTTCAGTCTAGCCACCGCCCCACCTGGAGCAGATGTAAATGAGAGGCAGAGCTGGGTGTCATCAGCATACTGATGACTCCGCAGCCCAAACTTCCTGATGACCTCTCCCAGCAGTTTCATGTAGATGCTAAATAGCATGGGGGACAAAATAGAGCCCTGTGGAACTCCATGGCAAAGCTGCCATGGTGCAGAGCTAAAGTCCCCCAGCACCGCCATCTGGAATCAGCTGGCCAGATAGGAGTGGAACCACTGCCACGCAGTGCCTCCTACTCCCAAGTGAGCCAGCCTGTCCAGAAGGATATTATGGTTGATGGTATCAAAAGCCACTGAGAGGTCCATGAGAACCAACAGGGACTTACTCCCCCTGTCCCTCTCCCTGCACAGTCATCATACAGGGTGTCCAAGGCAGATTCAGTACCATAACCAGGTCTGAAGCTAGTCTGAAATGGGTCCAGATAATCAGTTTCATCCAAGAGTGCCTGGAGTTGTCCCGCTACCACCCGCTCTAACACCTTGCCCAAAAATGGAATATTGGCCACCGGTCTATAGTTGGTGGCCACCTCTGGGTTGAGGGATGTCTTCTTCAGGATAGGTTGGATCACTGCCTCCTTCAAGGGGGCTGGGACCCAGCTCTCCCTCAGTGAGCCATTAATAACCTCCTGGACCCAGGGACCAATCCCGTAACTGGCCTCCTTAAGTAGCCAGGAAGGGCAAGGGCCAGGAAGACAGGTGGTAGAACATACCATCCCAAGGACCTTGTCTACATCATCAGGCCACAATAACTGAAACTCATCCATTAAAGATGGACCAGACGGAGCTCTGGACACTTCCTGTCCTGGAACAGTATCAACTGTGGAGTCCAGATAGCAGCGAATCTGAGGTTAGGAAAGACTGGGCTCGTCCAACCCTCTGCCACAGCAGTAACATCCCTGCCTGGGTCAACCCAATCCAGACAGCAGCCTTGTGGGGCAAAGGCTCCATGTATGCATCCATGTATCACTGGTATCACACATGTTTTCCATGCAAAGGGGACTCTGGTTGCACCCCCAGCATCTCCAGGTAACACCAGTCATGCAGCTAGGATTGGACCCCTGAGGGCAAGGGCTGGCTCAAAACCCTGACCATTGCCACACCCACATGTTATGTAGAAAAACACAAGAGAATGGAATAGAATGGAGTATTGTGGAAGATGGAATAGGTGGCAAACATTACTATTAAAGACAGGATACACTGCAACATTTTACAGGCCCATGTTCTGTTCTGTTCATCTTGATGCAGTATCCTTTTCCATTACCAGTGTAACAGCCTTCACTATACCAGTTGTAGGGGGCATCTTTCTTTGTAACTTCTTTCTAATCCCTGACTGCCCCACATATATTAACCCTGTCTAATTTCTTTGGCCAAGCAGCTTCCATTTCTTTGAGGAAGGCTGACAACAATTTTATATGGACTAGAGGTAAAATAGCTTCTAAATGAAAAAGTTTTTATGCAGGTTCTCAGACTGTAGCTGACAGTACCTGCATGTCAGTTTCATGTCTAATATCTGATTCTGATTTGGGTGCTTAGTTATATTATGGTAGATGTAAATATACATCCAAACTGTAAATATACTCCAAAATATAAAATCTGCCTTACTAGATCATATCAAAGGTCCACCTAGTTTGGCAGTGACGACTGGGCTTCCTTGGCATAAACACATAGGTTTCTCCACTCTTAGCCAGCTTTCCACTCAATATTTCATAAGAAATCCTCTAAAGATTTTCAACACTTTTTTAATGCTAAAGAGATGTTCACCATATTTTTGAGTGCTTTGCCATGTACTCCAATTTTCTTTTTCTTTCTTTTTTTTTTTTACTGAATTTCATTATTAACAAATTGCAAACACATGGCATTCCACTGGAAAGTTATTGCAGTGGTTATTCCAGGATTCCTGACTAGAGCTGCAACGAAATCCTCAAATTTCAAATTTTCTGTATTTTGGATTTTAAAATTTCAAATATGCTGCACATAATATCTGATAAGGGCCACACTAGCCCTTCCTAGGACAGTCTTCCTCAACCAGGTGTCTTCTAGTTGTGTTGGCTAGAGATGTTGGGAAACATAGAAACAGAGTGAGTCAGAAGGGGTCCTCTGGGCCATCTAGTCTGACCCCTGGCTCCAACCGGATCCACTCATGACATGCCTACTATGTGCATGTCGAAGGAGTTGTAGTTCAACACATCCTCAGGGCACCATGTTAGAACAGATTGACTTAGGAAGTCTCAAACTGGAGACACATCATGTTCACAGAGATCTACCTGTTTTAGAGATTTTAATTTGTCCATGAATTAACACCCCTACTGTCAGTATTCTGAGTGTCATCTCTGCCCATCTGCTGTGAGGACCTTCTTTCTACATCTTGCGAGTTGTTTCCAGCATTCTTTCTCTTCTCATAGTGCACTCTGCTGTGTCCCCATCCTTTTAATCCTCCTCTGTTGTGTTTCCATCTCTAACCCGCTACCTCCTGAATTTCTAATCCCATCCCATATGTTTTCCATTTGCATCTAATGACTCTGGTCTGCAATACTGTCTGAGCTTCCATCTGTTCTGGCAATGCATACCTGTAATCGTCTCCACTATAGCTATTTTTTAATTTGATTTGATTTTTACACTCCCTTTCTATCAAGAAAATGGCATTCAAAGTGGGTTAATTACTGAATGTAAAATAAGAATTGATTAAATAAAAACAAAACAAATACATTAAAAACATCATTCAAAAGACAACAGTAGTAAAATAAAAACAGCTGCCAACCCAACACCCCAGATTACATGTCAAATGCCTGCTTGGGTGAAAAAAATCCTATTTCTCTGCCAGCAGGAGGAGGAGGAGGGAGGGAGCTACCTGGTCTGCCTTGGCAGGGAGTTCCTTGGTTGGTTAAGCACAGAATCATCCATGGATCAATGGCAATCTACTCCCACCCACCTGTGATTAGGCATAGCCATCAAAGATCTCCAAATGTATAGCTCATAGTGCAAGTGCATTGCATGAAGTCCTTGCAGAATAGGAGTTCTGAGCAGTGGCATCCCTTCTAGTGAGTTACCTGAAGCCACAGAACAAAGGAAGAAAGGACCGTGTCATACTTAAACATTCATTAAGTTTGTAGTTTAATGCTAACCCACCTATTTTTACACATTTGAGCCAACATGTAAACTGAAGCCCAGTATTTTATAAAGTAGAACACGTGGTCACCGTAAGTTGCTGGTGGTTAGTTAACCTTGCAGTCTTTCCAACACATATATTTTTGTCAGGAAAATAATACGCATGATTCCTATTTTGCTTTTGGCTCATTTAAGGAAGCATGAAAAATTCTAGGGAGGTTTCCACCTATGAATTACACAGGCTGAGCGACAAATGCCTGCTGGTTCTCCGAGGCAAGTCTTAATTTGTTTATTATTATTATTCCTTTCATGATAGCTCAGTATCCACCATGGTAGTGGAGTACCCCTAAATTCTATCCTCTTTACAGCTTGATGGTATCAGCCAGTTGGTTCTTCCAAGCAAAGGGAAGGCTAAGGGAACCCTTTAACAGTTTTCCCTCACTGGCAAACGAAGTCTGGTCTGGAGTTTTTGGAAGGGGTGTGCAAACCAGATCTGGCCACCAGATGTTTGACCCATCTTTGCTTTGCTTCCAATGCAGGAGCTACTGTGCATATGTGGTGCACAAGAATGTAACATGCACACTTCAGGATGGAGTAGAAAGCTATGTGAAAGCTGAATACCACAAGTGCAGCTGGGGACCCAAGTGTCCTGGGAAAGTCCTGTAAGTATATGCTGGGATCTGCTACAGCAGGGTGAGCACTGGAGATGACTATCAACTTATTTTTGTAATGGCTGGAAGAAGTAGTTGCCTTTGCAGCAGCACCTGTGAATTGAGCACTATTCTAAAAAGTAGCAAGGGCCCTGCTAGTGTGAGCACTTTCCCAAGCCTTCATTTTCCTACTGAATCTCCTCTGCTGCTTTCTCTGCCTGCTTTGCCTTGACTTTCTTCATGCATTTGTTTCCTTTGCTATCACAGTGGCCCACGGTTGGCAAGTGTATGGCAGGGCTTTCATTGGCCATTTGTTTAGCTGGTATGGAATGTCACCTCGTGGCATAGCATGTTAGAACCACGCAAGTAAGTGCTAAAAATGACTGACTGGGGAGCTTTCTAAGTCGATTGGTGGGAGCTAAAAGGAAGCAGTTGCTCTGACACAGCACATAGTTTTATTATGGAATCTGCTACCACAAGATGTAATGAAGGCCACCCATTTGGATTACTTTAGAAAGGGATAAGACAAATTCCTGGAGGGTAGGGCTATCAATAGTACTATCATGGAGGGTAGGGATATCAAGCTAGAGCTTTCCCTAGAAGCAAAAATGACACATCATGGGAAGGCAAGAATCCCTGAAGAAGATAACCATGTTAGGGAAAGTCAACAGCGCCAGAAGAAAAAAAAAGACCACATAAGAGGTTTGACTCCATAAAGGAAGCTACAGCCGTGAAAAGCTGACCAGGGCTATTATGGATAGGGTATTTTGGAGGGCTTTCATTCATAGGGTCACCATAAATCAGAGATTACTTGACATTACATAATAACAACAATGAAGGCCATCTCCAGCTGATAGTCATATTCATATTACCCTGAATATCAAAGCAGTATGCCTCTGTATGCCAGTTGCAGGGGAACATGAGTTGGGTTGTTATTCACTCACGTCCTATCTGTCCATTTCTCATACATAGCTGGTTGGCCACTATGTGAACAGCACGGTTCGTCTTCAGTTCTATTGCACAGATGCAATGAACATTACAGTTGCAAGAGTGGTTAGTGGCTTGGGAACATTGTGATGATGCAAAGCCATCAAAGAGAGACAGACATATGACACTTGGCACTTACGGTATGTGATGCCTAATTTTAGGACAATCCAGGCAGCGGTTTCCCATGTTTCCATTACAAGCTTTGTTTTCCTGTGTCATCATCTGAAGCTCTTACATATCAAAAGCTTAACAATTGGAAAGGTTCTCTTATGAGTGCCTGCTTCCAACAAAGGTCCATGCTAGCCAAGAGTCCAGAAGCAGCTCAGTATGACCATGTATTTCTTGGAAGTTGACCCAAATATAGCATAAATCCTTCACATGCTATGGACTGAAACCAATGATCCCGAAGTGGAAAGAAAATCCTCATCAGCCCCATTCCACAAATGTTTGCAGAAGAGAATTCATGCAGTCCTGTCAAATGCTGGGGTGCATGTGAGTGGGGAGCACTGGCAGATCTTCATCTTCAGCACTGGCTTCACTTTTTTCATACATCAGGTAGGAAACAGCCCTTCACTGAGCAGATGTTTTCAGAAGAACCCCTTGGAGTCCACAATAGAACTGACCCAAAGGCAGATAACAAAGATGCTTTACAAAAAAATGATAAATCTCAGTCCCAAGGGACTTACACTCTAGTCCTAGACACAGGGGGACTAAAAGAAGGAGGAGGAGATAAAGACAGGTTAAACAAGGACAGAATTGGTGGTTATGTCAAGTATGCATACTTTAGGCTTCGTTAAAGTAGAGCAGCCTTATGTGGAGAGGGTTCGGAGTTTAATCTGTCCCATTTATAACAAATGAGGACCTACCTGGCTTTATCTGCCCTTTATTACTTTGAATACCATCATGGGATTCATCCCAAAGAACCCAGAGTTTTGGTGACATAGTAAATTCTTTCAGATATTTATAGCATGGGAGGGCTACAGTTCCTGGGGTACCCTGGAATGATGGAATGACCTTAAAACTATAGGACTGATAGGGTTAGGGGAAATGAATCATCTGAAAGGGACAGAACATAGCTGATTCGAAGAGTATTTGCATATCCATACACACAAATTTAGAACTAATTGCTCTAAGTTAAGTAGACATGCTATACATCTCACCATATTAAGTAGACTGTGACCAGTCTGATGTTCAGGTGTTAACTATGAATGGCCAACTTGAAGGCTCCTGCCAGTCTTTCTCCTTGGAGTTCTTTATCTTTAAGTTGGACTGGATAGTCCTTCAGTTAGAGGACTGCCCTCTGCAAAGTTTGCCATCTTGGAGAATTTGTCCCTATATTAATGCAAAGGCCTTGGCTGACTGTTCATGATGCTACTGAAGGCCAGCTCTCTGAATCCGAGGACAGTAGCCTGTCAACAATAGACTCAATTAACATAGCAATTAGTGGAAATTGAAACAGCAGTTTTACCTTTCCAGCCATTCATAACAAGCGCAAGGGATTAAAAAAGGATGTTTTTTTGAACAAAGCCAGTTCTGCCAGATGAACTTTCTACATGGCTTGGAAAACTGCAGAATCGATGTAGCTTTTTCCAGCCACCAGGGCCACTGGTAACTGTTTATCCAGCTGCAATAAATACTTCCTGTTGCTGACATGTGGAGCAGAGCTTTTGCACTCTGAGAGGAGTTTTTGCACTTTTTTTCCTGAAAAGAAGCAGTTTCATTTCTAACTGGAAGCAGCACCAAAGGGCAACATGGCATGGAAGAAGTGCCCCAGTGCCAACTCCCTTCCCAATTTGACCTGAAAAACAATTCTGCTCTTTTTACAACCCTGACCCTCAGCCAAGAGAAAAAGAGAGAGGCGGGCAGCAGCCCAGATGTCTGCGGAGAGCCAAGGCAAAGGCTCACGTGCCCATGTCCCTGCTGACAGTGGCTCAGCTGGGCAGCTTTCTTTGGACCTTTCCAGATTTCCGAGCCAGGTTTCTTGGTCTCATGGTTGTTTTCATTTTTAACCGTGCCACAGTAATTGGAGGTTTCTGCAGGGAGCAGCAGTGAGTAATAGCTGCCATACTCCATTCCTACTCATACCAGTCAACAACAACAACTATTACTACTACTACTAATACGAAGACAAAACAGAGGGGTTCATGGCAGGTTCTGGTGCAAAGTCTCTAGGAAGTGAAGCTTTTTTTTTCTTTTCAGTGCCTAACATTTTGCAGAAAAACAAAAAATACGTCTAGCCCTGAGCACGCTGCCCAAAACAGTTCTAAGCAGAAGTACAAAAACATTGTTACACTTGGCATGACAGCATTCAGCCCTTAGAGAGGAAGCCTCAAGGTGGGGTGGGGTGAGATGAAGAAGGGTGCGAGAGTGTTTCTCATGACAAAACTAGCATTAAGATATAAGGCGTGTAGCAAAGCAACAGAGTAATTTTGCCATGAATCAGCTGTGCTCCGTTACCCAGAAGAATGAAATGCTGTGCATCTGATCAAGACAACATCCAGCTTAATCCATAGCATTTTTGAGAGGATTATCATTAGCTTTGCTGATATGTAAAAAATTAGCTTAAGAGCACGAAATATGTGTACCTGACAACAAGGAGCATGATGTAATCTGGCTGGGTGTTGAAAAACCTGAATCTAGTCATGCTGCCAAGCAAACACTTCATAACTACTTCATCTTATCAGCCAGCTTGTCCTGCTTCATTCACATGCTCAGGCTATACCAAAATCTGCTGCCATTGGACTCAACACATGTATCTTGATTTATGTTTGACTATGAGGATCAGTCCCCATTTGGTCCATCATGCCATCTACTGGAGCAAAGATCTTCAAACGCAAATTTACACAAGGACAGAAATAATAAAATCATCAATCCAAAACTTATTAACTTTTGCTGAATACGGTGCACTGAATGGTACATCACTCAGGGACTGAGTGGCTGAGTGGCTCAGAGGCTGAGTGTGTGAACTGCCTCTGCAGGAAAATACGAAGTGGCTTGAAGAAGTTTTGTCAATCTTTTCTTTTGCATTGATCAGCAATTGCTGTTTCATGAGTTCAGCTGATTAATGCTTGATATTACACTTTTCACGATCATCCTAAAGTTCGCTGTCAGAAGGTCCAAATGGCAGGGACGGAGCCACAAAGAGTTCAGACCACTTGCTGCTGAACTAGACAAACTGACTTCAAAAGGTGGTCTCTAGTTTGGGAGGGGGGCAAACTTTGGGCTTGCATGATCTTCTTTTTTTTACCAGGACCTTGAGATCTACTAATCAGAACCACGTTGGGGAATAAAGTTAATTACATAGTATACCCTAATAGCTATATGCTGCATATTCGAATACAAACTTGTATACAAGTTATTATAGATCAAGAAGTTTAACACATAGAATCAAAGTGGTTGGTAGAACAGCATAAAGACTTGTCAAAGGCAACTCATCGATATTCTTGTTTTACAGGTGAGGAAAACTGAGAAGGCCTGTCATGGCAGAGATATTTTTAAATGCTTTTGTTAAAATCTTGGGAGTCAGAAATCCTTGTTGATCAAATCCTTGCAAATTGACCTGAGAGCTACTGATTTACCTTCTGTCTTTAACTTGAGCTTTCACATTGCATGCTCAAAAAATAAATAACTCTAAAATGTTGGTAGATGTTGTTTCCTACCTGAACTCAAATGCGATTTAGGACTGTGCTTCAAGAGAAATTTCTATCTTTATTTTGTGGATCACTTTACTTTTCCAAAACAGTCCAAGAAGCTAGGAGTGCCTTCTTACCACTGATGGTTTTTCTTTTCTTTCCTTTTAGTTGGAGAATATGCCTTTTGCTTTAAGCAGCTTTCCATAGTCTCTGCTACATGGCTCACTGGTGATCTAGTACCACTTATAGTACCTTCAGATCCTCTATTATAATGCACCCCCACACACGCACGCACACGAATCACCTTATTTATTTATGTTATTTCTATACCATTTGATTAGACAAGCTGTCAGAATGGTGCACAAAATATACTTAAAAATCAAATCACAATCGATTTAAAAACAGATTCAAAACAAACTTACCTGTCGTTAAACATCCACATAGCATAACTTATCCTCCAGGCGCAGGAGCCAAAAGAGAAGGTTCGGGCAGGCAGTTGCTGCCCCCTAGTGCTAAAAGACCATGCTTTATGACTTAGGCTGGCTTGGGCTGGAGTCAGGTAATTTTTCCACCCCAGTGAGGAGTAGGTGGTTTGAACAGGGTTTACCACATTCCATATTTGTTTCTGGTTAAAAGTTTTTACGAATACTATATTGTTCTGGCCAATGCAAGTGTTTCTAGCTGTGGAGACTAGGGGAACAGTGGGACAAACAGAGCGGTAGCATTTTTAAGCCTACCAATATATTTTCTTGTAGACAGACAGAGATTATTGATAGAGATAGAGAGATTATTGGGTTGGCAAGCTAGTTGACTGGGACCATACTTGCCTTGCTCAGTCCCCTCTGGTGTTAACCTGAACTCATAAGCAAGGGCTTGGAAAGAAGTGCTTCTTTGTTCATGTTTGAATGGTAAGATGAGAGTCAGTTGTATCCAACCAGCAAAGCCTCTCAAATCCAATCCATCAGTTGAACTCATGTCTGTCGAACTCATGTCTGATTGGTCCACCACTATTGCAAAGACTTGAGATCATCTGCTTTTAAATTTCATGTCCTGAACATGCATTGAAGGCATGAGTAATGGGAAGGAATAACACTGGAACAATTCTTAATTTTGGAGAGATTTTGTGTAAATGTTCCTTCACCCCTCCTGCTTCATTACCTTGCTTTAAAAGACCTACAAATGGAGAGCCATCAAGAGTTCCTTGATCTCTGTGCCACTGGCCTGAAGTCCAGATGTTCAAGTTCTTAATTTTACCTTCCTTCCCTGTTGACAATCAGGTATCACACATTATTCAGACCAAGGTACAAGATTGGCTACAAGACTGTGACTGAAATAGCTTGGAGATGCTGCCCTGGAGTCACGGGAGAAGGATGCCACGACAGTCCAACTGACCAGCCAGGGCTTTTGCCCCTGCACCCCAGCCCCAGGTTGCCTCCTACTCAGAAGATGTTTCCAAGTCCTAGAGTTCCCCCTCATCCCAAAATCCACGCAGATCCATTTCCAGGACCAAAGAAGAACCATTATGGTGAGTAACAAAGCCTTTTTAGGACCATCTTTGAGTTTATGAAATCTAACTTTTTGGCTAACTGACTTTTCAATGATATCATCAGCAAGAATCAGGACTATAGGGGACAAATATCACTTCCTACACAGAAAGACCCTTGCACAGGAGGATAGATGCACATGAAATGAACACCATGAGGTTCAACAGTGTAAGGGCCTCTCCTGATGCCACCATATGAACTAAAGTGTCTCTACATGGTGCAACTCAGAAGCTCTAGAAGGAGCCACTGAGGAAACTACTTACTACTTTTTCTCATAGAATAGGCAAATGTCCAAGTGGGGAAAGGCTATGTCACCCCCTTGCAAAGTGAAGTTTTCAGTGTATCTGGAATGGTGTGGGAAGTACACATCTTTTTCCAGGTGATGAGGTCTAGTCACAGAGGACCTAAAGAGCTGTAATTGTAATGGTTCAGAGGCAGGGATTTTTGGTCTGCATGGTTTTGTATGTGCCTGTGGCAAGCTGGTGAATCTGTCAGAAGCTCTTAATGTAGAGGTGGGCAACTTGTGGCTCTCCAGGTGTTTTGGCTTACAACTCTGGTCATTTCTCACCATTGGATATGCTACCTAGGGTTGAAGGGAGTTGTGATGCCACAAGTTGCTCACTTTTGTCTTCTGCAGTATCTGCATATGCTGACAGAGAGTTGGGAGTTTCCTAACTTTGCACAACAAAACTCACTGCATGCACATTTATTGTCAGCTCTAACGTAAATGGCAAAGTTTATGGCTGAAGCACCAGGATCAGTGGTGAAGGAGAAATTTGCAGTTATGCAGTAGGACCAAGGGCAAAGGCAATGTCAGGAACAGGCAAACTCAAATATCAACAAGGTGTGGAAGGTGCAGATGCAAAGGTAAGGATCAGATGCCAAAAAGGCATGGCAAAATCAGAGGCAAAGGCATGGTCCAGAGCCAAGCTAGGGTCAGATACTGTCAAGTTGAAGTGGGTTGAAGTCCAAATATAAGCTGAGGTGAGCAAGATGATGCCAGTGAAGACAAGGATCACATACCGGATAAGTCAGACCAGAGGCAAGGGCAGAGTCAGGAGCAGACAAGATTCAAGGTATGGTCAGCGTCATCATTTATGACCACATTAGACAACCACTTCCCCAAAAGTCTGTTTCAAGAGCTCATATCAGAACTTAGCATATCTTAGTACCTGTTATATCCAGTATGTATATCTAAGCAGTATATTAGCAGTATATTAATAGTGTATATGATTTATCACCCATGTGGTAGGGTTCCTGTGAACTAATAATGTGCAAATCATAATTTCAGGATATTTCCTTTGTTTCCCACTAGTCACAGGAGAAGTTTGGGCCCAAGGCTGCAAAAGAATTTTGTAAATTGCCTTCTTCACAGATGATGAATTGGGGAGTCTAAGTTGCCATCTAATGATGCCCTACTAGAGAGAGGTGGTAACATAGGTTGTGATTTTTCTTTAATTTTTCTTGTGTATAGGTCGAAAAATGCCTAATTTGTTTGGAGATAGACTGGACCGGCTAGAGGAAGAAGTCAGGCGGCTCTCACAGTCCTATGACACCTTACACAATATGGTGAATGGTTTGGGAGACCACTTAAGACTTGCCATCCAAGAAGACACCAGTAAGATGATTGGATCCCTGATGAACAGCCCAAGTGTGCCTGATTCAACCATGGGATTTGGAGTCATTCCTGATGGAATTGTGGATGCAGCAGACAAAGCTGACCTCTCCCCGTATCCACCAGTGGGTGAAATCTTAAGCAAAGTAACTGAAGTGAGTGATGCACTGAAAATCAAGACTGACCTACTGGAAGAGGTGCATGGAATGGTCCTAGACCATGACGGACAGATCAAGCACCTGCTGGAGTCAGCCCGGCCTTCACCCCTGACCTCCATTGATATGCTGGAGGAATATGTGGACAGCAGACTTAGTAACCTGCGAATAGAACTCCTGGATGGCTTTGAGAAGAAACTAGTGAACATTCAGACTACATGTGATTTCCAGATCAAGGAAGTGCAGCAGCAATGTGAGGAAGAGAAAGCTGCCAACATCCGTCTTCAGCAGACCTTGGATGGCAAAGAACTGGAGATCAAAAAGGAGATCTCCCATTTGGAAACCCAGATTCAAGGGCTGACAGTTGTGGAAAGCTGCTGTAGCAACTTGAACTACCTCACCAAACGGATGGATATCTTAGAGAAGGGCCTACACAGCATTTCTGAGTCTCAAAAGAACCTACACTCCAGGATGGACAATGAACTTTCCACTGTCACCTTGGGAAGTCTCTTTGAAGGGCGCTTTGAGGACCTTGAAATCAGGCTGAATATCACAGAGAGGGAAGCAGGAAGTTGTTGCTCCAGCATGGAGGATAGCATGAGAAATTTTCTGGAATCAGAGCTGGATGGCACAAGGACTTTATTTGATGATAAAATGAGAATCTTGGAGGAGAGATTCATGACCATTGTAGGTGATGTAAATAATGTCAGCACCATAGTGGGAATAGATGGAGAATCAATGCCCATCTTGGAGGGACAGCTGGCTGCCATTAAGAAAGAAACAGATGAGAAGATAGAAGTACTACAGAGCCGGCTGACTACCTTGGAAAGCACATGCTTACTGGGTTGTGCATCCACTTCCAAAGATGTAGAAAACTTTCGTACAGAGATTGAAGACTGCCAAAGCAAGAACCAGGATTTACTGCTCAGGATGGACAGCAACTCTGACCTATTGCGGAAACTCAATGCTACCATTCTGGAAATCCAGAGACGGATTGAGGAAGAAGCAGCTGGCTCCTTGCAAGGTGAGATCACATTGCTGAAGATCAACTTAAACACCATGACCAAGTCTCTAACTGGGCTGAAGGATTCTGTTTCTCAGTATTCTGACAGAGTGTTGCATGTTAACTCATCCCTGGATGAACGGGAACGCAAAATAGAAGATGAGGTCCATTCCATTCAAGAGAAGATCAGTGACCAAGGTTCCCAGCTTCTGTTCAGTAATCAGCGTGTCCTGAACCTAAAAGGAGACCTTGAAAGGCTCAGGTCCCGGATCATCAATGATATGAGTAACTGCAAGAGTGTGGCTCTCAGCTTGCAAAAGGAAGTACTCCAGTTTGATGACCGCATGGCCCAAGTGGAGAACATGTGTGGCAGACTGGGTACAGTCATGGGAAGTCTGGACCATATCAGAAATGAGTTGGAAAATAATGCAGGAAGTATGTGGGGCTACATGGACCATATGAATCAAACCTTAGCTGCCCACTCTCAGGAATTAACTGTACTCAAGGATAACTTGTTGGATTGCCAGGCAAAAGTCACAGAACTGGCTGAAGACATCAGCCTCTTAGAAAGCAAGGTGCAAAGAAACCAGCATTAGCTATGTCAAACCCAAAGTACAACTAACTTATATCATGCCAACTCCAATGTGACGATACCAGGATTTTGTTTTCTTTTTGTTTTTGGAAAGGTGGGAGGAAGGTTACTAAATGTTAAAAGCTGCTATAATCCCTTCTCTCATTTCTTTCCTATGAGTGACATTTTTCATTACAGCTTAAGCTGTCCCTTTGCCATTACTGTATTCTCAGTGAACATTTAGCAGCTGTACTTATGTAGCAAAGTGCCTTCCCATAGATGGGGTAATGTTCGGGTTACATTTCCAATACGTGGTTCAGTTCACGAAGAAACTGGAGACAGATGATGGACTCTTTGCTTTGGGAATAATTAAAAACCTGCAGTTTGAGAGTTAGGGCAAAGAAAATCAGTTCCTGACTAATAGATCCATGTAATGGAAGTAAAAGTTTTGGTTGAGGGACCATTCAAAGCAATCCCATCAGCTATGAGGAAACTCCCATTTCAGTTAAGGCAAATGTTTGTCCCTCCATTTTGTACAATATCTGGACAGGAATTCTTCATGGCAGCATTAACTGACACAAACCTATGGGCCACTCATGCAGAAGTCAACAGGTATTGTATGGGTAGATCCAGTAAGAGAACGTTCTGCACAGTGTACAGTCACCATCCCTGTTGCTCTCATTGGAACAAAACTTTCCTTACAGCTGGTGTTTTCAAGGACAGTGTGGAGTGTGCTCTGTGTATACAAGAAGGTGGGGGAGATGTTGTGCTGGATCCACTAAGATGGGCTACCATAAAGGCTGGGAAATGAATGCGTAAATGCAGTGTTGCAATAACACGATGCTGCTGCTCCCTGGCTGGGAAGGAGACCTCCAAGTGCACAAGACAAAATTATTATTAAGCCCAGCATATTTTGAACTGAGCTTTTCCTTGGGGCACAATTAAACGATTGCTGTCCCATTTATTTTTATTTATTTTGAAAATTTATACCCTGCTTTCAATGGAATTATGGTCAAGGTGGCTAGCAAACAATAGAATGTAATCATATAGGGGTGAGCAGGAGGTACATCTCCAGATGTTTTTATTTGACTCCTAAGACACGTCTGCCAGCATGGCTGATGGTCAGGAATGCTGGAAATCCAAATCATCTGGAGATCTACTTTGTGTCCACTCCTCTATTTATATAACCTTTTCCCAAAACACATAACTCCTCAGTCCTTAGTTCTCTGGTCTGAACACTTTTCTTTAGCGCTGCAGTCCAAGAGCAACTGCCCACTGAAACAGAGAGTTTTTTCCAGGAAGTGGGAAGCAAGCTATGTGCATCTGTTTCTTCTCTGATTAAAAGATGGGAAAGGTTAGTCTTTCTCTTGCCCATGATGTTTTTGTGAGGCAGGGGTGCAACCTCCCAGTAGTTGTAGGTCTCCTGGACAATGGTAATGGCCTGAGTGTGCTACTAACAGAAATGGCAGAGAATTTGGTTCAATTTTCATATTGATATGAACAAACCAGGAACACGTTTGCTGAATCAGTATCTTCAGTATTCACAGTTTTCAGAACTTTGTGATGCAACTCACCAGACACCTCCCCACAAAAAATAAAATTATGCTAAAATGTATATTTTGGAGGAAAATGTACACAGCAGTGCATAGACTGATGAGGAAAAGTATAGAAAAGCAATATATACAGGAAAGCCGCTTGTAAAAAATGTGTGCATTTGACCAAAAAGTCATACAAAAGTGCAGATATCTGGCAAATCATGCACAAAGATATATATACATTTTAATGCACAGCTGTTACTTTTTAACTGAGGCAGAAATGGGATGCAATGAATTGAGCATCAGAAAAATGAGAAACAGAAATGTGCAGATATGTCAGTTCCTAGTTGGAACATACTGACAGTGGTCATACAACAAGGTAACCCAAGGGTTGAGTATGGATGGTCACTGAACCATGTGCTGTTGTCAAAACGGTTTATTTTTGTTGTCTGAACCCAGACAAGATAACAAGCCACTGTAAACAACCTGAAGTTCATAACTCACAACAAAATATGAGATCTTTTCATGACTTCCTTGTGATTAACAAGCCATGACTTGTTGGCAAAGATGGGTTCAGACAACATGATAACTCACAGTTCAATGGCAACTCGCACTCAATCATACCCTATCCATACTCAGTACATAACAACACTTAAATGTGGACCATTGTGTTGTCCGAATCCAGTCAGTGTGTGAAGAGAGTAGTAGTAAAACTGGGTGATGAAAAATGTTCTAGAGGAACAACCCAGCTCAAAATGCACAGGACTCAATAAACATGTTCTTGCGTGTATTTTCCCCCTTCCTTTTTCCAGGGATAAGTTCCTTCCCATTTTTTTCTTTCTTACTCCCTGACCTTGTGTCAGAATAAAGGATGGTTTAGACATTATACCAGCCATGTGAAGACATTAAATCATCAAATATGGTAGCTGTTTTTATGCAATATAGAGAAAATGCTCCAATTGTATCATTAATCATTGATCATGAATGCTTTGCAGTGCAATATATAAGGCCCACCACATGGAGCAGGTGGAAATGGACTCCATTAGCCAACCATGATGTACAAACCAGCTGTAGGAAAACTTAGCCCAAGCTTCTAGTTTCTTCCCTGGTCTGATCACTAGACTGCCTTCATGGGTCTTAAGGAGACAATTCACACATTTGCCTTCTCCACCCAAGTGGCAAAAGCTTATTCTTGTTTGAAAGTACCCATGATCATATGGAGCAGGGGTCCTGGAGTCCAATTGAGCCCTCTAAGGTTCCTCAGCTCCTCCCCCCCCCCCCCCCCCCCCTATTCACCCCCCCCCCTCTTTGGTGGCTTTCCCCCTCTTTTTTGTTTCCCTCCCCCCCCCCCCCCCCCCCTCCCTCCCTCTCTCTCTCTCTCTCTCTCTCTCTCTCTCGCACGCACACACACACACACACACACACACAGGGGGGTGGGTCTAAAAGATTGATTTACCTACAAAAGCTTTCCAGCAAAATAGGTCAGCATCTTTGGTATTTTGGCCCTTCCCATTTTGCTTTTGCTTCCACCCACTGCAGAAAGTTTTTCCAGAATGGAATTGGAAGCTTGGGCTGAGCACCCCTGGTGTGGGGAAATGGAAGAGCAATCCATAGCTATGACTGGCAACTGTTTACACAGCTACAAAAATATTACTTCCAGCAGCCCACATCGAGGGAAATGCACCCGGCTATATCTATGCATAGCCAGTTCACATTTCACTTTCTCCCTATGATAGTAAAAAAGGGCTCTGACTGATCTCATAGAGAATCAAGTGGGTGTGTGAACCAGCCCAGAGATTGTGCTGGTACTGAAGTTAATATCTGGAGCTCATTCACACAGCTGCCAGCTAGAAATCCTGCTCACATGGTGTAAGTAGGGCCCTCACTCTGACCCACATAAGATGTGATACAGGGCATGTGCTTGTTCAGAGATAAATTCATAAGCTGAATGCCTGAAATTTGTGTGCCTCTTGTGTGAGAGAGAAATTGTGCACATATGCTCTGCCACAAGAGGACTAGTCTGCCATGCAGGACTGCTGTAAAGATGGCTCAGATAATGTACATGAAGCACTTCGAACACTTGAAGTCAGCAAGATAAATGCTAAGTGTTATGATAAAGCAAATCCCCATCATTATAGACAGAGTGTGTGTAAGTAGTGACAAAAGATAACGTTTTCAGCCTTAATAACACAATAAATTGCCAAGCCCATATGGTATCCATCGAAGCATTCTTAAAGAGCCAAATAAGAAGACTTTCTTACAAAAATACAAGCAATAGGTTCCAAGAGGACATCAAATTTTTAAACAGAGATCCAAGGAGATCTGGGAAATTAGACTGGTTAGTTTAATGTCAATTGCTTGAAAGAGTTATTAAAGATAAAATTAGTAAGCATATAGAAGGACAAGCCCTGTTGAGAAAGAATCAGTATGGCTTCCAAAAGAGTAAGCCCTGTCTCGTTAACTTTTTTGAGAGTGTGAATAAATAAATGGATAATGGTGATCCAATAGACATTGTCTGCCTGGACTTCTCAAAAACTCTTTAGCAGTCATTAAACAAAAGGGGAAGTCCACTTATGGATCAATAACTGGTTAAAAACCAGAAAGTAGGCAAGGTAAATTCTCCCAATGGTGGTGTGTAAACAGATGGATCTCACAGGGAACAGTCCCAAAACTTGGGACCAGTGCTTTTCAACTAATTCATAAATGAACTTGAATTAAGAAGATGCCATGTTTGCTGATGATACCAAATTATTTAGGATAGGTAAAATAAAAATGAATTAGGATAAGCCCCAAAAGGATCTCTTCAAACTGGGAGAATGGGCATCCAGACAGCAAACATAGTTCAATGAAAGCAGGTATAAAACAATGTGTTCTGGAACAAAACATTCTAGTTGCTGAGATCTGTGCTAGCTGTGACTGACCAAGAAAGAGATCTTGGGGTTGTGGTGAACATCTTACTGTAAATATCAATCCATTGTGTGGCTGTTGTGAAAAATGTGAACCAGTCACTACACTCAAAAAAGTATATTCTGTTTTTTGGGAGATGAGAAAGTGTGACAGAAAGCAATTAAAATAATAAAGAGTGGAGAAACACCTCTATGGGGAAGAAGTTTAGAAAATAGGTAAGAGGAAATATATGTCTACTGAATGGTGTGGAGAAATATTAGAACATAGGGTTATCCCATGAAGCTGCTTGGTGGGAAATTCAGAACAGATAAAAGGAAATTCTTCACACAGCACATAGTTAAGCTATGGAATTAATTTCCATATCATGTAGTGATCACCACTACTTTGGATGGCTTTAAAAATGGATTGGACAAATTAACAGGTAGAAGGCTATCACTTGACACTGGTCTTGATGGCTATATGCTAATCTAGATCAAAGGCAAAGAAATTTAGGTGGGAGGGTCCTGTTGCACTCATGTCCTGCTTGAAAGACCCTGTGTAGACAGCATGCTGGTTAAGACAGATCCTTAATCCGATGGAGCATGGCTCTTCCTATGTTTTTAAATGTTTGGGTTGAAAGAAAGACTGTAGATTGCAAGAACCTGGGGATGGGGTAACAGGATACCCCTCCAGGCTTTCCAGAAAGATGCATTTCAGACCCCTGTCAAATCTCTGCTCAAGTTGTATTATAGTGCTGTCTTCTATGCAAAGCATTGAACTTTTCTCAGTAGGAATAAATGACATAAAGAAATGTGGTACTTCCTGGAATTAGAGGTCAGTCCCGACCCTGTTGACCACATCTATCAGGAATTAAGCTCCTGGTTTCTTCTTTCCCTTAATTACTCTAGAACAACTTCCTCCAACCTGTGGCCCTCCAGGTATGTCATGCTAGAACTCCCATCACCCCTAGCCAGCATAACCATGGGAATTGTAGTCTAACAGCAGCTGAACAGCCATAGACTGCTAGCATGCTGAGATACCCACATCACTGTCATGCTTATGATGTGATGGTAAGAAAATCTGCTTTTCACAGGAGACCATTCATCTCTCATTTTCATTTTCAAGGTCACACATTACAAATAATCTCCCCCAATTGAATTTACCTTGCAGAGCCCCTCACTTTAAATCATGTTGATAAAACCAGGCTATGCTTCCTGACACCAAGCAGTTCCTGCTAAAGGGGCAATGGCTGGCTTTGAAATTATGCATGCTCGATGTTCAATTCATTGCGTGTGTGGGAACAGTGTGTCCAATTGAGCCTTCAATATGTTCATTGGAAACTTTCACTTTGAAACCCAGGTATGTTTTTTTTAATTTTTTGAGACAAAATGTAAGTATTCTCAAGAGTACCTAATGCTCATCTCATTTCATAATCATGATGCTGTCAGACCAAGACTTTCGTGAGCAGGGCCAGGGTCCAATTCAGCAGAATGTGCATGAGGTCCCCCAAAGCAGCCAGGGTACCCTAGGATGTGTTAAAGTGAGTGAAATAACACCTATTACCTGTAACGAGGAGAGGGAGGTAGGACCCTTAAAGGCAGATTCTAAATTACCACACTGCATCACTGAGTCCTAAACACATCCAGTTGGAAGTCAGCCTCATAGATTTCAGTTGAACATGTAGATTTCAGTCGAATGTACCTCCATGTAAGCATGCTTACAACTTTAAACATGAGAATTACTTTGTTAGCTCAGGCCAAGGATCTGTCTAGCCCAGAACTCTGTTTTCAGACAACACCATACAATGGTTAGCTCCCAGACACACCATCATTTAGCAGCCCTCTGCTGTCTGCTCCCAGCATCCAGAGATGTAGCACTTCTGATAACAGAGGCTCCATTGGGATGGTTGGGGCTAAAACTAATGATGTCTATCTTCCATAAATTTCCCCACTCCCTTTGACACTCTGGATAAGGTAGGATCTCTACCACCCATTACAGTGGCGAACTCTGTTGCTTAAGCATGCCTTATGTGAAGTCTTTTCATTTGCCTGATCTCACAGGCCACCCCGCACAACCACAATCTGGAGCCTGCCTGTGTTGAGAGAAACAGAAAAGGTGATGGAGCCATTTACTTAATGCAATGGCCCATATCCATGTAGTATTAGCATACCTATATGGGGCATAGGGCAGGAGACACACTCCACTGGCTTAATGATGCTACAGAACAGGGGTGGGGAACCACAGACCTGGGGACCACATCTGGCTCCCACGGGGATGTAGTCTGGTCCTTCAGGTTTCCCAGATGACTACGCCCTTTCTTGCAGCCCCACTCCCTTCCCCCCCCCACCAATGGCTTGGTGCTCCCCTCACCCCCACCTCTCGCATGCAAACAATTCTAAGAGTTTGAAAAAGGTACAATACTGGCAGTGAGGCATTTAAGTGAAACTATGCTAGCTTCTCCCTGTCCTTTTTTCTGTATTTTTGGCCTCTACCATTTTTTTCCAGTGTACCCACTGAAGTAGGCTGATGGGCTGAGAGAGACCACCTACCCCTGCTATAGGAATATGGACTAGCACAGTTGACAATTATAGACAAACACTGTAGACTTGGATGCTTGCACAGATGTTTCATGGCGGTCAATATTATGAACAACTTTGGCATCCATTTCAAATGGAGCATAAAGGCCACTGAGTCCACAGAAATATTACTGACAAGCAAAACTCATTACTTAGAATTACATGTCAGCAATCGGAAAGCCTTCTTCATTTTTGATAGAATAGGACAGGGGGACTTGATAGAATTTGCGGAAAAATAGGTATGTGTTCATCTCACTTCAATGGTGCTAAAGGTTGCATTTATTTCTTAACCAGGAACTTGAAGATCTTGGTAATATATTTTATTGTTGTTTGCGCTCATATAGCCATGCTGAAAAGCTAAGCCACGTTGTTACTTTCAAGAGACAGGGCATTGTATTTGTTTTGAAGAAAGAAGCCAGGTTTATTTGCTGAACCTGATGCTGTTCGGTAATCAATCTTGTTGAGTTTGATGTGTTTGTCGTTTAAAGAGACTGTACATTTGTTCAGATTGTTAAAGTTGAAAGACTGTTTGTATTGCTGGGGTGGGGTGGGGTGGGGAAGATTCACTCAGCTTTCCAGGTTTGCATTACTGTATCTTCTTCTAAACATTAAAAAACCCTATAGAACACCAAGTTTCAGTCACTGAGAAGGAAAACCCTGACTCACCTGCCATGAGTTTATTTGCCATCTCTAAGAGTCTATAGGTGTCTAATGTGGTTCTTAGAGACAGTCTTGGAAGCCCCCTACTCCAAATCCCACCAAGTCCTAGTCTTGGGTAACATAAAGCCAGCTGTCACACATCTGTTAGGGAAACAGTGTTTGGGGAGACTGGCAACAGTGAAGAAGAACCAGTCACCCAGGAAGCACTGTGCTACACATGTCCTGTCCCTACAGCATTTTTCTGACTAGATTTCGGAGGTTCCTTGGGCACAAAACCCTCCGTGGATGCACTCCATCCATGAATCCACCTTCCTGTTGCCATTGTCCTTAGCTGCTGTTCTCCTTGTCCTCGCCCGTCATTGCTGCTGCTACTTCTTCTAAGCAAGAAGGCCATGGGCATATCTTATACTATACAGGCCTATTCAAGGACTCTTTTCCCAACAGGGGTAAGCACAACCTGAAGTTGGAGAAAGAAAGATGCTCAGTGGAAACATGGCAGGAGAAATTGCTCCACTGAACTAGTTTTCTGCTTTAAGTAATAGCTTGATTTATTTTTCTTGCCTACCTTTATATGTGGCCCTTCCTGCAAATAAGTGGCTGCTTTTGTAATTTTTTTAATGGCTTGAAAAGAAGCACTGTAGTTCCATCTTTAGAGCAAGACCGACAGTCTGGTGGGTTTCCTTGAACTATGCTCACATTCTGTGATCAAGGGCAAGGAGTGCTTCTTTAAGTCTGGGCAGGCAGTGGCTGCTTATTACAAATTAAGCATCTGGGGGTTTTAAGTTGGAGAGAGGTAGAAGGAAGCACATTCTTTTCACGTGATACTGGCATTGAATGAAGACTTCCACTGTAGGGAATAGGGAGGCCATTGATAGGCTGCATCAACTCCCACCTCTGTGGATAAGCTTTTTGAACTCTTGACATTTCCATGGGGAGAAACAGGGAACCAAACAATTGATGCAGTGTTCAAAACCAGCTCTGGTTCTCGGATGCCCTTTCCCCAGGCCAGTGGTTCCCACTTTTTGCTAGCAAGACCAAATGCCTTGAAAATAGGATCTAGGAGAAAGACATATAGAAAGCTGCTCTAGCAGTGTAGAAATAAGGACTCTCTTCAGAGAGCCTTTTCCCCACCCCAAACCATTTCTCCAAAAGGCAAAATGCAACTTGGATAGCAGAGCTGGAAGAACCACCAAAAATGCCAAAATTTCAGTAGCAGCAGTATCTTTGGGGCCACAGGGGCATAATCCATTGTAAGACATGCAAGAAGCTCCCCTTAAAACACACAGGTTCTTTGGCCAATCTCTGAATTTACCACCCATCTTTAGCCACAGAACAGCTGGAGTAAGACAAAGATGGCACTATATATCCCATTTTCATGAGAAGATTGAAGACTGACTTATATTCTACAAACTGAATTAAGGACTATATGAGGGAATGAGTGTGCAGCAGGTCACAGCAGGCTCAAAGGAAGCTGCTTTATATGAACTTTGGTCCAAATATCCTAGTATTATCCACACTAACTGGCAGCAGCTGTCCAAGATGTTAAGCAGGAATTTTTCCAGCACTACTTAGTGAGGCCAGAGAGTGCATTTGGGACCTTCTGAATGCAAAACAAGTGTCCTACAACTAAGCTAAAGCTATCAGGAAGCTCCTAGTCCCAGAACTCCAGAACACTTCATCTTCATCCACATTACTGTTTTTGCAGTTCAGAGTTTTTCAAAACAAAAGCTTTGTAGATTTGGGAATGGGCCTCAGCTTCATAGTCACATGGATCAAAAGGAAATGTTCCTCAAGAATCTAACCATTTTGCTGCTCCATAGTTCACAAATGTCTAGATCTTAACATACACCTTTCTTATTTACTCTAAAGCAAACATGGGGTATCAATCTGCAGCAAGACCCAAGCATGGTGGAAGGAGGCTTCGACCCTTTGCCCCCTGCCCCCATCTGGGCCTCTCATGCCTACAATTTTCATAGCTGAACAATGATCTATATGGACCCCTGACTCCCCCCCACTCCATTCAATTACCCCCACTTCTCTCCAGGTCATTTCAGTTTCCTCAAGACATCCATCCATGACTTTCTTCCTTTACCAGGTGGTTAGGACCACTCCAAGGTGAAGCAGAGGCCACTCCACCATCTTTACTTCCTAAGAGCAACTCTGGAGCTTCATGAGGCTGAGGGACATCCAAGAAATAAACATGGTGAGCATCTGAAGCCAGTGTTTCATTTTGAAACACTTCTGAAGCCACTTCTGAAGCCAGTGTTTCATTTTGAAACACTTCTGGAGCACCCATTTGTTAAAATTTAACAGAAAATACCACAGATTATGTGTGGAAACTTCAAATAGAAGTCAAATTTAAATTTAGCACTTCACTAAACAATGGTTCTTCCTCTTAATTGCCTGAAAACACTGATCTGATGGAAACTACAAGAGATGAAAACTTCCCTTCTGCCCACAAACAGATACAGACAGACTTCAGATATTCAAAAATATTTATTGCCGAACTTGCATAGCATTTAGCCCCAATTGCAATGATTATAGAGGAACAGATGCATCACAGTATAAATAGCTCAAAGGGCTCGCATCACACTGCCCCTTAATGCCTTGAAGTTTCATCCAGGTTCACAAAGGTGGCAACAGTTACGTGAGGTAGAACTAAAATTGGTACCCTGGGTTGAATCCAGTTCCTCTGTCTTCATTCAGTTCACAGCAATGTTGCCCATATCCAGTGAGGAAAATCTGTAGAGTTATCTCAGAATAATTTGCTGCCATCCTTCTTTGCTGAGTGTTACAGTAAGTGCTTACTTTCTCATATTCCTTCCCATTGCTAATACAAGGAATAGAAAGTTGAACATGTTCCTTAGGAAGGATCTTGGGTGTCTTTCCATACAAGAGATGGGCAGCTGCAAGAAGTACAGTAAGAAGGGTTGTCTTGAACCACCAAAACAAGTGAACGTTTGGTCTTTCATTACATAGAGAACTAAGCCACAGGCTAAAAGAAACCACAGTATCATAAAGCAACACATTATGCGAGAGACATCTCACTAATTAGATTTTTTTACTGTCAGCACTGCAGCTCTCATTCACTGCCATATCTTAAATAACACACAAGTGCAATCCATGGGGAGGGTGGTTAAATGCTGCTACTTTCAAGACCAGAGGGAAGCATTCAGGAGCTAGGAGAGGCTCAGTGGTGCTAGGTTTCCTCCTCTGAAGCACATGGTTCCTGCTGACATCTACTATGTAAGCCATCAGGCAAAGGGGGATGCAGAGGGGGCACAAGTAGAAGCATTAATATTCAGTCAAACTACCATTAACTTTCTTGCCAATTTTAAGCACAGAAGACATAATTGAGATGTTTAGGAACCTCATAAAAGCATCTAGTTTCAAGAAAATGCACTCAGTCATATGGCATAAATAAGTTTGCCAGATCCTGGGTCAAGAAACCTTGTCCATACTTGCCCTGGTAAATGAGGGAGAATCACAGCTCTAGATGTCCCTAGATGCAAAGACTTTCTGAAGGCCCCAGTATTTCACATAATGGGAAAAAATACAGTGAGATGTCCTTGCCACCTTCTCTATCATTCTACTGGATTCTTTGGGGATGAGGCTGGTACTGCTTGTCAGACAAAGTCTTCAAAGTCAACTGAAGGCAATGGGGTTCTCCAGTAGCTGAATTGGCTGAACTCTGGGCAAACCAAAGAAACACTCACATCCTCTCCAACAGGTGGAAAGAGGAATTCTACCATGTCACCCAGTCGATCATATCTAGAAGAAACAGGATATAGAAGCTTCAATACATCATAGAAACATAGAAACAGAGCAAGTCAGAAGGGACCTACCGGGCCATCTAGTCTGACCCCCGGAACCAGCCAGCTCTGCTCACGACATGCCCAGCATGTGCATGTCCAGCCTATCTTTGAACACCCTCACTGATGGGACCTCAACGACCTCTCGTGGAAGCCCATTCCACACCCTTGGGGTCATAACTGTCAGGAAGTGCTTCCTGGCATCTAAATGGAACCTTGGTTCCCTGAGCTTTGCTCCGTTGGATCACGTCCTGCCTTCCTCTGCAGGGGAGAACAGGTCTCTACCCATCTCCATGTGACATCCCCTCACATACCTGTATGTCGCCAACATATCCCCTCTGAGTCTCCTCTTCTCCAGGCTGAAGAGACCCAGTTCCCTCAGTCTCGCCTCATACCCCATCCCCTGCAAACCGGCCACCAACCTTGTGGCCCTGTACTGATTCTAACCTGGCTATATCCTTTCTGTAATGAGGGGCCCAAAACTGAGCACAATACTCCAGTTGCAGGCACACCAGAGTCATATAGAGTGGTAGTAATACCTCTCTCGATCTAGAAGCCACACTTCTGGCTATGCAACCAAGGGTGGCGATTCCCTGTTGACCACCGCATCACACTGCTGACTCATGTTTAACCCTGCAGTCAACCAGTACCCGAGGTCCCTTTCACAAGTGCTGTTCTCCATCATCTCTTCTCTTGCACTCTCATCCATCCTTGAATTGTACTCAGGTCCAAATCAGACATAACTTTAAATGTGCACCTAGCAGCAGTGACTTTTTATTTATGTACTTTTACTAGAGAGTATGTGTCAGGATCCCAATTTGGATGAGGTCCCTAGCACGATGGAAGGGGAGCTTTTAAGGCCCAACTTTCTGCAGCTCCAATTATTAGCAATAGTAATAGGAATTATGAGTAATAATAATAGTAAAAGATGATGACATAGCTTTTAGACCCATATTCAAAATAACATTCATTTGGGCCTCAAGGCAGAAATAGGATTTCCCCCACTCAGCCCTGTGTATTAAAAGACTAGAAATCATGCTACCGGCTGTGAAACAAAGGTTGCATAATGGGGGAACAGACAAAGGTGCTGCATGAGATAATATGCAATCTCATCCACTCCTGCCACCTTAAGGAACGCTCACCATATGATGCAGTGACATCATGCTGCAAGTTTTCAAGTCCACCTGCATCAGTGCTAACTCCAGGTTAAGTTGGATACCCTCAATAAGCCCCCTCCCTCAGTGACTCTACCTTCTCACTGTGCCATGGGCACCAGCTGTTCCTGCACCTTTCCCTCTTTTTCATCATTGGCGCTGCTTGCTTGTTTGACAAGCAGAGAGCCAGTGAGCAATAGGCAGTGGAATGCACTGCCCATTCCTACTCACTACCAACATTGTCTGCCTACAGCAAGGAGCAGGTGAACATGTAGGTCACCTGTAGCAGTAGGAACAAGTAGGTTCAGGAGGATCAGCACGTCCAGGAGATTCTTGCCAGTGGACCCCTGCTGGGTATTAGGCTAGGCATGCAGAGATCAGACTGGAATATGTCTCTCTTGTGCTTGCTGGATCACTTTCCTAAGCTTGGACCTGGCTAGAAAGCGAGCTGAGCTGAGATTAACTTCTCAAACCCTTGGAAACACGTGTGACTTTTCTGGACCAAGTACACATTCTGTGCATATACTATGCAAAGTCTGCTGTGTGCAAAAGCAGAAGCCCATTTGAACTCACTTCCTGCCAGTTCCCATGCAAGTCCTTGGTGCAAGGCTGATTTAAGGCAGAGACAAAGTGAGCCAGAGTTTGAGGAATCATGTTTAGGAAATCTGATGGATTCCCTCCCTCAGACTGGGTTCCTCACACATCTCTAGTTTGGGCCTTCAGGAGCTGCCTGGCCATGCTTGCCTCCTTCTGATACAGCCCTACTCTGCTCATCAGTGAAATGAGAAAACTCATAAAACAAGTAGTATTCTTAAGGGAAGAGATTCCATTTGCTTTCTACAGACCATGGATTACTTTACCAAAGACACTGGACTGGTGATTTTTGAACTGCACTAAGCTGCCATCAACACACAAATTGCTGTGCGAGCTATGAGAGAAATGCTGCTCTAGGCTCAACTTCAAGCTTACGTGGACTTCTGGACTTTTATGACTTCCTGGATCAGCTCCCCCTTGGGGTTCACAGTGAATATCCGGGATTCCGGAAGCTCCACTTTCTTGTAGGCATAAATGTCCTGCATGAGAGGCAACAGAATACCAGAAAGATCAAGACAATGCAGGGATTTCGCAAGAGGAAGGCTCTGCCCCCTCCACAAGCATCCTGTGCTAGGTGGCTTTCACTCACATTTGCTCTGTTCCCGAAGGCAGCATGGAAGGGCTGCCTGTCAGCACCAAAGAGATTCCGGATGTCTGTTAGACATGCAATTTTGAATACCTCTGGCTTCTTCTCAATCACTTCCCTGTAATGCAGCAGATAGAAATTTTACTGATGCCACAGTGTGGCTTGTGTTCCCCCACACCACCGGCTAAGTAGGCAAGGATTTTAAAGGGGAAAATGTTTTGCTGTTGTTTTTAACTTGATTTCCGTAATACCCAATAGCCAAAGCTCTCTGGCCAGCTTACAACAATACATAAAATACAATAAAAATACAATATAAAATACAGGTGACAATAAAGACTGAGACACTGCAGTACAAGATTTAAAAGCCAAATTTAAACCTAAATTTAAAAAGCTGCATTACTTAACACCAATTAAAACATAAGACTTGATAAGCAGTTGACGTAACACCCTAATATAATAGTAAAGCTAATTAAATACCTCCAATATTGTTATAAGGATTTAATTGTTTAAATCCAATTGTTTAAAGATATAAATTGTTATAGCAATTTAATCCAATTGTTAAAATAATCTCTATCAGTCGTGGGCATAGAACCATTGGCCTAAAGGCTTAATCTAGCACACCAACCAGCCAGTCCAAACAGCGAGCTTTCTAGAGGCCAAAATAGAATGCAGACAATGGGAGGCTTGGCCAACCAACTCGGCAATCCTGCCACCATCCCTCTCCTGTTCTCCGAAATGGCTACTATTAGTTCTCATGGAAACAGTTAAAGTGCTGCACTTCAGGACACTGAGAGCAAAACATGGGTTACTTTAAGGCAGCCTGTTTTACAGACCTTGCAGGCCAATGTTCAAAATTACAGTTTTTGTCCTTTTGAAATGCTTCCCTTTGTGTGCGCATTTCCCATACATGATGTGAAAGGAAAGCCTGCAGAATGGACTCCAGCAGTGAAAACCATTCAACTATGCAAAACTAAACAGATCTCCCTTGTTATTCTTTCCAGCCAAACATGCTAAACTGACTTCCTGTCCTTCATGATGCTAAAGAAAATGAAGGAAATCAAAACGGGTGAAACAAGCACTGCTTGATAGTTGTAGAAACCAAAAGCAACCAAGTGGCATGGAAAAAAAACATACCTATGAAAGGCTGAAAAGAGGCTGCTAGGAGCCAGTAGGATGGGACCTTTTGGGAGCACCCAGCCCTGGTCATTGACACAGTCTAGATATCCTTTGGTGATGTGTGCCATGCCAATGGCTCTGGCGGAACAGTAGAGAAACTTGTACCCATTCCTCGGAAGAAGGAGAACCAAAGTAAGTAAATGCTCACTTAACATCCTGCCACTGTTTTCCCCTCCACTTGTAATGGGGCAATTGCATTTACTCACATCCAACACAAACTACCAGCACTCTGTGAAATAGTAACCATTCAAGATTTGGTGTAGGACAAAGCAATGGTTTCAGAATGTTGGAATATTTTATCTACAGTCAAGTACATAAGCCTTGCATAGCTATTGTGCCCCTGCTCTGCCGATTCTTTGGTGTTTCCTTTTCTCCCCAGCTTAGGTCTGCTGCCTCTTTCACTAAAGGTTCCCAGCCAATCAGGGATCACACAAGTGCAAGGGGATCACAATATAAAGTCAGAAATCAAATTTAACTTTATATGTCAATGTCACTGCTGGCAAATGAAGCTAAATTACCCTGAGAGCTTCCTGCATTGATCACAGATATGAGTTTAGAAATATTAGTCTACTCAGGAGAATAGTTGGACATTTTCATTGCTAAAAAAGGGAGCAAATGATGATGCTGATAGAAATAGTTCTGATAACTTGGCCCTACTTATTACTAGGAATGAATAACGATCAGTTTCAGTTGTCCCAGTTCTCATTTCTTCAACCTTAAGTAAATTTTGTCTCTTTCTGTTTCCATTTTTAAGGGTCACATAAAATTCCATATTTCTCCCAATATATGTATTTGCAAGCAATGCTTTCCTAATGTGTGTATATGTAATTTTCACTAATGTATGTATTTTTATTCACACTTTCCCATCATATGCATTTCATTACCACAGAGTACGGAGCATCTGAGCACAGAGAATTTGGGTTCATCGTTGACTTCTCAATGGAGGCTCACCTCAAATCAATGTAGAGTCCCTAATGAAAGCTGGACATTAGGAAAGTTCCAGATAGCACTAATGCATTGTTAGGAGCTAGAGAACATATTGTCGTCCAGACGTCATTGGACAGCAACTCCCAGCAGTTTTAATCAGCATGGTCAATTGTGATGGATGAAGAGAGTTCCAGTAACATCTGAAAGGCCCGCCATACAAAGGTGTACATTGAACATGGGGCCTTCAGCAGACAAGGCTCTCCCACTGAACTATGCTGCCTCACTAGAACAGCATGTAGGCACTGTTTAAGGAGCCACAATGAAAAATACATAACTAAACGAGTTATGTCAAGTGAAAAACATTAGTTAACCTAGACAAGTGTCTTTGCTTTAGGAAAAAGAGTAAAAACACATTTCATTAACAGGAATTAAAATGAAAACAACAACCATAGTTTGCTTCTCTGTAATTCAAAGGTTTGGACAAGCTCAGCTGTTTTAGAACATATTAGAATAAGAAGGCACACACTGCCCTCTAGTGATGAATTCAAGAATTTCAGAGTATTCGAAAGAGCAGAGCCATTTAAAGGACTGTAGCAAGTTACCCACAACCCCCCTGAATATATCTAGTACCCACAGGTGAATTTTGTGGAAGAGCCTAACGATGCCTTGGTGGGTCCAGTCTTTTCCCAGGTGTGGCAAGATGTGGCCTAGGGCATCTGACCTGATGGGAAGAAGCGGGATTAGAAACACATGGGTGTACAGCAGAACCCAAAGATAACCTCTTTGCAGTGCATCTCAAGCCACATTAGTTGTATGATGAAGAAATTGTGATCACTTTACATTCATAATGGTCATCTATACCAAAAATATTGCAGTATAGCCTCTTTTCTAACAGGAGTGCTTCTGTTCAGGAGTCTGCCGGCTATACTTTCTATGATGTTATAAACTGTAAGGAGCACAACCAGGCCTATTTATTCTCCTGCCTCCCCTCCTAATTTCCAGTTTTTCCTTTCCAGTTGACAGTGATCATTCCACTTCTGGTGGAAGCCAGCAAATAAGCCCCCTTGGATATCCTTGAGTTTTGGTTTAACTTTTGCAGATTCCCAAAGTTCTCTGGAGCATGCTAATACCTCTCTCTCATTTTCCAATAGGCCTATTGGAAACAGGTACCAAGTGTCCTACAAATTGGTACAAAGTTACCTAGCTCTGTATCAGGGGAAGCAATGTCAAAGGCCACTCACCTGGTGATGGTCCCATCAATGTCAGAGATCACAACCTTGTCATACCAGTCCCACAGGTAAATGGTGGCTTCACAGCGGCATGTGCCCTGGTACTGGGTGGTCACACTGAATACTATCTCATTGGGCCCATCCCTCAGATTCAGGCTTTTCTAAAGCCAAGAGAGGATTTTAAAAACAAGCACACAACAAAACCCAACTTCGGTTCATCATCACATTTGCTGGGTTTATTATTCAACACTGATCCAGCTAAATCTTGTGTTTACTTAGATATGTTCCACAAAATTCAGTGGCAATTATCCTCAGGAAAATGTGACTGCGATGATCCATGCATCCATTAATGCATTCCAGTAACCATGATTTTAAAGAGCAATCCTATTTCTCCATTCAAATTCTGATTATCTCAGTTTTTTTGCATAACCTCCAATTCTTCTTTACTTGAAAAGGTATCAAAATGATGTGGGAGTAAAATCCATCCGAAGCTAAGCCTTTAAAATTATATCAGTGTCAAAGAGTTAGGATGATGCTTAGATCTCTCCTTCTGAAATCAAGGTGATTTAAAAGGGCTTAACTTTGGATGGATTGTTTTGTGCCCCTGCTGTGATATTTCTATCACAGAACAGAGACTGAACAAAATTGTGTGAATTTTTATTAAGCCCTTTAAATGTTTTTACCCTACAATTTCATAATATCTCACCAGTGGCTATGCTGAGTACAGCTGATGGGACTTGTAGATCAGAACATGTGGAAGGATATAAATTCACACAAATTGGGATGTTATCGAATCTGCAGAGTTTGCAGTGGATGTGCTTTCCCCCAAGTCTTGTGTGTTTTGCAGACGTGCAGTTTTTTAAAGTCTTCTGGGGAAGACTTGCATTTACTTTGCATTATGTAATGCAAACCAGCACGAATTGAAATTTAGTGCTCGTACAATGAAATTCTGGAAATAAACAATTGATTTTTTCAATGAGCGGGTGACAGTAAGAAAGATACCTGCCAACCCATGAAACATAAAATAATTTTAACAGCATTCCTCCCAGTTTGGCTTAAAGGGAAAAGTGCATCCACTTGTACTTTGCAAATCCCAGCATCATGATAGAATAACGAGTAACTGAGGAGTCTGAAAATGCTCATCCTACAAAACTTCATTTCCTCATTGTGTCCTAAAAACTGCCAAGCCAGACCTGACCCTTCTTCCTTTTCTAAGATCAAAGTCTGTGATTGCCTGCAACACCATGCCAAACTACTGTTACTATAGAGAACCAACCAAGGTTTGCAAGAAGGCAAGTCTACTTGAAGACCCATCTTCCTAAACAGAAGATTTATCCACTGCACCTTCAAATTAAGACAAACTGGAGTGATACATACAATTTGCTCTGAAGAGAGTCTTAGAGATTTCTTGTAGATTGGAAGAAACTTCTGTGTGAGGGCATCTGCTACAGGACTGTTCCCTTGGCTTGAGGATACAGATTCATCACTGGAAGAGGCATCTTCTCTTCTGCAGCATACAGGAGCAGAAGGAGAAATCAGGGTAAAAATTGGGTAAGTATTGGGAGAACTGGCCAAATCGCAGCTGTGTAGCAATATCTATACACTACTTAGGGAAAAGGAGATGTAGCCTACATATTGCCGAGGAATCTGATAGATCCAGACCTCATCATCTGAGCTAGCCTTCCCCAACCTGACACTTCCAGACGTTCTGGACAACACCCACCAACACCGCCTGGCTTGGCCAATTGTCAGGGATAATGGAAGTTACATTACACATCTGGAGGGCACCAGATTGGGAAAGGCAAATGACAAGGAGGTACAGCCTTGTCCAGAAGTAGGGCATTGTCCCCTGAACTCTAATGTCCCAAAGGCTGAGATGCAATATACAGCATGGCTCTGGGTCTTGCAAAAAGAAATGCTCTTGAAGAAGGGAGGAAAGAGGACACAAGTATTAATCAGACCATCATCAGGCCATTTGCCATAAATAGGTTAATATGATTACCCACCCACTTCATGCTTCCAAAGGATCTACAAGGGGTTTATAGGGCTGCAAGGTAGGCCAGCCCCACCTCCACTGGTGCAAATGTCTCCTGCCATCCACATGCCCAGACAGCGTGGGAAAAGATTCTGCAGGCATATTAATAAAGACTCAGAGTTCCCCAACACAAGACAGGGCGAACTTGCTTCAAGCAAAGGAAGGAACCCTCCACGCACATGTCACCACGTACACAGGGTCCTTTCACACACCAGCCAAAGATGTGGACATCAGGGATTCATTTATGCTGCAGGACACAGGGTTAGCCCAAGTGACCCCACAACCTCACTCACTCACATGTTATTTTAGTGTGGCAATTCAAGATTTATGCATTTTGTCTAACACACACACACACACACATATTTGCAAGCAATTTGCCCAGTATAATGTATTGCAACATTGTTTTCACCAATATATACATTTTCTCTAAAAGAAGGCCTTTTTTGTTGTGACAGTGAGCTTCCCAAGAGAAGCTTAACCTGGAACACGAGGGCTTTTCTACTTGAAGCATTTATTGCTCTTGTACTCTGAACTCCACTGCATATTGATGCATGATAACACCTTACCCCTTAACAGAGGAACCCTTCTTATGCTTGCCTCCTGTGCTGGTTTTCTGGGCAGTGGCTTCGTGCTATGGACACAAGACATTGACCATCGTTAATCTTCCTTAATTAACAAAACAAGCACAAAAGGCAACCCCTAGGATAGCCATACATCCAGCTATTTCAGTTTAGCAGGCATTCAGAACGTTTCTGATGTAATCATATACAGGAGACTCATGTGACCTGTTGAGAAAGAACCTGAAGAGGAGGAAAGATGACTAGTAAGGTTTCCAGAAATAGACATGAACTCAAAGAAAGAATGGGCCAATCAGAAGTGCTTCTGAACAAGTTGTGAAAATGTCCAGCTTCCTTGAGGGCAAAGCTTGCATGCAACATCCAAGCTTACATCTATCTCCACATCTTACTTTTCTCCAACTTCTGAGCAAGAGGAAGAAATGCCACAAATTGTGACTTAATCATGCATCTGCGAAGGTTCACCTACTAGCTGGCTGCTCAGTCATGGTTGAGCCAGTGCAGCTTGTTATCCTCCTAGTTTAAAGCATGTGGTGTGAAAATGCAGTCCGGCATGCAGAGGAAAGATCCTGTTAGGGACTGCTTACAATGCTTTCTATTTTTACTCAGCAGCGTTGTCTCCTTTCTGTGCCATTACAGAAGTGTCAGACTACTGAGGTCCTATGAGAACAGCAAACAACACAGCTGCTTCTTATGTCATCATATCTCTTAATATCAAGAGCCAACTTGAAATGAGAATATAGCCTATTGCTTGCTTCTCCTATATGACCTTGAGCTTTTGACATTACTGTAGCAGCAGAGAAATCGGACCCAGCATCTCCTCTACCATGGAGATAAATGCTAGATTGCACGTCAAGGGGAATCTGTTATTTCCCACTTTCTCATCTTAGTTGACTATTACAAGCTGAAGCCCAGCTTAGCTATAACATGTTGGTCTGGGCTTTTGTATGCAAAATCCTAACCCAGCAGACTCCAGAATGTCTGACGTTCAGCTCCCGTCTGCCCCAGACAGAATAGCCAGTGGATTATGAGAGCTGTGAGTCCAATCATCTGGGAGACATCAAGTTCAGGAAGGTTGTCATAGAAAAATGCTTTCTTTCTTCTTTTCCTCTTAGAAAATTGGAAGAAGAAATTGGCATATCTTTATAGAAACATAATCCATGTGTACCTCCTCATTTGGAAGTTCTCTTCGCCGCCAAGAAAACCACCACCTGCCACCCTTCTTGGGCATTTTCTCCTTCATTAGTCTGTCAATGGTGCTCTGCAAACATGGAAAAGAGGCAGAAACTCAGTAGAGAATGATGTTCTACCACAAAGGAATTCACCCTGGTACCATGACAAAAAGCACCTACATCTTGGTGAAGAACTGCGATGCATGAGTCATAGAAATGGAGCATATGCCCTAACATTCAGGAGTGGCCCATGCCAAATGATTAAAGAGAAGACAATCCAGCCACCCACAACTTGCACTGATCACAAGAAAGAAAAATGCATCACACAAGGATGTATCTGTACCAAGAATTGCCTATCTGTATGGGAAACCCAACAGAACAAGTTTTACTAGGTTGGATGAGGTATAAGGGTATATTCTGAACCCCTAGAAGGAGCAGCAACCCTACTAGCACTGAACTGTCATCAGTTTGTTATGCAAATTTGCTATGTAAATTATGGGGTGATGCTACCAAAATTTCTGTGTGGTGAGAAGAAGTCATTTAGCTGAAAAGAATGCACCTGCTCTATAGAGTATTTGCCAAAGTTAGGTGTATAGGGCTAACTGGTGGAGACCATCCTTAGATGGAAGAGGTTCTGTTCATAGAATGGAGTTTGTCGCAGGGGCCATTTCTCTAATGAAGAGTTTAGGCCTAGATGTGCTATCAGCCAAGCGTCATTAGATGTGTAGCACACACCATAACATGGTGTCCAAAAATCACAGATTTATAACACATCAATGAAAGAGAGCTACAAAAACAGTCTGCTTGCATACAGAATTGCTATTACAGACCATAGGATTGTACCCTTAGCCCCAATTTTTAACTGGTACAATATTTGCAGTATTTCATGCAGAGATCTTTATGTTAAGCCTCCTTTGAATTTTTAGACCTAAAAGTTCAAATAAGAAATGAACCAAAGTTAAAGAATACAAAATTGCTCTAATTTACCTTGGGGAGGTTCTTTTGGAAAGCTTGTAGGGAGAGGAGCATGGGAGCTGCGACTGCCCAACTATAATATCTGCAAGCACATTAGAAGAGTTGTTATTCTGTATATAGCTTCACATACCTGGGAACAACATCAGGTATAGAAGGGCAATCAAGGCCATGGGATGGAAGGACACAGGGGGTTTCCAAATTCCAAGCCGATAGCAAGCTAGAATTTGGCACACACACAAAGTCTTAAAGTTGGCATTTTGGCAAGTCTCTGCCTTAACATGAAGACAACTACCCAATAATAGCAGCCAGCATTCCAGCAAATGGTAAGCTAAGACAAGCCATGCCATATTTTACTGTTGTCAGCGTTGCTGAACTGAAACTAGAAAGAAGGGATGTGAACTTCAGCCCTTCAAGCATGTCAACCATCTTTGGACTGTACAGGGGGTATTAGTCCAGCCAGATTTACACACACACACACACACACACACACACACACACACACA
>NW_025335889.1:5388684-5403470 GCF_004798865.1 Varanus komodoensis
ACACACACACACACACACACACACACACACACACACACACAGAGAGAGAGAGAGAGAGAGAGAGAGAGAGAGAGAGAGAGAGAGAGAAGGGAATGCAAGGTCCACTTTCATATACCAATCTTTGACATGGAGAAGACAGAATTTAAGAACCACCAAGAATATCTCTAAGCTTCCAGAATTCAAACCAGGTTTATCTATATATTTATTAGATGTATATTCTGCCTTTTTCCTACAAAGGGCTCAAGGCAGCTTACATCATTCTCCTCCTCCTGTTCTCAATCTTATCCCCACAACAACAACCCTGTGAGGTAGGTTCGGCTGAGTGACTGCAACTGGCCCAAAGTCACCCAGCTGGCCCCATGGCTGAGCAGAGACTGGAACCCAGACCTCTTGTATCCCCGTGCTGCACTCTTAACCATGACACAACATTGGCCTGTGTTTACTCATGTGCATGTGTACATTACTGTACATAAAACTGCAACAGTGAATACCAGTGCTTCAGTGCAGAAAGTGACCTTTCTACTCACTTATTCTGGAACTTTACCACCAAATTTTGGTCCTCAAGAATTGCTGGGTTCTCTGCAAACTCTTGGTAGGAAACTATATGCTTCATAAACTTCTCAGCTAGAAACAGAAGGGAGATTTTTTTTTTTTTTAAGCCAGGTCACCAGCCACTTCCAACAACTTCACGTGAAACCAGTGGTGGTTACTAACCACTAGACCTCAGCAAGCAAAGTGCTACTTTACTTTTCTAATTGAAACCCCATAATTGTCCTGCTTTATACTCCAAGAGTAGATCTGCTCTACACACTTTTATGAATGTTATATCACATCTTCCCAAGTAATACTGAGCAGCGGGCCAAAAGTTCTACTGGAGATTTCTAGTTTCACTTGCAAAACCACAGTTCCCTGGGGAGAGGAACTATTAAACTAACCTAGATCTGCAGCACAGAAATTCCCCAATACCCCTTTATTAGGTCCCTCTTACCAATGCATATCTTGGTAAGACAGTTTAAGGTAAATCCAAAATGCAGAAAAGCACCTGTCCTTCTTCACTAAGCAGCTTTTTAGTGTCAGTTAGCTTCTAAATAGCTGACATCAAGAAAGGAGGCACTAGAAAGTACACAGAAGTTTTTCTAGCCATATCTCTTGCAGTTGCTTTCCTCCTCCAAGGAACGATAATGCCAGTGTAGGGAAAGAACGGGCAACTTGTGGCATTCCATATGTTTTGGCCTTCACCTCCCACCAGTTCTCACCATTGGCTATGCTTACAAGGGCTGATGGGCACTGTAGGCCAAAGCATTTGGAGAAGGGCTGAAAAGGCTTGTCATGCTAGCCAAGTGGTCAAGCACTGACATCAGCACCCACGAGGTGCTAATGCAGAACTTCTGGATGGCTGGCAGAGGCTCTGCATGCTGTTGCATCCACTCCCTGAAAAGGCAGGTGACTGTAGCAAGCCATGTTCTGCTCAGCCTCCTCCAGATAATCTGATGGTTCTTCAACTTTATACAAGTCCAAACTTAAACTGGGCAGCCCTTCAAACAGAGGATATATTCAAAATAGGGAACAGTCCACTGGCAACTCTTCTTTTAGAGGACTATACAAGAGGACAAAGGGCCACCCTAACTCATTTAGCTTCATTAAAACATTTGGAGGTCCAACCATAGATCTCTCACTATATTATCTAGCTGCAGCCATCTTGTTGCAACTTGTTGTTTGGCTGTTGTTTCTTCCTCCAACACCAGTAAACATCCCTTTAAACTTTCATTGAACAGACGAGCCATCTTTCTCATTGTTCCCCCCTCCCCCCATACACACACACAAACTTTTGCTGGATCCATCGCAAGCTATAACTTCTCCCTTCTCCTCCTCCTCCAGACATACCATGAGATAATTCCCCATCATCCCCAAGACCTCCACAGAGGGACAGGAGGACATGAGGCATCGAACTGTTTGTTGTAGGCTCCAGCAGATCATCAACAGTAGCTCCACCCAATACATGGGCACAAGAGAAGCTGCCAGGATCATTTTGTGCTTGACCACTCAGCTCAGCATCACTGACAACAACAGGGGAAAAAATAGAGGAACAAAGCATCGATACCATGCCAGCCATCAAATTACTGCAGTGAAAGTGCTTGCATAAAGGTGAACAAGAGGAAGAAGGTATAAATGCTGTGTGTGTGCTTGATAGAAAGAAGTTATCCTTTTTTCTAACTTTCCTCTGGCTTTGGTGTTCCACCTTAGGAGGTGGCCATTAGTCACAGATACTGTAATAGCATCCTGCATTGGGCACGGGTTTCAACTATATGAACTTCTTAATAGTCTCTTCCAACTTTTAAATTCTGCGATTCTAGTTTTTCACTCTAATTTCTCTGAGCAACCATGATCATTAACCATACCTTTTGGGGAAATAAAGTGCTAACTCCTCCGCATCCAAATTTGACAAATCTTCCAAATAAATGTCAGTAGGTCCCAGATGGGGGTTTCTTTTCATGGAACCTTGGAGAGATCCAGAAAGTATTTTAAGAAAAACAGCCTTGCTCCATATCCATTTCTACAATACTTCCTTCTAACAATGGCAGAAGATAAAAATAAATTTCTAGCTTCTACACACTTGGTGGACTCACAAGATATGCAGAAGCATCCATGTCTATAAATTAAATAATTTAAGTGTGCAATCCTATGCATGCTTAAATGGGAAAAAGTCTTGTAACCCTCAACATTCCCTAGCAAGCCAGGCTATGGGCAGTTCCCTGGTAGCTTATTAGTATACTAGAAGTGGGAATCAGAAGTGTCAGCAGGAGGGAGAAGAAAAACTGTGCATGAAGCTAAAAACAACAACAGAACATTCTTGTCTATGCTATTTCCCATAAAAGATGGGCCACTCCTAGAAGTCTAGGAGCAATTTTTGCCCCTGCCCCGGGGGCCCCCATCCAATCAGGTCCCTTCTAAAAGGTCATGTCTACAATAGCTGTGGAATACCCAAAAGGTTAAAACTGCAGTAGCTACAGAGCACTGAAAGGGGATTAAACACTGGCTGATCCGGGTGTCATTTTGTTGCTGCCATTATTCTGTAAATAATAGTGGGGTGATGGGGCTTCAGTGGGGTCCCAATGCAGTCCACGAGTGGCTCCTTGCCTGTCCTTGACCTCTACCATGCCGAAATGTTCAGATGAAACTGAGCTATTTATCACTGTATAGCACAGCAGGGGAAGGGTACAGGAGGGTGAGAAATATAAAAGGCTACCTCCGTAGCCCCTGATAGAATGGTAAGTCTCCTGTTCCCAGGTGGCTGGAGCCCGAAACAAAAAAACTTATTTTAGGGGTTGGGGATACAATGGGACATTTTACTGCAAATCTCTAGTTGTAAACTACTTTTCCAGAGCCTTAATATTTCACTTACCTCTTCTTTTCTCCTGTTTCAATGTTGGGTGGCTGCAGGGCTCTTCATTTGCCAAACTAGTATTCCCTGAAGTGAGCACTTTGAAATCCAGCTCCTGAGTCATCTTGTTGGCTGGTTCTGCTCCTTCGTTCTCAGTAGTTGTTGCTATACCCTGCACAACTCCTGCAGGTCCAGGGCCACTCTTCAGATCACTGCTAATCATCTGAGAATGCTCCTCATCCCCTGGGAGGCCATCCCCAGTAGAAGAGACTGGAGTCACCCTAATATCAGCCGTAACTGGAGAACCTGATGCATCATCAGAATCAACCATACCCAAGTCACTTTCTGAGTGTGCTGAGATGGCCACAAAGTGAGTGGACTCACTCACAGGAACAGCTATGGGGGAGGCTGCGGGGAGGCCTGTTGTGGTGGAGATGAGACTTGTGGTGGACTTTCTTGCTTCTGCTTGGTCCGACTTGCTCACCTTAAAGAAGAGATAGTGCAAAGGGTTGGGGTAAGATAGTGAAACAACTCAAAAAGTGACACAACAAAATAGTCATTTGTTACATCTGTGTTTGACGAACTTTTCCAATGGTTCATACAAGTGCTTCTAAAAAAGAAGCAAAACAATTGTTACAAATAAGAAATGATCATGAAAGTAAAATGGCACACAAGTGCTGTCATTAATCCATCAAGCTCTAATATGCCTACAGAAGTCTTACAAAGAGTTTTATTAGACACTATATCATAGAAGGCTGATGGATTCTGAAGAATAAACTTCACTGTGTGATTCAACAATTAAAATGCACTCATCTGATGTTGCAATGAAATGTGTGAAGTTCTACATGCCTGAAAAGGTCAGTGCATATTTTTAAATAAATAGCAAAAGGCATCTGGTAAAATCCTGTTTTGCTGAAATTCATCAGTACTGCCACTTCATAGAATCATAGAATAGTAGAATTGGAAGGTGCCATGAAGGCCATCGGGTCCAACCCCTGCTGTTGTAGACCAAGACACACCCTCCCACTCAGAGGGCTGTCGAGTATCTCTTTGAAGGTCTCCAGTGTGGGGGAGCCCACCACCTCCTTAGGCAGCTGGTTCCACTGTTGGTCTGACAATGAGGACGCTTTTCCACCAGCTGCCCAAAAGCCAAATCTCCTTAAAATGCCTTCTCAAATATTTCTTTGTTCTCTGCAATAACTTAAAACCTGGAGATAACCAACCAAAGGCTGCTGTTTAACACTAGCAGGTACTAATCACTACTAAGTGGCATTCCAAAATTGCATATGATCATGGTTTCTGCAGGAGAAATATACTTGTTCTCTTTATGATTGTGACAAGCACTTCACAGAAGACAGGAAAGGAGATCCAGGCCTAACATTGAAACTAGTTGGTGGGTATTAACTACAGCTGAATTCGATGCACTGTTGGAGACTCTTATCTATGTTACTTTTTAAAAAGATCTATTAAATGACACAACTACAAGGAAACTTTGACAGCAATGTGGCAGAATGGAAACAGAGCAGTCCTGTGGCGTGGTCTTCCAAGAACAGGAGACAGAATGCATTTGTAAATCCATTTGCTAGACTACATGAGGCAAAACTCATCTCTGACCACTCTCACCTCAGGCAGTCTTCCCCATGACCACCGCAGGTGGGATTCAGAGCCAAATGATGGTTCAGGATTTCGCATCTCCAATTCAGAGTCACTTTTTGGAGCCGAAGAGCAGTTGGGCGAAAGGCTGGGAAAGAGACATTGAGCCAGACTCTTTTACTAACTGTAGTACGGAAAACTATTAACACAAGGCCAGCCTACTCAAACTTTATCAGAAGAGGGAAATGAGATAGAAAGACTTCCCCATGCTGGATCAGACCATTGGCCTATCTAGCCCAGCATTCTGTTTCAACGGTTGTCAACCAGATCCACCTTGGAAGCCCCCAAGAAGGACAAGAAGGCAGTAGCACCCTCCCATTCATGCTTCCCGGCGACCAATGGTGAGAGGCATGCTGCTTCCCATCCCGAAGGTAACATCTAATAGATGTGGATTGTGCTGGCTCCATGTTTCTGATGGTCCTCGGGCAAGACATGCTGAATGAGTCCTACTCTTCTATGTGATTATAGGCTCTTTGCATGAGTTTTGATGCATGTATGCAGAGTGAGGGAAGGGCAAGCAGGCATGATCATGACTTTCCTGCCATGCACGAATTCAGCCTCAGCAGTCAGCTTTAGAGAGGCCGGATTTGACAGCTTGTGACTCTCTGCTGCATCCTATACCGCCAATATTTACCTCTGCAGGGGAGCCAATTCTCCATCCGAGTAAGGGTATGCTTCTTTGGTTTGCAGGGTCCCAGCGCCTTCATTTGGGACATCAGTGAGTGAGTAATACACTGTATGGCTAGTGAAAGGCATTAAACAAGAAAAATACAATGGCATCATTAACTGAACGAAATTAATATGAAGGAAGCATTAGTCAACAGAAAGAACTCACCTATTTAAACATAGGTTGTCATTAGGAATGAAGGACTAGAATTGTTCTAGATAGGACGGTTACATCCTGGCATTGCAACCTTCTACACAGCAGAGGTCAGCGGAAATCCTAAGCATTGGCCATGTTGACAAGAACTTCAGTGAACTGAAGTTCCAGACAGCTAGTTCCAAACCTTCTGCCCACTCCTACTCAGCAACAGCTGCTCCCAGTCCAGGGTGCCCAAATGTTGAATGACAACTTTCAACATCCCCAGTCATCATGCCCCACGACGAGAGACAATGGGAGTAGTGGGCCAACAACATCTGGGAGCCCTAAGCTGGGAAAGTCTCCTCCATATGTCAACTCTGACATCAGAGTTATAAAAAGCTACAAATGCTGAACACAAAATGAACAGAGAGGAAAATGTGTTCGCAGACATATGTCACATGAAATGTACAGTTCCAACATTTAGGCTTACTTGGAAATAAGCCCTGTTGAACCCAATGATCCACTTCACACCATCATGACACAGTTAATAAGCCATGGACTGCTGCTGGGTAATTTAACGGTTGCTGTTCCCCTCAGTGAGTTACATGACCCAAGTTTGGATGACACCGTGAACCATGCCAGAAACAGCAATTAGGAAAGTCCAGCCAGCATGTGGTGGGCACTCATGGCAGGGAAAATAAGCCACTGTGACTTTTTTCTCTTTGCTGTGATCATGCAAACTGTCCCCATGAATTCCTCATTCCTTCTGGGGAAGGAATGCACGTTTAACCTGTTAGATTAATGCATTACATTATTTTGATTTCAGAAGAGCAACCCACAATTAAGTAGATTTTTATTTTTTAGTTATTGATCAACATAAGACACAAGAACTTACAAGAAACATGAGTGACATGCAATCTCTTACAAAAGGAGATTTTCCCTTCATTCATACATGAGGGAATGACTCTGCTAAGACAAGCCCTGCTCAATATGTACAGGTCTCAGTTAAAAACAAGCTATACTTTTGTTTTGTCTTCCTGCATATTTCAGGAAGAACAGTGGTTGTGTTGCTGCTGCTGCTGCTCTTTTCATTTATGCCCCATTTTTCCTCATCCAATGAATCCAAGTCGACTTACATGGTTCTCCCTCTGTCCATTTTATCCTCACAGCAACCCTGTGAGGAAGGCTAGCCTGAGGTTCCATGCCTGGCCCAAAGTCACCCAGTGAGCTTTCTAGCCAGTGTAGCAGAATGCGGCAGGCCAGTAGTAGCAAGTTTGGTTTGGCAATACTGCTGTCCAATTCATACAGCCTTGCCCAGCCTGGCAGTCTCCGATCATCCCCACAGCTCCACTGGCAGAGAATCATGCAGGTTGTGCTCTGGGAGGGCATCAGGGTGAATAAGGCTTGGGAAGTATATACATGTCACTTCCAGGCACTCGCCCATTGCTGCTTCATCTTAAGGGGCTCAACCCCCAAACCAAGCTTAGATAAGCATTTTATGGCTGCATTGCACTAGCCTGGAGCTTGCCCTGGATCTTCCAGTTGGGCCTTGTACCAAAGGAGAAGTATCTCTAGGAACAGAAGAAATTTATTAGATGCAAATGTATTCAGCTTTATCCAATTAGCTGATTGACCAATTAAGTTTTTGTTAATCAGATTGCCACCAGAATAAAAAGAGGTCTCTCGACATGTTTCCATCACAATGAACCTACTTTTGCAGGTGATTTGTCAAATGAAAATACCTGCTGATTCAAGCTTGCAGGTCTGATTAATTCATTTTTGAACTGATACCCTATCCATCAAAATATTCCCAGAATGTCTTCAAATTTACAGTGAACACATTCAAAAAATAAGGTATTAGAGCACCACACTTAAAAATAGGGGTAAGCAACACGTGGTTCCCAAGTCACAAATGCCCCCAACCCACCATTTTGGCAACCCACCTCCTCTGAAAATGATTTTGCTGCAAAGGGAGCAGAGAAAACAGTGGTGTTGCAGGGAAATGAGGCAGGGCCTGTCCTTTTTGCTCATCAAAATCACTGCTTCCTTTGCAGCAGGGGTGGGAGGTGGGGGGCTCCGAATGGCTTCGGGGGAAGCAATGCAGCCCCTGATTCCACCCCTGCTTTGAAAGAACACCATAAATGCAGAAACAAATACAGCAAAGCATGGAAGCGATCAGAAATAAAGCAAGTCAGATTAAAATGGTCTGAGAACATAAAGCGGTCTTTGCCTGGCACCATCGCGTCATCAGATGAGGCACCTGGCTAGCAGCCATGAGCAGAACTCTCCCCAGTTAAGGGTGGACACCCACTGCACCTCAGAGGGCACAAAGAACCAGCTCCTTTGGAGATCTAGTGCAATGAGATGTAACCTGGTGCCTTCCAGATGTTTTGGACTATGGCTTCCATTCCATGCTGGTTGGGGCTGATGGGAGTGTGCCAGCTTGCACAGTGAATGGACGGTCTTGTGTGAAACACTGTCCCTCCCTACTTACTCATGTCCTCATTTGCCCACAGTGACCTCCAAACATCCTGTGCCTGAGATGAGAAGTGGCTGCCCACGCTTTCCACCCCCAGAATGCAGTTGAGTGGGGATGCCTTAACTTTTCCCAGCAGGAGCCAGCAGCAAGAAGGGACCCAGTACTGAGATGCAAGGTTAGCAAGCAGTCAACAATCACATGCACTGAAAAAGTCAATGAGGCTGAAGAATGTGCTGGAAGTCCTCTTTCCATATTTATGCTCAGTGCTGTTTGCAAAGCTGCCTTATATTCTCTTCGTATGACTCCCTTGTGAAATACAAAATCAGAATGCATCATCTACGCATTTTTGGGCATGTGTTTACAATGCAGAGTCAGAGAAGTGACATATAAGTTCATGTTTTGTTTTGAAACTACATTTCCAGTCCTCTATAACTATGAAGAATGCAGGCAGACCTTTTAACACAGAGACACACACAGAGTTTTGATTTCTTGTCTTGCGTATTGATTGATTGCCCAGCAAAATCTAACATATCATCTGGAATCCATGCCTGGGCAGTCTCTTGGGGAAATTTGTCAACTCAGCCAAAGGAAGTCTGAACTCCCGCATGCTGCCTGATATCATGAAAAGCGTGGGCTACAGTTTGCTACTGTTTTCCACAAAGGCGAGATGATATCTGACTGCTAGCCTCAGTGGTCCCACCACTGTCCTGACAAGTAGAAGGTTACAGAAATACAAGTTGCTTTGTCACGCAAAGGCACCCAGTAATGTTGCATGTTTCCTGACAGTTACACTGTCACTATTAAATGACGCTGGAAATGGGATGAAGAAAGAGAAAGCCAGTAAGAGAATTTAAATGTTATACACAACCTAATGAACTGTAGTACTAATTTCAGGAAATAAAGAAGATGAATACAAAACATAGCTATTTTAAGATATTAGAAATCTGAGAGTGAACTTACTGAATTCAGACAACATGATAACCAGGGTTACCACTGAAATATGGCATTGTATATTGTTGAAATATTGTGGGTTATTGGGTTGCCTGAGCTCAACTGTGATAAAAGACTGTGGTTTATTAACCAACAAACAACCCATGAAGGTAACCCAAGCTTTGTTTTTGGCTTGTGAATTGTGAGTTGTTCACTATGGTTTGCTATCTCAGCTGGTTTCAGACAAGCACATTTCAACAACAACCCATGATTCAATGAGAACCTACACTCAGTCCATACACATGTGTAAGTCATCATGCTGTCTGAATGAGCCCAGTCTCAGTCTAATAAAAGCAGTTTTGATCCACCAAGCTAAATACAATCCACTATTGCTAACTTGTCAGATGTTTGATGAATTCCCTCTTGCCATCTCAAGCAGGCAATGCTGGAGTTGTAACATATTAAGAGGCATGGTTCATGTTATACTTGATTTAGAACAGGAATATTGAATCTATAGCCTATGAACTGTTTGCCTATTTGGTAAATGAGCTGGCCTGCTCAGTTTTTCTGAGCCTGCCACGTGAATGCCTGGCCATGAGGACAGGAGTCCATGTGGTGTCTTCATCTAAACAAAATAGGCACAAGGAATGCCCACTGGTTGTGGACAGGTGGCTCCCGCACTGCGTGCATCTCCTAAAGGCCACCTTGAGTGCAATCAGGGAAGAGAGAGAAGAAAGGGATAGTTGAGAAAAAGATCTGAAAAACAGAGGATGATAGAAGGGTTGATGGAGGGGGTAGATAAAAGTAGGAAAAAAGCTGGGTTTCTGAAAATGAGAAAATGTAAGTGAATGGAATGAGTGGAGAAGACAGAGATCGGTAGAAGTTTGTCACCCCAGACTCACAATAATATTGGACTTGTGACCATTCCCTACATTCCAGCAGCTCACATTTGGATCGTAGGCTACTCACTTGGAAGCCAACAATTTCCGCTTCTCCTCAAGAGTTCGCTCACTTTCAGTGCCCTCTTCTTCTGAAGTTGAGTCTGTTGTTGACTCCCTCTTTTTTGGCTTCTTCTTGCACCATCTTTTCTTACGAAGAGCTGTGTCTGAGCCCAAACCTTCTGGATTTCCATACAAACTGGAAGTTCTGTCCTTGGATTCTGCACTTTTCTCTGAGGGGATGGGAGATGTGCACAAGGAGTAAGGGATGCTCTCCTGGAACACAAGGGTATGTTGTGGGGCGGAGGGGGGAGGATAGACACAATGGCTATGTTAGGACCAGATTAAAACATAAAGCCAGGCAAATTCAAACCCAAATTTGTCAAAAAGGGAAACCAGATTTTGTAAATCCTATAAAAACCAAATACCCAGGACTGCAGAACAGAAGATGAGTATGTTCGGATCTACATTGGGGGACTCAGTGCTGCAGGGAAGTTGTACCTCCTGCTTTCCAGGAGAAACATCACAGCCAAGGTGAAGACTAGCCAAGCCACACACGAAGCAGGGTGAAGCAGCCACTGTCCCCCTGCTCCCAGCCCAGAAAGCCCACACCCATTCCAGCAGGTGTGAGTGGAAAATTGTATTGCTCCTCCGCCCCAGTGCAATTGGGAGAGATCACCACCATTCCTCCTCCAGCAGGTACTCCAGAGAGCCTTTTCCTGCCATGTTTGGAGTAGGCATGGAACCTTTCCTTCTGTGGGGCTTCAGATGATCTTCTGAGATCTCCATAAGTGGCCAACACTTGGTGATATCTCAGCCATACACTGAAATCTCATAAAAGCTCAGAACCACCAAGATCTCCTTCTTCCCCAGTGAGCAACTGCACAACCTTCCCTCCCTGCTGCAGACAGCTGCCATCAACCACTACACATCAGCAAAGAAAGGCAGTGAGCAACCTGGACTGGGACAGCTGGTGGCAGGAAGGAAAAGAGGGTTCCATGCTGACAGCAACATTAATTCTATTGCGTCAGGTGCAAAGAGGGCTTTCACTGGACCTGCTAGCCTAGTCCCATCCACCTGGCCCCATTTATTGTCCACAAAAAGCAGCTGCAGGAAGCTTTGCCTTCTTCCCTGCCAAAAAGAATATTCAGCTCCAACCACGTTGTTCCAGGACCACAGAGAAGGGGGAAGCCTGTTTTGATTGAACCTATTACTTAGCAAACTAAGGACTGCTGGTGCACATATATTTTTAAAAATCTGTTTAAGTCAACTCAGGGATTATAGCATCAAAAAGTGGAATAGAGATTGAAACAAACACATGGAATAAGATTGCACAAATTATCCATTCAGCCATCAAGTTCATGAGAAGCTTGGCATTCCCTCCCTGCTTCATTTTGTGGCTTGAGCTGAACTGGGCCACTCCTTCTATGATACATCCTTCAAAGGTCATTGATTTGGATTCTGAGTCAGAAAAGGAGGAAAGGCCAGAATCCACAGCTGAATTGCCAAGGCCAGTGGCCCCAGAGATAAGCTAGGCAGTTGCATAGGGTCAAGCTGTTTCAAATTCTTGGGAAAGTTTAGTAAATAAGCTGATTTGCAAAGGGGCAAACCCAGCATGAGCAGCTGCGTCATATGGCATCAGGTTAACAGGGTTGACCAACTGAGAAGCGTCCGTTGTACCAAGTGATTAGTGGAACCTTCGAGGTGGGGCGAGCTCTTCTCAGTCTGGAAGGCAGCAAAAGAAGCTAGCTTTGAATCAGTTTTGTTTCATTAAGTCACATGTCCCCAACAGTTGGTATTTTAACTTCCCTAACTCGTTTTGCTTTTTGCAATACTCATCTTCTGTATTCCAAAGCCAACCTAGATAGTCAGGTTTACTATAATAAATACTTTTAATTAGAAAGACTTTGTTGAGATCTGCTTGGTAGAATGGGCAGAAGATTAACAGTGACAGGCTGAGAAATCAAAGTCCCTTCTCTCACTCTTGTTATTGTGGACTTTGGTATGATGATACTTCAGTATTGAATAGGGATGGGTGAAGAATTCATTGGGTTCACATTTTAATGCAAACTACCCACATTCACGCTATCCAAACCTATACACAGACTGGAATGCTTTTTGCCATCAAAACCCATACATTTCTGAACTTTGTGGTACAGTTCACAAAGCAACAGCAACATACACAAAACTATTACATTTGGGGGAAATGTGTGTTTTATTAATTGGACAATCACTTAAAATGTGTGTCATCAAAATGAGTCACCCCCCCACACACACACACACTTTTCTTTTAATATACTTGGAAATTCAGGCACACTTGTGTGCAGACAAAACAAAAATGAATCCACAATTCAATGTGAAAAAGAGACAGGAGGAATTTAAAAAGGAAAAAAGAGAGAGAACCCAGGAAGAGTGAGCTAAAATAAAAGTCATCCATCCCTGGTTCTGAAAAGTCAGCCAGTTTTAAAGGGGCATTTTTCTCTGCCTTGCAGATTCTGGAACTAATCCTACAGCCAATGGTCAAAAAAGGCCAGGGTATGGAAGTAAATTGATGGAAGGTAAATGAGCACAACCCAGGAAGAGGTCAGAGTATGCATTTTCCTACATCCAAATGGCATTCAATAGGAGACAATGAACAGGCATGGCCCACATGTTTTCATTATTGCTAATGAACACCTGAAAGAGTCTACAAAATGTTTCCTTGTCTTGCTCTGGCTCTCATGATCAGCTTCAAAAACTGCAGAGCCTACTGCAGAGGGCCACAGGCAGGGCCGTCTTAACGCATGGGCCTGATGGGCACTTGCCCTTGGGCCCCCTATTAATCTGTGTATGTTAACCCTTGGAAAATTGGAAAACTTCCAAAATTAACAGTAGTTGTAGTTGTCGTAGGGGCCCGGTACACTGCTTTGCCTGGGGCCCATGATGCTGTTAAGATGGCCCTGGCCACAGGCAAGCAAACCTCGAATTTGGCATCCTGAGGCAGTCATTTTTCTCTTAAATAAAGTGCTAGCCCTCGATGCCAGCTAAGGTTGGGTTTCTGAGCATATTTCAGCAGAGCTGCAGCTGCAGTACTTGTTCTTATGGTCTGCCCCCGCCCCCAACAAAGATCTTCGGTTTCAGGCATACAAACTTTGGACACCTGTTGAAATACGATCAGTTCTTCTTGGAGTGTGAGAATGATGTCTGGCTAAATTTCAGAGGCCAAAATTGGATTTCAGTGGACTCAAACTAGCTAAAACAGAGTCAAAGCATGCAATGAGCAAATATATGCACATACGGTTATGTGTGTACTTCCACAGAATCACTCCATGCGAATCCTCAGAAAAAGATCAGCAAGGAAATTCCAAGCACCAGACAAGGGAAACCCACAACAGGAAACAACAAAAGCAGCAGCAGATGGTGGTCTAACATATAATTGAATGGCCAGGAACAATTTATAAGGATAACTGAGAAGAATGAGCCCTATCCTTCATTAGATTCTTTCAATTCCAATTGTATGAGGACAGAAGCAGCAAGTTTGTGTTGTCTGTGGTGTCACCATTGCTGCCTTCTCTGACTTCCAAGTGTTATAGCTGAAGTTCTGCAGTGCATAATATAGCAGAAGTGGCCCACTTGTTCTCTAGATGTTTTGGCCTTCAACTCACATCAGTCTGAGTCAGTATAGCCAGTGCTGGGGGATCATGGGAGCTGTAGGACAAAACATCTTGAGAACTGGCCCACTCCAGTGTATAGGCTCACCCCACACATTTCAGAATCCTGATCTTCCAGGGTTCTCAGTCAGGCAAGGAGCCTGCCAGACAAGAGAAGACTCTGAACTGCAGTCTCCCCAGTGCACAGAATACAATCAAGTCAGCAGAGGATGAGGCAGGTCCAGAATGTGCTCCTCCTTGCTCTCACCCTCATCTTACTGAATGCTTACTGAAGGTCTGAATGCTTCAAGAGGACTATGCAGAGAAGAAAGAGCAGTTCAAGAATCCCAGAAGAAACATGCAGAAGGTTAGAAAAATAAGAAGTCTTCAGCCTAGTCCGGCCTTCCTCAATCTGGTGTCTTTCCGATGTTTGGAATTGCAACTCCCATCAGCCCCTACCAAAAAATCCAAATGTCAGGGACTATGGGAGTATCTAGAGGGTACCAGGTTAGGGAAGGCTTGTGTATTCTCTCAGGGAGCATATTTGAAAACAATGGACAGGTTAGCTTTTATGCCATATGGTCAGCTCACCTTTTGTTCCTCTGATTCCTCAACAAAAAAGGCTTCTCCATTTTCACCCAACTTCATCTGCAGATTGACCGGCTCGCCATTGATTTCTATGTCAACCTAAAAAGAAGGGGGAGTTAAATTATCTTAAACCTAGGGGATCATTAGAAAGTTAATTTGAAGAACATTCTAAACATTTTATACATGTGAATCTAGGAAGGGTTGAGGAATTTGATTGTTGTGAATTGCAACACTAACGGACCTGGTTTGCACTTTTAGAAGTAATGGGCAGATATGAATTTGGTATGACTAACAGCTTACACATAACCAAATATCACAACATACGACTTAGCTGAAACAGTATCATAAAGATGGGTCTTAGATCAGATCACACCAGAACTTTCCC
>NW_025335889.1:5403570-5511964 GCF_004798865.1 Varanus komodoensis
GGGAAAGTTGAAGGCAGAAGATGAAGAGGTAGAATAAATATGAGATCAGTTCCATAAAGGAGGCCATAGCCTTGAATTCACAAGGGCTAAGTAGGACCGTGAAGGACAGAACAGCTTGGAGGGCGTTCATTCACATGGCCACATTAAGTCAGGGACAACCTAATGGCATGTAACAACAAAATGCAGAAACTGGACAGAATGGACTTCTGGCAGCCAAGAAAATATGTGAAATTGACATGAAATAGAAATAGACCAACTTGCCTATCCCTGCTGGAATTCTTCTAGATCTCTTCCTGCACTGGCTTTGATTTGGGATGCTGCCTTTTACAACAAGAAAACATAATAAAAGCAGCCGTGGCTCATTTCGATATGAGTTCATTAAAAACACTTGCAAATTCTGTGTTGCCTATGGCAGACACGAAGGCCAAGCCAGGTGGAGTGAAACACAGCCAGACAGCAATAAAAACAGCCAGGCCTATTTAAAATGTCAGCCAGGCACTGAGCCTGGTTCTATTGTTTAGTTGAAACTTCTGGCACTATACACTGAAGAGATGCAGATATAATTCTAACATAAATGGGGTTTTGCTTTCCAAGCTGCCTGGAGAGCAGGGGTGGGCAATATGCAGGCCCCTCCCTTTTATTTTCTGGTCCCTATACTACCCCGCTGCCAAATTTGCTTCTCACATATGGCGGCAGCAGCAGCAGCAACTTCCTTTTCCTTTAAAGCAAAATATCTAGCAAATACATGACTTGCTTTTAAGCAAAAATTTGACTGTTTTTGTAACCACCATGCTGCCAAATTTCAGCACTGATTTCAGCCATTGGGCAATGCTGGCAATTCTGGTGGCAGTGGGGTGGGTTCTGGGGTTGAATTTGGTTATGGACATTGTCCTCCACCCCTATTTAGAGTCTGTAGAAGGGAGTTTCATCTCTGTACACTGACAGGTTGCCTTGCTTGACCAAGAATGGTTTTACTTTTTCATATCCATGGCTTTTCCTCATCTGCAAGGGCAGACATCCAAACATCCACATTTCCTGCTAAAAAGAATATTGTGTCTCTGGCTCCTTCTCCACCAATGAGAGTTGGAGATTTTGAGATAGCAGGAAGCAACTGGAAAGGTTAAAGTACATAAGGATCCCAATTTGAAAAAAAAATGCCATGAATAAGGGGGGATGTGATCGCCCAAATCCCAGATAGCCATCACACATTTGTGCTGTATAGCTCACTTGTCCAGGAAGTGAACTATTGCATATTCAACCCTGAAATGGCACTTGGCAGTATACGAATTACTTACACATCTCCACTGTAAAATTATTATATTTAAGCTTGCACAGGTGCAGGCTTAATCCTACTGCACTATGAGTTTATAACTTGGGCTTTCCTGTTTATACAGCGAGTTCTGTAGAATTTCCTATTATTATTCATTTTATTTCTATATCATCCAATAGCCAAAGCTCTCTGGGTAGGTCATAATAATTTATCAAAGTACAATAATAAAAACAGGTGCAATAAAACATACAGATACAATAAAACACAATAAAAGTCTAGTAAGCAACATTTTAATCAGTCTAAACAATTTTAATAAAAACTAGACCTGTTAAAACAGCTGACATATTCCATGAAATACCACTGAATGCCTGAGAATATAGGTCAATTTTAAACGTATTCTGAAAAGATGACAGGCATGACAAAAAGATGACAAATTTTCAGAATTTTCAGTTCTGAAAAGTGATGCCAGACATGCCTCAATGGGGAGATAATTCTGTAACTGAGGGACCACTGCAGGGCAGGCCCTCCTCCTTGTTGTCTCTTTCTGGGCATCCCTTGAAGAAAACAGTCAGAGGAAGGTTCCAAATGCAGATTGTTGTCCAGTTAGATTGTGGTTGGGATCCAGGTACTTTGGTCCAGGTTAAAACCAGTACCTTGAATTGGGCTGAGCTAATACAGCTGGTCCAGAATTGATCTTATATGTTCAGGCCTTCTGGTCCCAGTTATTAATCTGGCTGGAATTAATCATGCTAATTAATAATGTGCACACTGTTTTGTAACCTCTTGGTTCCCCTAATACCTATTCTGGCATTTTTCTTACTGCCAACATGACTAACTTTACTTTTGCTGCTAACACACTTAAATGGCTCCCCTCTCATGGGAAATGGCTGGACAGATAATAAATCTGGCCTCCAACAATCATTGAAGTTTTGTCTGCCAGAGAATGAGCATGAGTGGCAGAAGGAAGCAAGACACTTTTACTTTCAGCTCCATATTTGGCAGAATAATTTGGAGACCAGCAAAAGAATGCAGAAACAGTAAACAATCTACAACGACTATGTGGAAGGCTATAGGCCCATTCATATAGTCTTTATAATATGATAGTAAACAGATTACTGAATTTTCTTAATGATCATACGCAGCCCAATAAGCCCTTACCTTATCATGTTTGAAAGTTTGTATGAATGAGCATTCAACCCATACTTCATATCATATTTCATGTTCTATTTGTGGATTTCCCACATGCAGCTGGTTTGCCTCTGTGCACACAGAATACCCAACTAGATGGACCCCTGGTCTGAATCACCAAGGTCTCTTACATTCTCCTATTCATACCACACCTCCTCCTGACTTTACAATGATGAATCTTAGCACACTTCCTTGGAAGCATTATTTTAATCAAGCTTGGAATATCTCCATAAATGTGCATGAGACCAGCAAGCTGCAAGTCATACCCTTCAGTCTTATCTCTACACATCTGGGGTCACTTACCACTTTCTCACTGGAATGCAGAACACGCAGCTTCCCAAAGCGTACATGGAAAGGGGAACAGAGCAAGGAACCATCTGGCTGTCTCACCACAATGACATCAATGCAACCAGTCAAGGTAGCTGGATTCAGACCCCTATATAGCTCCTTCACAGTGCCCAACACTGTTTCGGCAATCTGGCCCACATAGTTCATTGTCTGAGACTAGAAACAGAAAGAACAAGAGAAAGGTTAGGTGTGATGTGAAAAGCTCTACATAGCAATGATTGAATTACATGGTACCTGCCAACAGTAAGTGGTACCATACCATGAACATTCAGAGGCACCATTGGTTGGGAAATGGGGCAGGACTTTTTCAGTTGCAGCACCAAAACTGGCTTGGCTCATTCATTGTTAGCCTTCAGTTTCAGTGCATAATCAAAGCATTCTTCTTAAACTAGGCTTTTGGATTGCTTTCCATTTCCACCTTGTATTGCTGCTACAATAGAATTGTTGCTATCCTGTCAAGTTCCCGTTCTTCTCTATTTTAGCATGAGATTGCAATGATTGTGTTGTATATGCTTTTCATTTGTGGTATAAGCCCTTGTAGCTGAAAGGTGAGTTCTAAATTGACAGTGAATAAATATTTTCCCGATTGCTTAGTTGTTCTGTATGTTACTACCTATTCTTGTTCTGTTCCAAATAAGATCTGTTATGTCCAGCCATGCCCTGGAATGTAGGCTCCAGGGGTGACTTGTTGTAGAGTTTACTGAGTGGAAAGCCAAGGATGACTTGGCAAATAGTCATCCATATGCCCTCCCAGAGAGATGATGCATTTATTTCTGAAGGCCAAGGAGACCAGAAAGTACATCTGATATATTAGACTTTTAGCCTTCATGATTTCCAAGCTCATTCTACTGAGCACATGGGGAGTGATGTTAAACATTGGAGGTTAGTGATACCAGGGCTCTGTGTCACATGAGATGACTAGGAGATCCAGCTGCTATGGAGGGTGTCACCACAGGGACATATCAGGAATGGTTTCCTGAACATGAGACATCACTCAAGCCTCAGTGAGTCAAAATGTATGCAGCTTTCATAGAAGAAGCAAGATAAATTCCAAAGCATGTTTTTAAAAAAGCTTCTAATCCAGAAACACCATTCAGTAAAAAGAGATTGCAGGTATATCAGGAGATGGGGGAAGGGGAGAGAAGGGCAATTTAAAACAAGTTTTTTCTGGGTAGCCTGCAACATATCTCAGCATGGGCTATGGGTTTCAATAGGGTGGACATCTGGGCTAAGATGGCCTCACTGGGTCTACCTTCTCTGCAATATCCACCACTGCATATTCTGTGCTCTGCTTTTAAGACCAGTGGGGCACAGAGGTCAGAGCTCACAGAACTGAAGCACTGAATTTTTGATCTGCAGGGATGCCAATGTCATCTGCTGCCTTAGGGCCACAGCAAAACCTCGCAGAATCTGCCCTGCTAGCATTCATGGACTCAGGGCTGCAACAAGTTAATCTCAAGTTAATCTTGCCCCTTGGGTGCTTCCAGTTGCAATTTTTTATTATTCTAATGCTGTTTCCATCAATTTTAAAGGACTTAAAAAAACAAAACCTGTTTATGTTTTCATTACTGCTATGAACTGCACAGAGGACTTTGTGTTAATGGACAATATACAAATAATGCAAATAAATAAAAATTAGGAATATAAATAATGGAAACAAACTTGTATCCTAGGCAGAGCAAGCAATCTCCAAGCTGATCAAGGTTATGGCAATGCTTTTGAAAGCAGAGAGGTGAGCATTATTACAATGTTAATTCATGTGGGGCATCTCAGCCTGCACTTACATTAGCCATTTAAAGTCATGTCAGTAAGAAGGCACTGATGCCCCTTGGCTGCCACAACACCACACATTTGCTCAAATTAAGCCATGAGGCACTCTTCTTCCACTGAATATATTGTTGAAAATTTACAAGAAACAGAAAATAGATGATAAAGATGGAAGCATCAGTGTACAGTCAGAACATTAATGATGAGATTTGCTTAGACTGCACACATATATGGAACATGTTCTATTATATTGATAAATGACCAGGAATTAGAAATGAGCAGTGAAGTAGCACATAACTGACAGGCTAGAAAAGCACGTTGCAAAGACTCCATCTTCATAGTCCCTCTGAGGGCTACCTACATTCCGCATGCAATTCCTGTACGGTGGAATAAACTGTAAATACTCATTGGATTGTATACCAGCAGGGTACCAGCCGTCATGCAGAACGCTGGACTAGGCGGACCCTTGGTCTGGTCCAGTAGGCCCTTCTTATTGTCTTAGGGGAAGGAAGACATGCGATACCTGTCCTGAGGGCTCCCTGTACAAGCAAACAATCAGGAAGAATAAACCTGCCACCACAGCCACTGTCCCATGAAGTTCCATTGTTTGGGGAACCAGGCATACTTTTCCTGCTCCATAGAAAACACACACACGTGTGTGCCACTCTAATTATTTTCTCTGTGGTATGAGTAAGTAGCAAGTTCCTTTGGTCTAAGGAGAAGGCATGGCTGTGATGATGAAGAGAGAAGATGGCATACAGATCGCTGCCACAGAGAAAAGAGTGATTAATAAGGAAACAGTAAAGTAAAAGCCCCACCTGCTTATTAAGAAATACAATGTGCAATTAAAATAGCACCATCACACTGAAATAGGGCTTAGGGTCAGAAGAAACACCAGTTGCCAGAATGATTAATAGACCAACACCTGATCTTATTTCATAAAAATAAGCTATCCTTCAGTATAAGAGACGATTTTACTTTAAATTTATTTGGTGTCATCGTGTTTTGTATACTGTGTCTGTGTAGGATTATTGCATAGAAAGCAGCCAAGTCAAATTAAGGGTGGTGCTGTTTGCACTGTGATAACACAAAACTTCTATTCATTCAAATCCTTGGATCACCCAGTTAAGCAAACACAGAGAGAGAATTACATTTGCCTCCTACAAAGATATACTATTGCAAATCAGTCACTCTGCCTAAATGCAAAATAGTGCATTGCAGAGGTGCAGAATCTCAGGCCAATGGGCCAAAGCTGTCCCTCCAGAGCTCCCCAGATGGTTGCACCCCTCCCTTGGGTCCCACCGCAAGTCCCCCAAGCACCAATCATGTGTTGATTGCCTGGATTTCATGCTATTTCTCCTCATTCAAAAAGATTGAAATATTTATTAGTGATAAACAGTAAACGCTTTAAGCACTGATAGGGTGGTCTTTCAGGCCCACCCCTTTTGCCTTCCCCCAGGCTGGAAGAGGCTTCCCATCCCTCGCATGGTGCAGTTTCCAGGAATTCGCCCCCAAGCTGCTAAAGTACATGAAAAGGAGCCCATTTGAAGAAAAGCTTTACAAAGCCTGAGGCTTTCGCCCATTAACCTCACAAAGGGGCATTAATAAGGAAGGAGCATCACAGAGACTTGATTTATATAATACATAGTGTTGTTTAGCATTGCACACTGAGGCATTCCTATCCTCCAGCTCTTCATTAAAAGCAATAAGGGCACATGTATAATTCGTAACATCCTGTTGGCTGTGCTGCATTTATTCTGCAACAGTCATCATGCCTTGATTAAAAAGCAGACATTGTTTTGGGGCCCTTCATTAAAGTTATGCAATAATGATCTTATTCGAAAAGCCGCTCTGAGTTTGGTGTAAGAAAAAGTGGGAAATAAATCTAATAAACAAATAAACACACTTTCAGAACACTACACAAGCCTATGTACTATGCGCCTTTTAAAAGATAGAGGTGGATTTATTTATTCCATCCTGCCAAGCTTCAGGAACAGCTGCAGGAATTTTTGTTGTTGTTGTTGTAAGCCGCCCCGAGGCTTCGGCGAATGGGGCGGCATAAAAATGTTTTAATAAATAAATAAAATAAATAAATGTTGTGCAACAGCAGCCTGAACATTTTGTGTGAACCCAAACAAGGACACACTAATGCATCTATGCTCCTTGGAGTCATTCTTCTGAAGATGGCATCCATCACAGAGGTGACCCAAAGGAAGACAAGTGCACAATTTCAGAAGGAGAAGTGTAGTGAATTTTGTGGGATGTAAGCCCTAATTAGGGAGGAGGGATTTGTTTCCCTTTTCTTCCCTATCTTTCTTGGGGAAGGGGTGGCAATTTGTATGAAACTGACACAGCGTGCAGAGGTGTCTCCAGACAGGGAAGCTACAAAGTGTCAGACTATTTGCAAGACTAGCAAGATAGTATGGTAGAAAACCAGTTTGAAACTTTTTGCATGGTGAAGTCTGGTAGCATAAGAATAACACCCATCTCAAGGTCTCATCTCTGCCCTTCCATAAAACACAGCGATTAGAGAGCTCCTGCTTAAAAGATGCACATGTCAGTCACTCAGCCTAACTCCCTCCCATGTCACCACTATTTAGAGAAGCAGAAGCAAAAGTTGTTGTTTTGTGGGGATGCGTTATCTGCCCTTCTGAAGCTGGACTGCAAACAGAGCTTCATGCAGGACCCAGCTCCACTTGTGGTCACTTCTGAGACAAATTCACTTCACCTCAGAGAGCACTAGAAAGGAAAGGCCTACTCTGGAATGAGCTCCAGGTCTAAATTCCAGTTGGCCAAATCTGAAGCACATCACTAATAAATAAAAGTGTGGTGGTGGTGGAAGAAGAGAGAAATTGGAATGGATGGTGCCTGCTGGCCTCACTCTTGACCTGCATAATTGGATTATGGCTTTGCACTGGAGCCTACACACATACATGCAGGCGCCCTGTGTAGATGCACGCAAGGGTCTGCTAAATCGGGGGGGGGGGGGGTGTTACATGGGGGCAAGCATGCACAGAATGCACAGAATGTCTAGAAACTTTGAGGAGGGAGTTAAAATCTGAACAGCACCAAACTGAACAACTTATACAACCTTTACTGATCTCCACAAAGAAGAACCAATAAACAAATTAAGAGGGGGTGATTTACTAAGGACATGAGGCAGAATAAAACCAGGACTGAGCCTGGTACAGAAGCAGGACTAGCACTGCCATTAGCCAAAGCGAGGCAGCCACTTCAGGCAGCAGAAGGTGGAGTCATCTGTGGGGTGGTGTGAACTGGTGCCCTGCAACAGCAGGGGGCTGGCCTCAGTGGCCTTCATGGGCCCTTTACACTCCACTATTCTGTGATCCTAAGCTTAGCAGCACAGTGTTGAAAGACAGAGCTGTGTGTGCCACTCAGCCTGCCCTGTGCACACTGAGCTAGTCCACTGTCCTCACATGCCATGGAGGATGCTGTCCCCATGGCCAGCACTGAAGTCCAGTTGGCTTTTGCACACAGAAGAGGCAGCAAAATGTTTGGGGCCAGTCCTGTGTACAAGCACCATCAGATTGCAATTGTATAACCAAGACAGAGCCCACACGCCAGACTTTGGGCCTTATTTTCCACAGTGAGATCAGTAGGCCTGTTCCCTTGTGCAGAAAGGAAAAACACCAAGCGACTGGCTCAGCCTCCATTTTGAAAGAAGGTACCATATGCTGTTCCCCCAACCTGACTGTTGCCATTGAAAGCCACTCATTTTATGAGGCACCAGTTTGACGAATGTGTGGTGTCATACTAATATGGTTATTTATTTATTATATTTCCACACCTTCCACCAGCCAAGTCAAGAAAGTGAAATGTGCCTTGCAGTTATCATCACAATGGAATACCAGTCTCACACAACTACATTATACACAGCATGCTAAATCACAATGTTTACATCAAGCAGAAGAAAGAAATGGCAAACTCCAGCAGCAATATACTGCCCTTTTGTATCCTGGGAAGGTGCCACAACTATGCATTTGTTGTCTGCAAATACACAAAACTCTTGAACCTGAGGAAATGTCCATAAGCAAGTGTGTAATATTTCAGATGCAAACACACACACACACACACACACACGAGAAATATGCTTCTTACCCAGCAAGATCGGGGCAGTTTCACATTGCCTCCCACCCTAGAAAGAAACCCACCTCTACTGAGCCATTTGAGAGAACGGATCTTGCTCCCCAACATTTCACAAGTCCCTCTGGAACCTACAGCAACCCAAACTAGCCCAGGAGGACCAGCTCCCCCTTCATAAGCATGGGGGAGAGAGAGCTTTTGGCTTTTCTATTCTGCAAATGTTAATGATAAAGCAATTCCTGGAGATGGTGGGTGGGGGGAGACTCTAGTTGGCTCTGGAAGCTTCAGTGCCTCTGTCAATTTCATGCTGGGCAGAGCCAAGAGAAGGTCATGAGACAGTCCCCTCGTCACAGTAACCTGCTGAGCTGAGCATTCTTCAGTGCCATTTAATTGGCAGCTCTGCAGGCAGACTCAAAACCCACAGCACAGAAGCTGTTAGAGCTCCCCTCTCCGTCCTCCAGATGTACAGTCAATGAAGTTGTTTGAGCCCACTTTAGAAAGCATCTGGAAATAGTATGATGTACATGTATACATACAAGTTGCTTCATTATGATGGGCAATTGTTCCAAGCCAAATGCAGCTGCAGTGAAGCAAAAGTCAACAGGAGAGCTTTTTTCCCATCAAAGCACCAAAGGTTTTACCATGCAGCTGTTAGAGAATTCACTCAAAGAGAAAATGGGAACCTATAATTAGACATTTGTGGCAATACACAAGGGAAAGTACATCTCAGAATACACTCTACATCAGCCTCCCACAACCAGGCACCCTCCAGTTGTGTTGGACTACAACTCCCATCACCACCCACTGCCACATAGGCTGCGGATGGTGGGAGAACCCCATCTTGGGGAAGGCTGTTCCGCATCCACATAGAAACAGGCCCATAACTGGAAGTGACCTGGGAGATTATTCCTGCCAAAATTTTCTCTGTCCCATTTTTAACAACAAAAAAAGAAATACAATTTTGTATTGTATTTCAAAGGCTTGTGAAGCGGATGAACTCCCCTCAGAACTTTTAGATTGCAGGAAAGGAAACTTCAAAGCAAACTTACTCAGGGAAACACGGACAATATGGAGGAGAGGTCATGCACTTTTGCCTCATCCCCAGAATGCATTGTATGTCTGATGCACTGTCCGAATAGTGTTACGAGGGTCACTCAGCATCTAGTGCTTCTGTGTTGCTCCCTGAAAAAAACTGTCTCTGCTTGAGTTCACTGTACTGGTGCCTGCAGGTGAAGCTTTTCACGCTAAGGCTGACCTCCATCACCTGCTAACGTCCACACATCAAACTATTGTAAGGAACAACCCTGTGGACTGCTCTCACACTACTTATATAGAAGCCCCTTAACTCAGAGTCCTTTGAGAGTCCTGAGCTCTGCTGGGTTGACGCCAGTAGAACAGGAAGAATGATGGAGGTGGTCTTTGCCTCCCTGACCTCTGGTCTTTTTTTATTTTTATTTTTCTAGACAGACTTTTCAGTCTATTCGGAAAAGATGCTTTAGAGGGTAAGGGAAAAGGTCAGTAGGGGACCAGGATAAACCATATTCTGACCCAGCTGGTCTCCCCCTCTCCCTTCCCTCTGCCTGTTTCCCTTTCTTCAAGGTCAGCTTTCTGCTCCCAGAAAGGCTTCTGCCATGGTTCTAACTGTATCACCTGCAAGCTCAGGGTGGTGGTGGGGCTGTACCTCTGACTCCCCCCACCAGGTTCAGAAAGTGCTGTCTTTGACCATGGACAGAGATGGCCAGAGCCATCCTGTGTTCTCTGGGATACTTGCCAGTTGAGATTTTGACATCACTTGCATGTTGAGGATCAAGGGTGGATAAGCCTCAGGTCTGACAAAGTTAGAGACAAGTTTGCTACCGGATCCAACTTCAAAAGTTAAAAATAGTAGAATGCCACCCAAGTAGGTGCATTTGTGGCAGACTTTAATATATGGCACTGGTCTGTTGGAGAAGAACGTAAAGGTGGGGAGATGGAATACCTTCTCTTGCTATAACCCAGGAGAAGAACAACAGGTTCCTAGGACCAAAGCAATTTGTTGAGAAAGCCATGTCAGCCTACTCTTGTCTCACTTGCCATGCAAGCAGCTGCTGCTGCAATGGACATATCTGTGCCTTGAATTCTGTATCAGCCTTTAGATCAAAAAGGGAGAGGAATGTTTCCAGCTGGCCAGAGCCATGAGCTCAGTGCATCACATTAATAAATTACCAGTTTCAGAGTCGTGGAATCTTGTGGAAGTTGGACTTCAGAACCCCTTTCAGATTCAAAAGGAGACCATTCTTTTAGCTAGCAGGAATGGCAGGTGTGCTATCCATTTGTGGGAAAATTTCTGGGTGAAAAAGTTTCCAGAGGGGTAATAGTGTTAGTCTGTTGCAGCAAACTGGCAAAGGGTTTGCTGCCTTCTTGTAGATGAGCAAATGACACAAGCACACTGCAAGTACCTCACTTTATATTCAACAGAGCACATCCATTCAAAAATAAGGCTATGAGCTCAAATGTAAGGACATTCCTAGGATAAGAAGCCAGTAATCCCAAATTTGGAGAAGTGTTGCTACCAGTTCATAAACCACAGAGGGTGGACATTATTTTCTGCCAGTGATCTCTTTAACACAAATTCAACAAATAAGACTTTCTCTATTACTGCCTCGCTATACTGAGGGGGGGAGGGGGGCATCAGGGAATGGAACATACCAGCTGTGTTTCTGTCTGTCATTAGCAATTAGAACAGGGATGTGAACCTTTTTCACCCTGAAGGCCAAATTCCACTTCAGAGAAGCTCTTGGAGGGCTCGCTTCATAGAATCACAGAATAGTAGAGCTGGAAGGGTCCAGCAAGGCTGTCAGCTCCAAGCCCCTGCTCAAGACAGGACTCCAAGTTAAAGCCTTGCTAACAGCTGCCTGTCCAGCTGCATCTTGAATGCTTTCCATGTGGGACAGCCCAAAACCTCCCTGGGTAATTGGTTGTATTGCTCTAACGGTCAGGAAGTTCTTCCTGATGTTCAGCTGGAATCTGGCTTCCTGTAACTTGAGCCTGTCATTCCATGTCCTGCACTCCGGGATGATCAAGAAGACACCCTCACCCTCTGCTCTGCAACAACCTTTCAAGTATTTGCAGAGTGCTATCGTATCTCCCTTCGGTCTTCTCTCCCCAGTTTTTCCCACCATTTCAGTGGTGTGTGTTGCCACACTCTGAAATTGTCAATTTATTTTAGCCTGAAGTTCTTCCTGCCATAAACTCAGCCTTGGGAAAGGTAGTCTTTTAGAATGAAGAAAACCCTGTGCAGAAGTCAGGAAACCATCAAAGTTCAGGGGAAAGGGGGCAAGGAAAGCAGCAGAGATAAGGAGTTTCAATTTCAAACAATGCTTCATCAATACAGCTGAAGTGCTAATGCCATGAAAGCCGTGTTGAGGGTTTATTTTGTTTATTTGCATGCAGGGTATCTGCAGGATACAAAGGATACAAAACTATCTCCTTTCCTGCTTGAGCAAAAAGAGCACACTTGGATTACAAATGCTGCACCAGCATTTCCAAAAAGAACACAATAATTTCTGGACTCAGATATTTCACTCCTAAATCAACTTCTGTTTTCATCCTCAGGGTGGCTCTATCCCTAGCCCACCTCTCCTTCACCTTACTGAGTAGATCATTTTAATTTAGCCTTTGGAAATGAATTCATTTTACTGTTTCTAACATTTCTAATGTCCTTTTTTTAATAGATGCAAGACTTTTTTGTAAATTTCTGTACTTTACTCTGATGACTTTTTAACAGTTAAAGCCACATATAAATGTAATTAAACAAATAAACAGATCTAGCGTATTCCTTCCAACCCCTTCTCTTCCCTCCCAAGCTGTAGGATAGTGCTCATCTTAAATTAGATTCCAACACTAACTTGCTAAGTCTGACTTAATTCTCTAACATTGCCCATAGATAATTTGTGTTAACTTCAAATATGGCCTAAAAGATTAATGTAGACAGGAGGTCATGACGTGGCAATGGAGGATACTGACCTGCTTTCTTCTAATACCTCCCACAGCAAAAGATATATTAGGTCTGACTTGGCAACACGTGGGCACCAAACCAAATGCAGCTCTGGAAAGGGCCAGCAAAGTTCCCACTGTGGCTGCCTGCACGGGACTGCAACGAACCCAGGCTTGATGGGTCCCATGATATGTAGGCCATATTAAGGAATGCCATAACAAGTGCCTTTCCCATTCTAGCACCCTCCAGATGTGCTGGACTCCAACCCCTTCAATTCCCAGCCATTTGCCATGCTGGCCGGGAATTATAGGATTCTTAGTCCAATGTATCTGTGGGATGGCAGGGTGGAGAACTCGGTCTGAATTAATCTCAAATCAAAGAAAACACGATATTGCTGTAGAAGTACTAGGAAGATGGACAAATTCCAAAATTGGGGGACAGGATGGGGTAGGGTACAGATTTTGCAATTTAGATTCTGGAATAACAGGAAGAAGTGTGTATGAGTGTAATGACTATGCAGATGAAGTTTCAAGAGGTACAGCAGAAGGGCCTTTGAAAAGCATTTTGTCAGGGATGCAGAACCAACACATCACCGGCATTAATATTGTATGGTGCAACATAAGAAGATGCAGTGAGACAAGGCAGAAAGGCTGCTTGCTAAGAGATGTTGAGGTAATAGTGAACCTGACAAGGTTTCAATATCACACAACAGGTTAGCTCTTCCCATAAACCTGTGCAGCAGACAGAGGTTAATGCAAGACAAAAGTCTGAATGCCACAAAGAAGCTCAAAAGTCAGGCAGAAAAAGCAAAAGCTTTGGAAGAAGAAAAACAGAATTCTCTGGAAGGATAAAATATTGTAATTGCATTATATTCCATTCTTCCTCCAAGGAGCTCAGAATGGCAAGCAGAATCCTTCTGGTCTGCTCCCTATTTATCTTCACAATTACCCTGCAAGGTAGGTTATAGTGAGAAAGAGTGACTGGCCAGCCATTGTTTCTCAACCTAACCTACCTCACAAGATACTACAAACATAAAATGGAGGGGGGGGGGGATAGATGGAGTGCATGTAGATAAATGAGCTAGAACCAAATTACATGGATATTTGTCCATAAATACCAAATAGGTCATAATAATAAATTATAAAACCAAAAGCAAATGACACTGGTCCTGAGTGCCTTAACTGTGTAGTGGTCCAAAGTCCTTAGAGTAGCCAGCCTGAGCTACTTCACAGGGTTGTTGTAAAGACTGAACGGGTGGGAGGCATGCAGCTTGATGGAGCACATACACGAAGGAGCACTGGCAGAGTAGAGGAGCCCACACCCACCCCTCCGTTCATAAATGCTGAACAGAGCACAGAGCCTTTGACTGAGCAAAGAGCAAAGCAAACCATACAGCTCCTTCATTTCACTTCCTTTCAAATGCTCCCAAGAGAAGGCAGTTAACAGTGTCATGATAAGCCCAGCATGCCAAGATTATACATAAGACAACACCGGCACACACTGAACTATTTTCTCATTATCATATAAACGCTTTCTGCCCACAGAAGACTTGCACCTCAGTCTGTGTGCTTCATCAGACAGACTGCTCAAACACTTTCCAAGCAAACTGCTCAGACAAAATAGAAACCAAACAAACAAACCCCTCATTCTCTACCGTTAACAGTCCCCAGGGACCATTTAGGTGAACATACAGACAAACCCCAACAAGAAAACTTCGCTCACTTGTAGCACAGGACCTGAAGTGCCTTAATCTCGTTTCTGCAGTTCTTGGACTTTGAAATAGGTGCAGTCTGTCAGCAGGCTGCTTCCTACAGATGCATCTTTCCTCAGCTCCACCCATCTACCTGATTCTTCCTGTTTTCCTCATACCTAACTGAGGGGAGGAGTCTGGATAACAAAAGGCACCAGGTTTCTGCAGCCTCAGCCTATAGGAACTGGACATGGAAATAGATATAGAAAGGGATCTTCTGGGCTTCCTTTCATTAAATGGCTAAAAGCAGATTCAGGCCACTGACCTGCAACTTTAAAACACTTCAGCCAGCCCAAACCTGATAGATGTCACTCCTGTGAAGGAAGAGGTTTCCTGCTATTGGAGAGATAATTTTGTAAACAATGGACTTTTGCAATGTGATTTCAAGAAACTGGATTCTCCAAAGAAGCAAACTCAGCTCTAGTTTTAAGCATCCAAGTTAAATGGCTTGGGGTTTTCAAGAATGACAGAAAATAAACTTTCTGCCTCAAGGATTGCTTCTAGTGGTGAACATGTTTTATAAGATGATGAATTCATTAAGGACTGCAAAAGCAAAAATAATACCCAAGGTGGGATGAGCTTAATTCCTTTGTAATCCTTTTCTTTCAGGTCAAAGTATATGTTTCCAGTTTATTTTCAAGAATAGTGACAATAGCACATTTGCAAATGTAATTTTCGGATATACTGAAAATGAGGGCTGAGGTTGTTACCTTTCTCAACAACATAGCACATAAACATCTCATGAGGGAAGGTTTTACACCTGTGTAGGTAGTGCAATCTCAGAAGATCTACCCGACTGATTTCTGTACTGCTGGTATGTGTTAAAGGCACACTAGCAGGTTCAGTGTTCCTGTCTCCAATTTTTAAGGGATGGTAAGGCTGCGGAAATCACCCTGGTCCCTCCTTTGTTTCATCTCTAATCCTACTCCCCTGCTGATAGGCATGACATCATCTCTCTTTGTCATATCTAGGGCTATTGGCAGAAAAATAAAACTTACAGACTTTGGCTGAGATATTCATTTTATTCAGTTGCATCACCACCATCGCCATCTCTATACTTCCCAATAGCCAAAGCTCTTTGAGTGGTACACAACAATTCATAAAACAGAAAAAAGAATACAATAAAAATAGCGTTTAAATTCCAGTATACAAAATCCAAAACAATTTACACAGGACTGTTTTCCAATACCTTTCCCATATGCCATTAAATGCCTCAGAGAAAAGGGCAGTATCTATCTGGTGCTGAAAAGATGGCAGTGTTGGCACTAGGTGCACCTTACTGGGGAGGACTTCTCACAACTAAGAGCCATGACTGAGAGGGCCTCCCCCTTAGGCCAACTTCCAAGAGTCCCTCAAAGGTGGCATTCAGAAGAAGGCATTAATCATACTGCCCAGGTCAATTCAGGTGTTGCAATCCCAAGGCTATTCATCTATAATTCATTCATCATGTGCACGTGCGGTGTCCAAAAGCCACAATTTATGAATGACACCCAAAGCATGTCTTAATTTCATTGGAAGCTCGGGTGACAGCAGTGGTGAGGAGCACTTTCCTTCAGCTTAGGCTGATCCATCAGCTGCGCCCCTACCTGGAGTACGACTGCCTGGCGACAGTGACACACGCGCTGGTGACTTCCTGCCTTGACTTCTGTAATGCGCTCTACGTGGGGCTACCCTTGAAGACGGTCCGGATACTTCAATTGGTTCAAAATAGAGCTGCCAGGCTGCTGGCGGGGACTGGGCGTTATGTTCACATGACTCCAGTCCTCCGTCAGCTTCGCTGGCTTCCCATTGAAGTCCGGGCCCAATTCAAGGTGTTGGTGATGACCTATAAAGCCCTAAACAGCTTGGGTCCTGGTTACCTGAAGGAGCGCTTACATCCATATATGCCCGGCCGCCCCTTGAGATCTGCGGGAGAGGCCCTTCTCCGGGAACCCTCCATGAAAGAAATTAGGAGGGTAGGTACTCGGAGGAGAGCTTTCTCTGCGGTGGCGCCCAATCTATGGAATGCGCTCCCCAGAGAGGTCTGCCTGGCGCCGTCGTCATTTGTTTTTCGGCGCCAGGCGAAGACCTTTTTATTTAAATGTCATTTTAATTGTTAATATTATTTGCTTATTTTATCTGGCCAGGGCGATTTATTTTATATTTGGATGTATTATATTTTAATTTTATGTTGTGAGCCGCCCTGAGGCTTCGGCGAATGGGGCGGCATAGAAATGTTTCAAATAAATAAATAAATAAATAATCCATGTGAATGAAACTCAGCCAAAGAAGAGAATAAATCCTGCATACTAACAGGAAACTTATTCTCCAAGTGTGAATCCCTACATATCCAAGAGGCTCCATCACATACTCCTACAACAGGGAGGTAAAGTAGCAGAAGGACTGGTGTAGTTCAACTCTATGGTTTACAGAGGTATTTTTAAAAAAATATTTGGGAGGCCCTTAAGAGGGAGAAACCCTAAACCAGCTAACAGCAGGCTGGCTGACTGTGAGAAAGGGGGAAAGGAAATGGAACGGAGTATTGTGGAACAGTGGCTGGCTGGCTGGCTGGCTGCTGCCAGCCTGAAAAAGAGCACTTCTGTGTGGAGGACTTCTAGCACTGCCAGTTGTTTTTCTTTCAAAAAGCAGAATTCCCATTGTGTCCACAGTTCAGGAGGTCTAGCACTTGGGGTGGAGGGATGCATCTCACTGGTTCCTCCCATACAATGGATGTGTTGAACCTGAGTAGGAAGCACTGTCCCCCCTTTTCTTGACCACAAACCATCTCTTCATGCCCCTTTTTCTGAAGAGGATGTTTGTTAACACTTACAACCGGATCCTACACATTCGCTGTGTCCTGTGTGAGATCTCCCTGCTTTACAAACTCAAAGAAGCCCTGGGAGAGCTGAAAAGAATTCTGCAACCAGAAGTTCATGCAAGGAAGGGCATCCCAAGCATGAGGTTCAACATGTTGTTCCCTATTCTGTCTCAATTGCATGTTTTCTTGTCCACCTGCAGAAAAATTGCACTGCTGTTTTGTTCTGCCCCCCTTTACCAGATATTCTGGGATAGTAAACATTCAGATGCAATAGTGGAAAAACTCAAGCTGATTCCATATGGGTCATACCATCATCTGGACAATGTAAAAATATTTGAATAAGGCAAGGTTATGGCACAGTAAAACCCTTATCAAGAATAGGGGAGTGCACATTTTGTTTAGTCTGTCAGATGCCTTACATTCTGTTCTCTGCTCATTGGTGGAATCTGGTTTTTTTCTTCCATTCAGAAAAATATGCAAAAAGTCTGCTGCATTTCTGTAACTTTCACTGTTGTGTAGCATTTTGCATATTTAGCTTCACTCGGCATACTGTCAATGAGCTGAGTGCTACACAGGGGCAAAAAAGCTTAAGTTTTTGTCAATTCTTGGACCGATCAAAAATGTCACAGAAGGCTATGCAAGCTTTTAGATGGTCCATCTCTCTTCATCAGGTGGCAAAATCAGAGTAGGCAGAGCAAAATTTCTGAGTAGGCAGAGCACAAAGATAAAAAGCACAGTATTAGCAAAGCTGGAGACTAATTTTAGGTGGTGCATGAGATGACTTTTTTGTTTCTTCCCCATCTCCTGCTTTTTGTACCATCTAACCTGGCTAAAAGTTCTGGACACCTTGGAAGCTGTTAGTTGGTTCTAATAACATTATTGTCTAGTTGTGGATTTTGGGTTTCCCCATCGCCATCACTTTTTCGGATCAACCCTACTATCTTTGCTTGTTACAGATTAAGAAAGAAACATAATTTTGTCTCACCACAAGATGGCGATAGGTCATCTCTTACCTGGCTGTATCACTGCCTCTTATTTGCCAATTCTGCTTCTCCTCCACAAGGTACATACAGTGCTTTTTTTGTAAAAAAAAAAAAAAAAAAAAAGGTGCCAGAACTCACGTCGCCGGCAGTAAGCACACGACCACACACACAGCGGAGCGTCCCAAGCCGAGCAGCGCCCTCACTATCTCACTGTCAGATAGCGGACACAAAAGCAGCCTGCAGGCACTATGTTAATGATGTTCTGGTGCGTTCGATGACAAAAAAAGCCCTGGGTACACATATTCATTATCCAAAGAAATATAATTAAAGACACACAGTCTCATCAGCATAGCTGTTTGGCCTAGAACTAAGCACATAGATCAAGTGCAGTCAATGTTCCTTTGCTTAAAAAATCCAGGCCAAAATCTGTATGCAGCCAAAGACTCTGTATGAAGCTACAAGACTCAGGGCTCAAAACAGACATTGCTTTCACTATGTAACCAACCATTGTGACCTGTGGCCTTGATCTGGATTTGGGCCCTAGTATGCGGGGCTTTAGCCCTCCCCCATTGACTAAGGCCCCAATCCTGATCAGGGGTACCTTGCCCACAATATGGACTGACTGTAATACAGTGGTCCCTTTAGGAATCATTCTTTTGCAATAAAGATGCCTGGTAGGAGTCCGATGCAGGTGGGGCCCATAGCAGGAAGGAAAAGGGTCAAAGCATCTTACCACTTGGGCTCTCTGTCCGTAGGCTATTAATCATAATGACAATGACATAACGATTAGCTCTGTCTTTACAGTAATGCCTGTTCACCCCCACTCTGCATTTTATCCTCATGAATATCATATCCCAATCCTTCCATGACACTCCTTCATGTATCAGTCCTATAGTCCCTGCCAAATCTCTTCTTCATCTCTTGCTTCAAAACATCACTATCACTACAATTAGTTTGTATCCCCAGTGATTCATTTTCCATCTCTTCTGACAGAAGTCACCATTCAACTGGGTACAATTCACGGGAAAAACTGCTTTCCCATAGAGAGATTCCAGTTCAATTTAATGATATTCTGTAATAGTCCTGTAAAAGGAGTATCTCAATATTTGTTTTTTATTGCCCTCTTTTTGTTCTGTCGTTCATATTAAATTTTTCAATCTGGCTTTTATGGGGAAAGCTGACTGGTTTGAATTGCAGAAAACTGACTTCCTGCTGTCTTTTTGCAATAGGCTGATCCTGTAGGCATTGGTGGGTTTCTCCATGTCAGCTTCTAAAGTCTGAGCCAGTCTTCTGTTGAACGGTGGTGTGACTAATGAGATAGATCCTTTTTATTGCTATTGTGACTATGAGGACCAACCAGTTGCAGCGGTTGTATGTCCAGACTGTGTATCAGGTCTCATGACTTGGCAGGACCAGCGTCAAGGACGGGCATGGCTGAGCACCTGCTGAGGGCCCCATCCCTGCAGGGACTGTTTGACAAAAGGCCCTTGGAGTTGCTCCTCCTCTTCACTATGGCAACTGCCCTCCCATCCTGTCCCAGGCAACGGTGGTGGAGAGGAGGAGGCGCAATGGATGCCATGGCCTTCTTTCTCACGGGTGCTGTGCCTGTCAAGTCAGCAAGCAGTACCAGTGATGGGGAGACAGTGAAGAGCAAATGCTGCTGGACAGCACTGGGGTAGAAAGGAGCAACTCATTGAAGGAGGAAGCCGTTGAGGGGTCCTGCCCAAAGACCAGACTTTCTTGTCACTGATGACAACTCTTTACTGCTTTCCATGCAATTTTATGATATTAATTTGTATGCCTCCTTTCTGAAGCAGCTTTCTGAAACTTGCACTTTTCTTCATAAACATGATGAAGCGGACTTGAGAGTTTCAAAATATGAATGTGTAAGCAAGCAAAAATGTCAGGGTCACTCATCTTTGAGTATTTATCTCTTAAAAATCTGGGTTTGAGTCCCTGTGTGCTTGGAGCTGTGTTTACAATGGTGAATCAGGGTTAGCACCTCTTTTTTTCTGATAGCTAATCATTTTCAACAGTTCCATGAAAGACAGGAATGACATGGTCCTCTCCATGCTAAGAACAGCTCTACCTATTGAATTTGGCCGGTGCAGTTGCTTGAGAATTTTGTTCAGTGCAATTGTTGATAAGAACTAACCAACACTTTCAAATACTTCATTAACAGGACCAACAAACTTGTGATTAAACCATTTGAATGCAAAGGTGACAGAGTTGTCCATCCTTAGATATAGTAGAATGAGCAGCTTTGATATTACCTGGTGTCAAGTGAACTGTGACCAGAGAGTCCCTTAGATTCAGAGATATTACAAGGGTTAACATCCATGGGACAAAGCCCACAGTTTGCCTGATTCTGGCAGGCAGCATCCCTACCCTAGCCTCACTTCCCAGTCATTGTGTGAAGAGCCCATCAGACATATAAGCATGTGAGGGTGGCTATTGTTCTTTTTTCCCTGCCTGAGGTCACAAATATCCATCAGCAGCAGAGGACAGGGGTCTGTTGACAGCTGAAAGGCACAAAGGCCAGGAGAGAATAAAGGAATAGCCTGCAATGGAAATTGTTCTCATTCCCCTCTTTTTCATTTCATTAATAATGATTTAAAACCCACCCTATGAGAATGAAGCCAACTCCTTATTCCCCCAAAATCCTGAAACAGAGCTGAATCTTTAGCTTCAATACAGAATTGGTGTTTATATGCCCCTGTACCCCAAAATGAGTTTGACTAACCCAATATTATATAGCTTCATGAGTGAGGGCTCACTCTGCAAGATTTCTGTCCATCAAATCCAGCTGGTTTAGCACAGCATTCTTTAATATGAGATGATCTCAGGAAGCACTTACAAAAAAAAGGAGCTGCGTGTACACCCCAAAGTAAGTTGGATCACCACAAATCATACATCCACATTTTCAGGACAATGTTCTCCGTCTGACTCTCTCAAATAAATAAATGAACACAGAACTAGGACTGTGCATCCCAAAACATATACACCCCCAAGGAAAGTGTCCCCTTGAGGTGCCCTAGCATTGCGATTGGACGAATGCTTGGTTTTTGCTTAAGACACTGTCAGGCATGCTCCAGGACACGTCCCCAGTCCAGTGTGCATCCAAGCAGCCTTCTCATGATTGACCATGATGAGGTGTCCTGTTCCCACTTGCCAGAGAGATATTCCCAACCCATTGCCTGCCCCAGCACCTTTCTTGTGAGGAGGAATGAGGAAGGGGGAGCAGTGGGGGAATCAGCTGATCAGGGATGTCCCCTTCCAGGAACCACTGCCCAGCTAATTCTCCCCTTGACACATACACACTCACACATATGAGGGCTTTCTCTCCAACATGCATATGGGGTGGCAATGGAAGACTCAGCCGCATGGCCCTGCTCATTTCTGCAGTGCACCCAGCTGATTGCCTCCTCCTGCTCCAGACAAGATCTTTAGGGCAGGAGATAGGTAGACCAGGATGCCTCTGACAGCCTTGCAAAAAGGCAGCAGTCAGGGGCATTCTCTGGTCAGCCACTTGGCCAGCACAGCAAAAGCCACTCTTGCCAAACAGCACTCTGGTTCTGGTCTTCATACCACAATGCATTATATTTTCCAGGTTCAGATGATCCAGTGATATGGAGAAACCATAGAACAGGACGTTGTTTTAATTCATAGTTTCTAAAGACCAAACATACCATGCTGAAATACCAGGATATGGTTCAGATGGCACAACAGACTAATAATGGGTAAAAAAGCCACCGTGATTTGTTAAGTCATGCAAACTACCTATTAAGTCATGCAAATTCACCCATTGCCTTGTGTGGAAAAATAAACCTTTTAGGGGTGTATTTCTTGCTAGAGCGCCTTGTAGAGGACTGTTTCCAAGTTGTACCAGTTTGTATTATTTATGCCATAATGCATTTGTTGGTCATTAAGGTCTAAGAAAGCTACGGCTGAGATATGGCTAGAGTTATAGGACTTGTGCCCGCTGGACCCAGTGGGCTTCCATCGAAGTAGACATGCATGGGCTCCTAAGGCAAGGCCTGATTTGCTGCATAGCTTGCCATATTACAATTTACTGCATAGCTTGCCATATTTACAATTATTTTAGTCCACTTTTGAGGATTCTACCTCCCAAGGTGCTGTACACATTACAAGAAATAAAGCTGCATGTTTTACATGCTGCAGCTGAGTTTTTCTCAGGTTTTCCACCAGGTGACCCCATCCAGGTTGAGGATAAGTTGCTTCTTCCTTTCTTGCATAAGTATGAAATGCTTTTGCATTTTCCTTCTCCCTCTCCATGTTGCTATGCACCTCTGCCCCCACCTCAAAACAAAATGCCATACAGACAGTATGTGTGCTTAACTCTGTTGGGGTTGCTGCTTGGATAGCCTGACCAGCTTCCTTCAACTTGAGGCATGCTGTGAGTGGCCGCTGTGACATCTGGAGGGCATCACATTGGGGAAGGCTGTTTTAGATCCATGAGGTCAATAATTCTATTGCACATTCTCCAAAGGAGAAGGCAGTGGTGTCAGCATGCTGCTCACATACACTGCTTCAAAAGAATCACTAGCAGTATTAATATGGCATTACAATTCTTGCAAGCAAGTCCAGGGGGCTTACAAGGTCCTCCTCCTCTCATTTGATCCTTATGAAAGCAACCTTGTATGGTAGGCAAAATTCACCCAAAGACCTTCATAGCTGATCAGATCTTCCAAATCCCATCCATTCTAACCACTGTGCCATCTCAGCTTCCAGAATATATTACCAAAGTGGAAACATGAGTTGATTGAGCAAGGGCGGTTTCAGGCAATGAACTTTTTTGTGAGCACTGGCGGATAATCGTGACTCCATGCCATTTACACATTTTTGACAGGGCTGCAATTGGACATATTCTAGATATTACACATTTGACATAGACAAAACAATTTGCAAAAACAGAAAGTGCGCACCTTACTAAACATTTGCAATACTTCGATGCTCTGGGGCCTTTTTGTTCCCTGGGGTGCTGCTGCTTCTCCATTCCACTCTCCTTCCTGTTTTTTCCTCTTATTTGCCCACACGGCTGTCTAATCTAATTGGCTGTGGTGACACACATGCTCTTGCTTTCCAGTATCTCTGAAGTCATGACATCAGATGGTATCATGCATAAAATCACATGGGTTGCCACAACCAATGCAGCTAAAAGGCAGTGTGGGCAAAGGAGGAGGAAGAAAACAGAATGAAGAGCAAGGGCTAAGGGGGGCAGGGGGGATTAATATCAGCCTGTAACCCACACCGTGCCCAGGCAGCATGAGCAAAAGGCACTACAAAGGGTACTGCAGACATTGTCAGTGGGGGCTGTATTTGGGTAAGTGAGTTCCTCTGGCCGTATCAGTTTAACAAGGATCTTCACTGAGAGACTAAGGAGATACCTCTCATAAAGACATGATTCTCTGGCCTAAACAGATGTGTGGGACAAGGCCTGGCAGAAAGTCATTCTGGGTTTTATTTATTTATTAATTATTTAAAGTTTTTATATGCTGTCCCAATACTAAAAGTCTCCGGACAGCTTACAGAAAACAAACAAACAAACAAACAAACAAAAAGCAACCATATACAACAACCAACACACAACATACTGCATCCCCTAATGATGATAAAAACAACAGTTAATAAAACCAATTAACTGTTGAAATATTGGGAAAATAAACTGGTAGATATTTGGGTACATCAGCAAGGATGAACGGCAATAGCAGGCGTCTACCTCTCCCAACTCTAAATTTAAATGCTGAAATGAAGGCATAATCAGGAATTGTTTTTGTGCAGATGTACTGTGAGCTTAGATCCATTTATGCAACTTGAGAATGCTTTGACTCTATAGAATTCTGATGAATGTCATTAATGGAGCATTCAGTATTTTGCCCTTTCTGGCTCCCAACTGCCCAAGGGGCCCTTCCAGGTCCTTCCTGTAGCCATCACAGGACCTACAGAGTCCAAAACAAAAGTTTGCAGACCCTCCTCCCCAATTCCATTTGAGACTCCAAACATGTAGACTGGTGGAGATGAGCAGGTTGCTTACCTGTAACTGATGTTCTTCGAGTGGCCATCTGTGCATTCACACATATGGGTGCTGTGCCTGCGCAGTGCCTAGGCTGGAAGATTAGAAAGCTAATGGTTTTTGGCAGGAAAACACTCCGCTCCCCTCCCCCCTACAGTATAAATAGAGCAGAGCATCCGCCATTTTACTCAGTCATGAAGACCGACGTTCACCCCCTAACGTTCCAAAAACATCATCATCACAACAAGAAAAAAATCAGTACCATAGGAATAACACAGAACCGACAGTAAGAAAAAAACAGTCCACTCACCTACACCATGCGGGGCTGGTGGGTGGGTTGTGTGAATGCACAGATGGCCACTCGAAGAACATCAGTTACAGGTAAGCAACCTGCTCTTCTTCATTGTGGCCTCTGTGCTTCACACATATGGGTGATTAGCATGCTTACCAGACTTGGAGGAGGGAAGGTGTCGTCAGTGAAGAATGGCAGAGAGCACGGCTCTACCAAAGGAACAATCCCTTCTGGTGTGTACATCAAGCCGATAATGCTTGGCAAAAGTACATGGAGCAGCCCAAGTTGCAGCCTTGCAAATATCCTGAATTGGAATCTCTGCTGCAAAGGCTACTGCTCGCGTAGAATGCTCTCTCGGAAGTGAGGGCAAGTCAAGCTTTGCCAATTGATATGCTAGGACTATGGTCTGCACAATCCATTTGGACAGTCGCTGAGATGAGACTGGAGAGCCCTTGTCATGATCAGCATACTTGACAAAAAGTCTATTGGAATTCCTGAACGCTTCTGTGCGAGACCTGTAAAAGGCTAGACAGCGCCTAACATCCAGCATATGGAGAAAGCGCTCAATCAGATTCGATGGAGATGGAAAAAAATGCCAGGAGGACGATGTCTTGGTTCAAATGAAACGGTGTAGCCACTTTGGGAAGAAACTCGGAGTCCATTCGGAGGACGACCTTTTCCTTGTGAAAGTTCAAGAATGGTGGGTCTATGCATAGAGCACACAGTTCACTGGCTCTCCTAGCTGAAGTAACTGCAACAAGAAAGGCAGTTTTCCATGAAACTAGGCGCAAATCTATTTTTGCCAAAGGTTCAAATGGAGGTTTTGTAAGGGCCTGAAGCACAACAGAAAGACTCCACATCAGCATAACAGGACGAACTGACGGGTGCAAATTTTGTAGCTCTTTAAGGAAATGGCGAATCAGAGGTTAAGAAAGAACAGATGACCCCTGGATGCTGCCACGAAAATGTGAAATAGCAGCTGTATAGACCTTTATAGATGAGGGCTTGAGTCCCGAGAGATGAAGGTTGAATAGAAATTGTAAAATATTCTCGATCGAAGCCGACTCCAGAGAGAAGGAACGGGCATTGGCAAAGGAAGAGAACCTTCTCCACTTTGCTGAATACGATTTGCAAGTGGAAGGTCGTAGTGCAGATTCGAGAATTGCCTGGATATCCGCGGATAACACTATCGGTCCCGAAGTGGACCTTGACAGTTCTGAGGGAGGAGTTGGTAGCAACGATCGGGGCAGCAACAGAGCCAACAGAAAATTCAGATCTATCGGAAGCACCATGCTGTGAGTTTCAGCGAGAGTAGTTCCGGGTGTTGGACTGTCCTGTTGTGTTAACAAATGAGGAACAAGTGGGAGTCGTCAATAAACTCCTCTGGACTGAGTGAGGAGAGTGGTGAACCAGGGCTGCCTTGGCCACCATGGGGTTATCAAAATTCCTGTGGCGTTGTTGTGCACGATCTTTGACACTACCCTCATGAGGAGTGGGATTGGAGGGAACGTGTAGAAGAACAGGTTGTTCCAGTTGATCATTAGGGCATCTCCCCTCGAGTCCAACCCCAGCCCCGCTCTGGAGCAGAACAGTCCGCATACCCTGTTTGACCGGGTTGTGAACAGGTCTATATCTGGTTGTCCCCATAACTGGAACCGCTGGTTGCAAACCACTCGATTCAACTCCCATTCGTGGGTAGTTGACATCTGTCGGCTCAGTGTGTAGGCTTCTACGTTGTCGGTTCCCGCAAGATGAACCGCCAGCATCGTAATGCCCCGAGGAATGCACCAGTCCCAGATTTGCATTGACAAACGGGCCAGGAGAAGTGACCTTGTCCCGCCCTGTTTGTTGTCATAGAAAACAGCAGCTATGCTGTTGGACACAATCTGTACAATTTGGCGGTGTAAGATGGTTTCGAAAGATTTGAGAGCATTGAACATAGCTAGAAGCTCAAGGAAGTTGATATGCCTCGCCACTTCTTGTCGGGTCCATGCCCCTTGGACCTGAAGTCCTGCACATGTCACACCCCACCCGATGAGAGACGCATCGGTGTACACTGTCACTGTCAGTTGGGGTGGGCGGAACGGAACGCCTACAGACATGTTGCATGGAATAGTCCACCATGTCAGGGTGTGAAGGATCGAAGATGGAATCCGCAGAAGCTTGGTTTGTAGATCCCGCTGCGGACGGAACGAGTCATTGAAAAATAACTGGAGCATACGGAGCCTGAGCCATGCATGTGGCACAATGGCCACTGAGGCTGCCATGTGTCCCAACAATCTTTGTAGAGTGATGGCTTTGTCATCGAATTCGATGAATGTGTGTACACAGAGTGGCCATGCAGGACGGAGGAAGGAACGCTCTTTGCAGGGTGGAATCGATACATGCTCCGATGAAATCGATGACCTGCGTTGGAATGATTTCTTAAGGTTAATACAGAGTCCGAGGTCATCAAGCAAAGCACAAGTCATGCGGACAGCCGCTAAAAGGTCGTCTTTAGTCCGTGACACAATTAGCCAATCATCTAAATAGGGGTAGACCTGTATGCCCCGGAGCCGCAGGTGGGCGCAAACTGGGGCCATGCACTTTGTAAAGACTCTCGGTGCCATAGCCAGTCCAAATGGTAGAACATTGAATTCGAAAATGTTGGATCCAACAGCGAAATGAAGGAAGCGTCTATGGGAAGGATGGATAGAAATATGAAAATATGCATCCTTCAAGTCCAATGAGGTGAACCAATCCCCTTCTCTCAGCAATGGAAGAATATTCTGTAAAGTGGTCATCCGGAACTTCCTCGGTTTGATATATCTATTGACTCCTCTTAGATCCAGGATAGGTCAAAGACCACCGTCCCATTTGGGGACTGTAAAATATCTAGAATAGAATCCATGTAGCCCATCAGTGCAAGGGAGTTGTTGAATCACTCCCTTATGAAGAAGGCGAAGAACTTCATCGCACAGAACTGAAGATGGCGGTGTAAATTGGATAGGGCTCGACGGTGGAACGATGTCGAATTCTATTCTATATCCAAGCTGAATGATGGACAGCACCCACCTACCAGATGCAATGGCCTCCCAAATGGGAAGTCGGCTTTGGAGCTGACTCCCAAAGGGGAGAGGGGAAGGTGAGAGTTGGAGAGATGAATTGGTTCGCCAGGACCATCAACAGAGACGTTTGTCGGTGTCGAACCGCTTGCGGCCCTGGGAGAAGCGCTGTGGAGGCTGTTGCCTCCTACGTTGCTGGCGCTGGTGGAACAGTTGGCGAGGCTGATATTGCTGGCGCCCGTAGGGTCTGGACCATGGCCACTTACGTCTTGCTTGTGGGAGTTCCATTCGGCGCGCCTTCATACGGGACTCATGGATGGCTTTGAGTTTCCGATCGGTCTTCGCGTGGAAGAGGACAGAGCCATCGAATGGCATCTCTTCTATTCTCCTCTTCATTTCCTCAGGGAAATTGCAGTTCCTGAGCCACGCATGTTGTCAGAGGGAGATAGCATTGACCATGGCCTGAGAATCAGTGTCTACGTGATGTCTCGCGGTAGACAACTGTTGAATGGCCACCTGCTTCGCCTCATTCAAGAAGACCTTAGCTAGGTCTGCCTGCTGGTCTGGGAGGGAGGAGACTACATTGTCCAGCTTCTGCATAATGAAGTACTGGTAATGTGCCAGTTTAGCCTCATAATTTGAAATACGCAAACCGAGTCCTGCAGCCGCATAGACCCGGCGCGCAATCATGTTGACCTTCCTCCCTTCTTTATCTCGGGGTGTTGTATGTCCCCAAGCCTCCCTGCCCTGGGACAACTCAACCACCACTGAATTAGGCTTCGGGTGGCGCAGCAGGAACGGGATGTCATCTTCTCGGACCCAGTACATAGATTCGTACCAGCGAGACATCGCCTGCGGCTGAGCCGGTTGGTCCCAGGGCTGACCATTGCCTGGCGAAGCGTGGTAATGAATGGTAAGGCAACGGTGGCAGATTGCTCCCCTCGGACGATGTCGTAAAACCGGTCCGTGCTGGGCCCGGGGCGGTGGTAGACCTCTATTTCTAGTGACCGGACTAGGCGAGAAACCAGCTCCGAAAAGGAAACATGGGGCTCATCCGGGGATCCCGGGTCTTGGGAAGTGATAGCCACGTCCGGAGACGTGGAGTCTACTTCCGACTCGTCTGAGTCTTGATGGTAGCGGTAATGCCCACTGGACGAAGAGCTCTCCGGAGACGGAGGAGGTCTGCATTCCGTATGGCCAGAAGTGGACGGTGCCTCTCTCGGGGTCGACGGCGAGCGACGGTCCGGAGGGAAAAAGGAGTCCACTCCAGGCAGGGTAGTCACCATAGCCGTGCATAGCCCAGTCATCCGCATGGCACTCCGACGAACGGCTCCTGCACCTAGGAGGAGAGTCTGGCCTCTCAGGTGACCCAACAGCAGGCATCGGTGTTGGGGAGCATTGCCTCAGTGGGGAATCTCTAATCTCTCCATCAGAGATGGACTCCCTAAGCGGTGGCTCCTGTGGAGGAGACGTGCTCTCAGGCCGAAGAACAGGCCTGGGGGATCCCGGCGGCGTCACCTGCATTGCGGACTGCAGGGCCGGTCCTGAGGGAGTCGGTACCGTGGCGGCCGTCGGTACCGAGAACCTCGATGAATCCGAACCTCGGTGTTTGGGGCGATCGGGTTTCTTGCCCTTGTGGGCTGCCTTAGCCGCCTTTTCCTTCCTCGGCTTCTTATGGCCAGAAGGCCTTTCCAGCTCTGAATGCTTATGCTTCTCCTTTTGTTTGGTTGGAGGAGAAGGTAGCTGTTGTGCTTCCGTTGGAGCAGTGCCTTCATCCGAAGGAAGCTGTGGCAGTGCGGCCGAAGTTGAGGCGGGGTGCTTAGGGGGCATGGCCGGAGTAGAGGTGGAGCACTGAGGCGGCGCAGCCGAGGAGAGGGTAGGCCTTGAGACCAGCTGGTCAGATTGAAGCAAGGCCTGGTCCCAAAGCAACTTACGGAGACGATTCTCCCTATTCTTCCTGGCCTGTTTGGTAAAGGCCAGGCAATGACCGCATTTATTGGTCCTATGGCCCTTGCCGAGGCAGAGGAGGCATAAGTCGTGCGGGTCCGCGGGAGACATTTTGGAGCTGCACTCACTACACTTGCAGAATGCTGCCCACTGTGCCATCACGAAAAGGAAAAAGGAGATGATAGTACAGAGGGTAAGTAATATTTAGTTTTGTTTTTTTTTTTAGAAAAAAGAATGAACAGAGGAACTACAACAAGGGAAGAAAAAACTGGGAAATATAATGAGGAAAAGGTAAGTTGAGTAAGATAACTGTAAAGGAGCACGTGGCAAGATCTAAGCGAGAGACGAACAGGCACGAGGCACAGCGAACGGCGGTCGCAGAGACTGAGTAAAATGGCGGACGCTCCGCTCTATTTATACTGTAGGGGGGAGGGGAGTGGAGCGTTTTCCCGCCAAAAACTGTTAGCTTTCTAATCTTCCAGCCTACGCACTGCACAGGCGCAGCACCCATATGTGTGATGCACAGAGGCCACAATGAAGAACTTCCATGACACAATAACTCGCTATGTTTGGAAAGTTATGCAGTGTGTCCTATAAGCCACCCTATGTTCAATGTGTCTGCCAGGCAGTCAGACATGTTGGAGGTAGGGTGACCCACCCCCCCAGTCATCCTGCAAGTATCCCATGGGGCCCTGCAGGAGCACCACCATTCTCCAGCACCATTACGTATCAGTGGTAGCAGGGAGCAGGGATCCCTGATAGTCTAACCCTGGCTTGTGCAGAGGTGAGAGCTGTCTGGGTCATTCCTTCCTGCCACTGCCGCACCTGTAGTGATGGCAAGAAGAAGCAGATATCACAGGCAGGGTGAGGGAGCAGATATCCCTGCCATCTTCAACCCATGCCACTGCTGGGCAAAAGGACTTGTCACAGCAGCTGTGATTGCAATCATGGCTTGGCACACATTGTCCTGAGCAGCAGCAACATGGAATTCAGGGGAAGTGTCCAACAGCTGGGGCCAAGTCCCATTTGGTTGGCCTGCTGAAATTATTATAGTAGTACAGATCTGGACAAGTTAATTCCAAATGGGCATCTTTTGCACTGAACTCTGGTGGGTGGATCTGGGGGTTCTAGTTTTTTTTTTTTTAAAGTAGATCCTGCAAGACTGAAGTCTGCACATCTGTGACACAGGACAAGAGACCTGAGCCACAGGTGCCTAGCAATCAGCCCAGAAATTTCTCTTTGGCAGTTACATAGCAGGCAAAGATAACTAATTCCGGGGGGATGAGACATTGGCCTGGGTTTAGGCAAGCTGTTGCCTGTCCTTCCACAGTGCATTGCTCTCAGCTGAAGTAAGGCAAGAGGGAAACACAGAAGCCACCCCTTAGCAACCGCCTCTGTGATACCCTGTCTCTTTCTGTCTGCTTTAGTTCCCCGCTCCAACTCAGAGGGAATCCCTGATGAGAGGAGGAGGGATGTTTTTGAAAGGGAATTCCCAGCCAGTCCATTCAGGAGGAGGAGTGACAAAGAGCCCTTTAAAACCCACAGAGAAAGGCAGGATGAGGGCGCCTGGCAAAAGGCTACTGTTTTCTCTCTCTCTGCTGGCTATTTGAAAACAATTCCAATTTTCTTGAGTGTATCAACAAGAGAATTTTCAAAGAGGTGATTCAGCAAATAGTAACACTAGGGGGAAAGCAAAGACAGAATCTCTGAGTCAGATTTCCCCAAGCATGTAAATTCCCATGCAGTGAAATGAACCCTTAACCAAGCTGGGTGGATTTTTTTTATTTCCCCCCAAAGGGTGACTCATTTCAAAATGCCAAGAATGCTGAGCTCATGCTTTGGATCAAGAAAAAAGAATCTAACAGGAACATGTGCAAGTCCTGTTTTATCGTCATGGCAAGGTCAGGCTAGAAAGGGGAGAAATTTTAAAAAAGAGTTATGTGCCTAGGAAATTATCAACTAAATTAGTATGTTTCAAGAGTAATCGCTAGTGCTTCAGCATTTAACTGATTTGATAATTTAAAAAAATATTTAAAAAGTTATCTCAATTAGGCAGTAATTTTAGAATATCAATTTTAATAAAAGTTCTTCTAAAAACTGCAGATGGCAAGTGCATATGCTCATCATCTAAAGACATGTTTCATGATTCATAAAAACTACTTTTATCCATGTGCAGATTTGTACAAATTTAATTGATAGAACGATCTGTTGCCTTAAAAAATCTTCCTTTCCCTGGTGCCTTTCTGATGCATTGGACCACAATTCCCATCCTTCCTAACCAAGTGCAGTCCTGGAGGGCATCAGGCTGGGGAAGGTTGCTGTCAAACAGGTGATTAAGATATTAAAATATTTTTAATTAGGTCACAGCTGTGACTTAGAACAACACTTCTAACTGTTGGCTCTGCATCTTTGTGATTCCCATCCCATAGACTCTCATCTTGCCAGCCCTCAAAAGGAAATGAAAAACATCCTTTTTAAGAAAGCATTTTTCCCTGATGTGATGCTGAAATTGCAATATCCATGATCTGTTGGTTTTAAGATTCCTGGGGCCATTTGCTTATTCTTGTTGTTTAATATTACATTGCTTTAAGAGGAATTGGGCAAGTGATCCTATGACCCTGGACAGCCTGTAGAGGCTGTAGGATGGTTTGAATTCTGAGATGAGAAAACAGGATCCATGCTTGGAGTGCTCCATTCTTTCCTTGCAACTGCACCAGCTGCTTTTCCAAGGTCATATGAGCAAACTGGGAGAAGAGGTTTTGCCCAGTAGAAAGGGGGTGGTACTTCAGTCTCCTTCCTTCCTTCCTTCCTCCTCCAAAGTGCCAGTTAGTCAAAACTGGTCAATTAGCTTCACTTCCATGCTCCTCCTACCCCCTATAGGATACCTGCCCAGTTCAGGGAATGCTGAAGTAAGCAATACTGGACAATTTGGATGCACACTCTGACTGGCATAGCAGCAGCACTGATGCAGTGCATATTGGAACACCTGAGCCATGCTCCAATATGCACTGCATCCATGCTCCAACCACCTGCTTGTGGGCGAGCAGAAGGCCGAACAAGGAAATGTTTTGCCCTACCAGCAAAGCTGTTTTTTGAACCATGGTGGAGGAAAGCATTGTGGATACCCTGGACCAACAGGAAGACAAACAAGTCAGTCCTGGAGCAAATCCAGCCAGAACTTTGCCTGGAATCAAAACGATGAAACTGAAGCTGTTGGACTTTGGGTACATTATGGGAAGGGAAGATTCACTGGAGAGGACAATAAAGTTAGGGAAACTCAAAGGCCAAAGAAGAGAAAGGCCAGATATGAGATGGCTCAGTTCCATCAGGGAAGCCACAGCATTGAGTTTATAAGGGCTGGACAAGGAGAGACATTTTGGAGGGCAGTGATTCATAGGGTTTCCATAAGTCAGAGACTACTTGGCAGCAGCTAACAACACCCAGCAAAGCACCTAAATGGTATTAGAAGCCAACAAAACCTGTCACAACACTTCACTGGGCTTTCCTCATAGTAAGTACTCTTAAACAAATAAGTATGTGGGGCAGAAAACTGGACACCTTTTCCCTATTTATCAGGCTGCCCATTAAGTGTGAGTGCCTCCCACTGTTGGTACCATAATCCAAAGCAGATCTTCAACACAACTTTGCCATCCCACTAAAATCAATGGGAGCCTTTCCAGTGACTCACACATAAGGCAAAGACTATAGCTGGGTGTGCACAAATGCATCTTTAACTATAAACAGGTTGTGCTGGGAAATAATGAAATGGAAATAACAGGGATGCAGCAAACATATTGGCATGCATTTTTATTTATGAAGTCACGCCCACACGCATGAGGCAAGTTTATGTTCCTTCGGCCTGAATTGTGTAGGAAGGTAAGGCTGATGGCTAAAAGCTTGATAATTTGTATCTTTTTTAGGAATAGTAAATTCATTGTTTATAATAAATGTAACTGGCTGTAAACAATAGTCTAATTTACTGAAACCATTAACCTTTCTCACAGTGTTCCCAAGAGAACTAATGGGCTTTTTATCATCCTGCTGAGTGAAAAAAGAATGTTTAGAGCCCAAACCGAGGGCATATTTACCTGAAACTTAAACACAGTAGAACATATTTTGTTTATTAATTATTCATTTATGGTTACACTTATATCCTGCCTATTTCCCTCCAAGAAACCCATAGTGGCTTACATAATCTTCTCTATTTTTATTCACCGAACACCTTGTGGGATTGGCTAGGCTGAGAGTCCATGACTGTCCCAAAGTTACCCAATATGCTTCATGGTTACTGGGACAGGAATCCAGATCTCTGAGTTCCAGCCCAACAACAATACACTTTGGTAAATATCTCAGAATATACATTTGGACACAAGAAAGGTTCATGGGGTGTGCAGTTAACTATAGAGGTAGCAATCAGCCTTCCTGGGCTATTCTGGACTGCAGGAATGTAACACACCAATAAATAAACCCAAAATGACACATGTGAGTCTTTCATTTCTGAGGAAACTGGATGGAGACTCACCCTCAACTATGTTGCCATATTGCATAGTTTGGTTGCAGCAAATTAAAGAACACCTGTGTGTAAATAACAAGTTGCTTATGCTACAGTCTGATATATACTTCTCTGTAGTAAGTACCAGACACTTTTAAGGAAGTTATGGAATCTTGTCCTTTGGGATTTTTTTTTTAGGGGGGGAGTTTTTTACAGGTAACTAGTAAACATGGTTTCATGCCTTAAAAACAATAAGTAAATAAATAAATTCAGCAAAAGAACAGATAATATTTTGAGCAAATTTCTGATAAATAGATTTTCAAAATAACATGATAGCTTTCAAGCAACATTAATTGCAAGCAAAGTAGTTTGTTGTTGATATGTGCCATCAAGTTGTCTCCAGCTTATGGAGACCCTATGAATGGATCCCCTCCAAAGGGTCCTATCCTGATCAGCTCTTGTAAACTCAAGGCTGTGGCTTCCTGTATGGAATTGAACCACTTCATAGATGGTCTTCCTTCTCTTCTTCCTTCAGCTTTCCCCAGCACTGTCTTCTCCACTGAGTCTTGCCTTCTCATGATGTGCCCAACATGTGACAGCCTTAGTTTTGGCATTTTTCTTTCCAGGAAAAGTTGTTGCTTGATTTGATCCAGGCTCCCATTGTTTGTCTTTCTGCTGGTCCAGAATATTCTCCAAAGCTCTCCTCTAGTACCATGTTTTGAATGCATCCATTTTCTTCCTGTCAGTTATTTTCACTTTCCAGCTTTCAAGCCCATATGTATATAGCTATGTATATAGCAATGCAGACGCCTTTCCAAAAAGGGATGTATTACTAGGGCTTCTATCAGTCCACCCATAGTCTAGAAAGAAAGACTGTTGTATTGTATGTACTCCTCCTATATACAGACTCCTGCTCAGAGCTCTCACCTCTTTCAAAGACCTCCACCATTTCTCCTTGACTGCACTGGGTAGTCCTGCTCAATCAGCTAGTGTCAGGGGAGGGAGAGGAGCTGGCCAACAGAGGTCCAGCCCTCTGGTTGACATAACCAGGCAATTCCTCTCTCTGTTTTATCACCTTTGCTTTCCGGTATCCTTCCTACAAATGGATGTGTATTCTGAAGTGTACCAAAATGTGTATTTCAATTACCTTTTGGCCATAACCACGCCATGGAAACAATTGGCTTGTTGGCCTTGCTCACTATTTTATTTGCTAAGTCATGAAAAAATCCAGCATTCTGCTCACACAGTGGTAAATCAGCTGCCCATAGGAAGCCCACAAGTAGAACATCGATACAACAGCTCCCTGCCACACACGTTCCCCATCAAGTGGTATACTGCCTCTGATACTGGAGACAGCATGCAATCCGGAGCCCTTTCTAGCCTTCTCCTCCATGAATTTCTCCAGTGCCCTTTTAAAGATGCCCATATTAGTGGCCATCATCACATCTCGTGGTAGCACATTTGATAGTTTACACATGGTGTAAAGAACTTATATATTAATCCAAACTGGATGGATTGCACTGCAATCCAAATAGGCAGTAGAGGGTACTGGTCCCTGAATCAGTTCCCAATATATCAGCAGGATGGTATCATATCCCAAAACTATGCCTATTCACTACCCCTCCACATATATGCAGTAGGTGGTACCCTCTGCCAGACTGGGTAACCTCCCAAACAGACAAAGGAAACACTGTGGACATAATCTACCTTGACTTTAGCAAAGCTTTCAACATAGTGCCCCACAACATTCTGAAAAGCGAATTAGTAAAAAGTGGACTAGATAGAAAAACTATGAAGTGGATCCGAAACTGGCTGCTAAATTGGACACAATGAGTGTTCCTCAATGGCAGCTTCTCAAACTGGAGGGAAGAAACTAGTGGGGTGCTGCAGGGCTCACTTCCAGGCCCAGTGCTCCTCAACATCTTTATTAATACTTAGATGAGGAAGTACAAGGAAAGATGATCAGATTTGCAGAATATACAAAACTGGGTGGAAGAGCAAACACCATAGAAGAAAGAATGAAAATCCAGAAAAATCATGACAAACTCCAGCACTGGACTGAAAGCAACAGAATAAAATTGAGTGGGGACAAATGTCAACTCCTTCTAGGAAAAAGAAACCAAATGCATTGATACAATATGTGGAATATGTGGCTTAAAAGAACCAAAGAAGACCTAGGATTTATTGTGGACCACAGGCTAAATATGAACCAACAATGCAATGCAGTTGTAAAAAGGGCAAATGCATTAATTGCATCAATGCATCTTAATTAATAAGACGCATTAATAGAAGTATTACTTTCAAATCATGAGAAGTTGTAATTTCCCTGTACTCCTCACTAGTCAGATCTCACCTGGAATACTGTGTCCAGTTCTGGGGACCAAGATTTAAGGAAGATGAAGAAAAATTGAAAAGGGTCCAGTGGAGGGCAACAAAAATGATCCAGGGTTTGGCAACACTGCCCTATAAAGAGAGACTTGGAAGAACTGGGCATGTTCAGCCTTGAGGAGAGAAGGGGACATGATATCCCTCTATAAGTACTTCAAAGGCTGTCACAAAGAGGAAGGTCAAGATCTCTTCTTGCTGATACCAGAGTATAGGACATGGAATAGTCAGTCAAGCTGTGACAACCCAGATTTAGGCTAGATATCAGGAGAAGCTTCCTCACTGTCAGAGCAATACAACAGTGGAACCAGCTGCCTAGAGAGGGGGTGGGCTTTCCCACACTAGAGGCATTTGGAGAGATACTGGACAGCCATTTGAGTGGGATGGTGTAAACTGGTGATCAGCAGAAGCAGGAGGTTGGACCCAATGACCTTCTTGGCCCCTTCCAACTCTACTATTCTATGTAATACATGAATGCTTTTGTCCAGGGTGAATTATACAACATGGAAAGGAAATGTATGATGAAGTAACAAGAATTCAGGGTGAATATCTTCACACCCTCCATCAGTGGTGTAGTTGGGTAACTTTTGATGCTGGACTTAATGGTATTAGCCCCCGCCCCCACCTCGCTCCCCATTACTTTCTCAAAAAGTAGCAAGCCAGCCCACCTGTACTTCGGAGCATTTCTTTCCGTTTTGCTGAATGACCACCCCCACGTCATCGGCCCAGAAGTCCGAACCTGAAACACCGTCCTCTTCGTATGCACGTGTGATATTTGACATCCCAGCATCTTCTCCCTTTTTGCCACTGGGGATATGCCCCCCTTTAATATTTCTGCTCTGGTGAATAAATGTGGCACTGAGAGGGAAAGAAACGGAGCATGCATTTTTTTCATCATTACTATTAATGTTGCGTTGGGGAGATAAAGTAGTCCTATTCTGCGCTCCTCTCCATGCATATACAAAAAAGGACCAGAAAAATCGGACGCGTAGAAATAAGGAAAGCTGGAGGCCGGGTGAGAGCAAAATAACACCGAGTTAGGAGTAACAGCGGTGCAATAACATAGCCCTCAAATGCGAATCCGAAGCAAGAGACTCTGTCCCCTGTCCGCCGGCAAAGCGAAACAACGCCGTAGCGACACTACTCAGTCCCCACAACGCATGCGTACACACCGGGGCTGGCTCGGTTACGTCAGAGTCCTTGGGCCCTGGTCCCCCCCCCCCCGCGCCGCCGCCGCCGCCGCTCTTCCTTGCTCAAGATTACAGTGTTGCAGACCGAACGCTGATTTCTCGGTTTGTCGCGCCCGACCGCGCCGCGCCACTTTCCGCGTCCCCCACCTCTCGGCGCAGCGAGTCCGCCGCGCGAGTCCACCCCTAGCCTTACGTTGGTTCCGTGGCGTAGGTTCGGCAGCGCCCCCTCCACCCTCCTCCCACCCCCGCCCCCACGCAGGACTGAGCCACAGTCGGGGCCTCGGCAGCTGGACAGGAGGACGCGCCTCTTTCCCTTTCTTCCCTCGGACCAGCGGGCTGACCGACCGGGAAGCGGCGATTGCTGGAGGTGAGTCCCGGGGACTCCAGCGCTCGGCGGGCTAGATGCCTACTTGCCTGCCTGCCTGCCTGCCAAAACACCTCGCGGACGCTCAGCACTCCGTCCCGCCCCAGTCCTGGGTGCTGCACCTTATCCTGTCCACGGAGGTGCCCGGTCCCCCGATCTCAGTCCCAGTGCTCACGCCCCCTAAGCGATTCTGACATTCTCCTCTGCACCGCTGTCCTTTCTGGCTCAGCGTCCCCGGACCCCAGTTTTCACGCCCTCGGTCCCCCAGTTTCTGCCTTGCGCTCGTAAGACTCCTTTCCCATCCATATGGCCTCTTTGCAGATCTTGGCTATAGCGTCCGCTGAGCACACCGTCCCCGCCCCCGTTTTGACCCTCTTTCCCACTTGTCTTTCCCCGAGACCGTGTCCTCCCCATTCCCACCCGCTTGGGCTCCCTGGCTGTCATTCCGGCTTGCTCGCCCCCTTCCGGACACTCCCACCCTGCTCTTCTGGGCCGGTCCCCCACTCTGGCATCCATCTCCCTTTGTCTTACCAGAGACACTGTCCCCCCATACAACAGCAGCCCCCTTTCTCAACCTCACATTCCTCTGTGCATCCCCGCCCCCTCCACGGCCTTCCCATGCACTTACACTTGTGTTCTCACGGGGTCCGCCTTCCCCACTGCTCTTGAGCCCTCCAGCCTCCTTGCTGTGTTATCTCCCCATCCCAGCCTGGTGCTGTCCTCCACCCAGCCACACTCACCTCACCCCAGGGCTTTCAGTAACTTATCCATCCTTATCCCGTGTTTTCCCACCACTGCCTCACCCACTTTGACAGTCACACACCGATACTCTCCAACTGTCCGCTTCTTCCCATCCAACTGGAAAGTCCTCCCAAATGCCTTTCCTTAGAGACTTTGGGCTTGCTTTGATAGCCTCCCCCTTGTCCTAAGAGGGATGGCAAAGAATACGAGAGCAGTGTGTGCAACCTTTGCATGGCTCTTCTAGTTTTCTGACTTCAGTGTCCTGTTGGAAAGTTTAATCCCACCACCATCATCCTCATCCTCATCTTCATCAAATTCACTTAGAAGTATAGTGCTGGCCCCCAGTTTGGATGGCTTTAACAAATTCATGGGGCAGATTGCTATCCATGGCTACTAGTCCTGAGGACTATATGCTATGTATGGTCTCAAAGGCAGTATGTCTGTGTAGACTAGTTGCTGGGGAAATTGGACCTGAGGGTGGTCTTGCACCTGTCTCCTGCTATGGGATTCAGGGGACAGCAGGTTGGCTGCTGTGTGAAGAGGATGCTCAAATAGATGAGTCCTCAGTTGGATCAAGAACAGCTCTTATTGTGTTTTCATGTTCTTACTTTCACACTGCATTTCTTACATATCAGTCCCCACCAGGATCCTGTGTTCGTATTTTGGTCCTTGCTGGAGTGCATATTTTCTATTATTCTATTCTATTCTATGCCTAACTATCTGGGAAATGGGGGATAAATATGATTTACCCTGCTACCTGACTATGGTTGTTGTAAGGATGACAACTAGGTCATGGCTATGAAGTTCCTCAGGCACTTGCAAGCATTAACATACGTGTGTTGTTGTTGCTGCTGTACATTTTTAAATTATCCATACCATCTCCCTCATATTCTTTGGGTTCTGTAGCTGTTCTGCTTCCTTCTCAGATCTTACTGCTTGTGTTTTTGTTCCTTTTTGCTGCTCAGTGGCATTTATATGGATTTTTGACTTCTTGTAAAGTTTCTGTGGTACTTGGCTTGGTAAGGCAAAAAAAGCTTTGATGGCAATTTAACCTGACTCCTGAGGATGCTGTCCTTGTAGTGAGGGAGCAACCTCAGAGGTAATCTCTCACCGTGAAAACAGCAACTAGTCTTGTAGCACCTTATTGACTAACAAATGTAATGCAGCCTGAACTTCTGTGGATCACAGTTCACTTAAGGTACAATCCTAGTTTGGATGATAGAAAAGCCTCCTGCAGTTCTCAGCATGTCCAGGTACACTGGGAGTTGTGGGTCTTTTTTCTGTCTAAGCTTGCTTAGGATCATGCTCTTAATCATGTATACACACACACACACACATGAATGCACCATGTAGAAAAAGAGAGGTATTGTGAAATCATTAGAAACAGGCTGAATGGTCATCAAACGCTATAAGAAGGGATTTCCAAAATTCTGGGACTATCGCTGAGAGGGCCTTATTTTCTGTGCATGCCAACCTGAGTAATTATAGCAATAGGTACAGGGGATGATCACTGAGGCAGATCATATGGCTGGGCAGGAATGTATAGGTAAAGAGAGTCCTTCAAATAACCTGGCCCCAAAAGGTTAAAGCCAGAACTTTACTGGGATATGTGTCACAGTAACATAGAGTTGCATCATTCCCAAGTACATGTTTGCTTGGCCATCATGTTCCTTGCATGCCAGCTTGTGGTGAACAGTAGATTATCAAGGTAAGTGCTTTGTTTATAAGTCTGTCTCACTTTGACAGGCAACTGAGAATACATGCCATTTTGCAAGGCATTTGTTGGCTTCCATCAGATCAAAGTATGGCAATGAAGAGTTGGCACTTTTTCTTGGGCCTTTATCCTTGAGCATAGCACTTAACTTTCATGTTGATGGTTTTGAAAATGAAACAGGTTTGCTTTCTTTCATTTGGCATTGGCTGCTTGGCTGAAGTAATCACTTCAAAAAGTTCATGCCACAGCACATTTGTACCTGTAGTTGAAAAATTCTGGCAAGGGGGTTGTTTTAAACTGTGATCAGAACTAGCTGGGGACCTGAGTATCATAGTGACCACTTCTTTTAAGCAAGCCATGATTTTAGTACAAATGCAAACATTTTTCAGTGCAGTTTTGTGCAAGTGACTCAAGTACAACATGGTCACTTAGGATACAAATTGTACCCTGGCCCTATATTTGTGTGATTTTCCCCTGAGGATGGGCTTTTTGTTTTTCAACTGAAATCAGCTAAAGAAGGATGCTCTTTTAAGTGGTAGGCCAGTAATGATATGCTTAATTCTTTCTCCAGTAATGGTATGCTTAATTCTTTCTCCTTCTGATGTTTTCCCACCAAGTTCCCATTCTCCTCCCCAGCTCCTTTTCTTCATGCAGAGACAAAGGTACAGAAAATAGTATGTGTTTCCGTGCAGTATTAAAAGCAGTTGGGAGTAGGTTTGATGGAAAAATGACTGACACGGACAGGTTAAAGCTCCCACTTACTTTTTCCCTGCCCCTAGTTGTGGCTGCTTCTCATTTAAAAGAAAACTCAATGGAAAGTTTCATAGGGTGCAGTCTGAAGCAGGGGGATCATAATTATGCATGTTATCAGTTTGAAATAATGATATTTAATGATATTCATGAATCACATGCATTAATAGAAGTTTTTGAGCAATATACAAAGCAATACAGTACTCAGTTATACTTAAATATTGTGAATTATTACAATATATGAAAAACAATTAATTTCCTGGAGATGCTTGGTGGGCAAACCAAGTAGGTGCAAAAAACTGGGGAGGGTTGTTGCCTATCTAATTTCCAGTGGTAGGGAATTACAGAAAGTGCCATCAAGGACTGGATCTCTGGAATGTCAGGCACCATCAAAGATGTATCTCCTGATGTGCGTAGCATCTGAATGGGCAAGTAGTAGGTCAGTCTTATTTCTTTAAGTAATCCGGCACTGAGATGCTTGGGAATTTGTATCTGTCACTCTCATGTATCTCCAGTTGTTTGTATTGCTTTGCACAATCCTTTGGCTAAAAGTACTAAATCTGACAGAACCAAAAAATATGTAGTCTAGGGTGCAATCCTATCAATTGTGCTCACACTGCTTGGAAATGTTCTGAGGCTTCCAAAATTCCTGTATCTTGCCAGATTGCAGCTAGCTGAGTGGGAAGGTTCTCACCTCCCCATCCTCTGCCTTTGGTGAGTTTTGCCAGATGGGCTTTCCTGTTCACCTCATGGGTAGGGTAAGGAAGCTGGGGAGACTCGGGATATCCCATATCCTCCCCTCCTCAGTCTCCTCCCCCTTTCCTCCTCCTCCAAAGTTGCCTTTCTGACCTCAGAGAATGACTGGTGTTTTCCATGCCAGCTGAGGACAGGGGAGGGATGAGGGTCACATTTCTGACTCCCCCACCCAAGCTCAGACCCTGGAAAGGTTTTTTCCAAGCAATCCTATAGTCCATAGAAGATTGTTCCAAAGACCACAGGACTGCTCTCTTACAGGATTACTTTAATGGCAGTTGGAAAAAAAAATCAAGGCTCTTTGTGTGTTTATTAATGAGGAAGTCCTGTTGAGTTTGACAGGGCTCACCGGCAGGTGCATGGCTTCTAGCTTGTGGGCTAAAGATGTTATACAGTTGATGAAGAAAGCAATAGTATCAACTCACTACTCCTGAAGAATTTGTAGCAAGAGTCCAAAGCCATGGCCGGATACTCTCATCCTAACTTAAAACATTGTTTTTTGTTTCCTGTAATGCTGAGGACCAGAACTGATATGTCTCAGATAGCAAGAATGCTATAATCAAGTGTTCAGAAAGACATGCATTTATAGTTTAGGCAGGCATGTCCTTCCTGGACTCAAGGACCTCATATTTGCACGTAGCTGACTAGAGAGGTTCTTGGGAATTGGAAATGTTTGAGTGGGTTGCCAATCCCAGATGGAAAGAGCATGTGTTAGGGTCTTGCGTCACTTTCACTCATATGCTTACTGTTTCTGGGAAATCACTGGTCAGAGATTATGATTTTTTTAAACAAACAAATAAACCCTTTCCTAAAGGGTTTAGGAAGGGAACAGAATTGAATGTTTTATATTCTACCAACTATTACCCCTTCTCCTTAAATATTTCTCTTTATTTGCCTCTTCCATATGCAAGCACAAGCAACCACCCACCCAAAGTGTTCCCAATCACAGATGTTGAGAACAAACATAGTGTAACCATTTATTCAACCCATCTTTTTTTGCAGCAGCAATTTTAATTTAGGATTAGTTTACTCTGTGTTCTTTCCATGGGAGCACTTGTATTTCATTAGTCCCAAACTCAGGATCATTATGTCCTAAGGAACTTTGATGGCTAATTCTCTGTGGATACGAAGGAGCCAAAAGTTTCCTCATGAGCTGGAACTCCTTACAGTGAATGAATTATATATGTTTAAGAGCATGGAGGGAACAAAAGAGCAACCAAATCAAGTAGAGCAGAAAACAGGTGAGAAGGGGAAGGAACTGAATTTCAAAAAGAATTTCCTTTATAGCTGAAGATATTTTTGTTTAATTGTAAGTTGGCTGGCACTGAAGCCCTGCACTGAGTTCAGGCATGATGCTATTTGGACATTTAACTTCCTTCTTAGCAGTGCCAGTCTTTACAATTCCTCATCCCCTGAAATGCCCCCAAATGATATTCTCTAAGGTTACTTTTCTGGCTGCAGAGAAGCAGGCAGTATGCTTTTCCCAAGCCAGCTGCAAGAGGAGAGGGAGATCCAAGCATGGATTCCCAGGAGGAGCTGTTTTCCATCCTCATACCTGGGAATCTAAAAATTCCTATGGCCTTATAGAGGCTGTCTGGAAGCCACTGGATGCGTTGCATGCTTAAGGGTGTGTTGCATGCTTATTCAGGAATGAATACCACTGTGACCAGTGGAACCAGTGATAGGCATGACATGAGCGGAGCCGGCTGGGGCTGGGGGTCAGACTAGATGGCCCAGGAGACCCCTTCTGACTCAGTTTCTATGCTTCTATGTAGCTCTTCCAAGGAATGCATGCACAGAATTGCAGCTCTGCATACAAAGTAGTGTAGGAAATTAATCTGTCAAACCCATACAGCAATAACATTCACATTGTTACTTTTGCTAACTGTATCCATTTGTACAGGCAGGAAACTGAAGTGTAGCTGCTTCCATGGTTGTCAGGATATGGCAGAAGAAATGTCTTGCTTAATTGTAGCTATATTGATTATGTTGTCTGGTCACTTATGTCCTACATTGCAATTCTGGTTCAAATGGAATGATAATATTTGAAAATGTTAAAATACTTGAACTAATAGTGATTGGTTCATCTCGCTAGAATTGGCTACCGACGGGCAGTGGCCCTCCACAGTTTTTGGCAAGGGGTCCTTCCCATGGTCTCCCAAGCGGTCCTTTCAACTGGATGTGCCAGGAGCTGCAGATTGCCTTCTGCAAGCAAAAGAGATGATCTGCTTTGAGCCAAGCGCATTGTATGTGGTGATGCAGTTGTGATGGCCGATGACGCACCGAGCTGGCCTGACGAACGGAGTATGGCAGGTGTGGGAGATACACGGGAGACAGTGGCTTGTTACTGACCCTCTGGGCTCATCCGCTTTCCAGAGCCAGGAGGATCCTGGCTTTTTGGGATAGTGCCCTGTCTCAAATTGCCAGCAGTTCTGCTCCTAAGCGATGGCCTTAGTGGGACAGGAGTTAAACAATGGGTCCCTGACTTAATTCTCACTGCTGTTCTGTGAGGGTTTATTATGACAGGGGTTTATTTATTTGTTTGCTAACCTTATATCCCACCTTTTTTCTACAAGGAACCCAAACAGCTTACATAATCTTCCTCCTCCTCTCCATTTTGTCCTCACAACAGCCCTTTGTGGTAGGTTACACTGAGAGTTCATGACTGTCCCAAGGTCACAAGTGAATTTCATAGCTGAGTGGGAACCAGAACCAGCTTCTTATAACTCCCAGTCAGCACTATAACTAGGCCGCAGTGACTCCCAATATTTCCCCACAGGGGTGGTGGTAACATACAGTGCAGTGGTTATGACCTTGAAAATGCAGTAGAGACTGGGAGAGTTGGGCATCGCCTGATCTGGTGTTGCCAGTTTCTGGGTTCTTGTTTGTTTTGGGGAAGTAGTGGAGCACCTTCTTTGCATGCAAAATTTCTGAAATAAAATTTTAGGCATCTCAGGGCAGGACTGGAATAGAGTTAGTGGCAGAGCACATGTTTTATATACAGAATTCCTGTGTGAAACACTGCTACTCAGTTGGCAGTCTTGGGCTACATGGACCAGTGGCCTGACCCAGCCTAAGATCACTTTCTGTATTCATAGGGCATGTGTGAAATGCTGGAGAATTGCCCCCAGTTCAAGCCCCACCATGACAGAAGCTGCTAGCATCTCTGGGTGGTGTTCTTTTAGGGCACATCGGTAGGATATTTGCTATTTACAGTGCTTTTTTTTTTTGTCATAGAACACACCAGAACGGAGTTCCGGAACCTTTTTTCGACAGATTTTCCAAGTTTTAAAAGTAACTTTTGAAAATTTGATGTTTGGTCCATGTGGATTTGAACTGCCCTGTCGAGCATAGCAGGTCGGCAGCAAAATAATTAAAACAGTGCATGTGGGCTGCTTGTGTGTCGAATCTGATGCGTGTGTACTTCGTCCACACTGGTTGTGATGGCGCTGCTCAGCTTGTGGCGCTGCTTGGCTTGTGATTGGTCATGTGGTCACGTGCTGAGTGCTTCCTGCGGGTGGCAACCGTTATGTTTCGTTACACAACTGATGTGTGTGGGTGTGTGTACAGTGATTGACTACATATGAAAGGTAAATAATTTCATGAGTTCCGGCACCTTTTTGCTTACAAAAAAAGCACTGGCTACTTATATGCCACTTTTTCAGGCCTCTTATCAATTGCACTTCCATATTTTGTCAAGGGAAAGTTAGTTTTAGTCCCATGGTTCATCTGTGGGAGGAAATTATTCACAATTTCTCTATGTGGGGTGGCAACATTTAAAAGACACTTTCAACAGAGATCAAACTGACTGATTGAAGAGCTTGAACATTGGTAACCTCCAGGAATGTATCCTTCTGGCCCTGTCCAGGGTGATTTTCATGTTGAGGAGCTTTCGGGAATACTGTGAACCTTTTGTTTGTTTGTTATACCCTGCATTTCTTCCTCTGTCAGGAAACCAAGGTGCTTACCTATTCCTCTCCATCTCTATTTTAGCCTCACTACAAGCTACGAAGGTTTCGCTGAGAAACAGTGACTGGCCCAAATTCACCCAGTGAGCTTCGTGTGGTTAATAACATATAAAGTCCTTGACAGTTTTGTAATTTTTATTTGCACTACAGTCCTGTGAAGGGGATCTTCAATGCTTCTTTCTTTACTTATTCTAGAACAGAGACTAAGAAATGGAAAGTTTGTGGGTTCATTTGCGCCTTTCTGCCTTCTGAGATTTGGATAGATATAGATAATATAGGCATGGATAGAAATGTAGATAGAAATAGATAGTGTCTTGAGAGTGAAAATGGTAAAAATATTGCTGATAAGACCGCAGTATTGGTAAAGCATTTTTCAGTTCTGTAAAATGTTCCATGCAGTCTGCTTTCTTGCATGTGGAACAGCATGATCGGGACCCCATTTTGCAGATGAGGAACTGAAGGAAGTATCATCCTTCCATATTTTGATGGAGTCAGGATTAGAACCCAGAGTCCAAGTATCTGTTGGAGAACATTGCAAATATACAGAGTATATTTAATAAGTTTGTTCGTGTTCTTAAGAAGGAGCAACTTGTTTCCTTAATTCAATCAACCTTTGAAAAGGTTCACGAGCTTTACTACCCTTAATTACCATTTCAGGTGGGGGAAAATCAGCTACCCTTGGGTTTTGAATCTTGGTCCAAGGGGAACACTCTGTCCTTTGTACCTCCATCTTATGTGGAAGTTCTCTGAGCCAGTTGTGGCATGTAAACAATTTTGTGAAAAAAGAATGTTTGCATAGGGCAATATTGACTGTTGAAGGGAGGTTATTCCTAAAATTTTCTTACTGATTCCCATCATAGTGGAATTTTCCACAGTGGGAATTGGTTGTGCTGTGTGTCCTGGGTTTGTTTGTAGGTGACTGTTTTTCCTGGTTGAAACTATTTGTATGTGTGTCAGTTTCAGGGTAATTTTAGAATGATGGGTTGTGTGTTAAAGCTTAAGGACGCAGTCCTGTGCATGTACATACAGAAAAAAGGTTCAGCCTGCCTGGCTGGGGAATGCTGGGAGTTGTAGGACTTTTGTTCTTCCAAACATGCAAAGGATGGTGCCCTCGATTTGTTGGCCTCAGAAGCAACACTGTTTATAAATTTACTTTAATTGGGGTGGTTATAACCCCAGCTAACTAGGTAAAGGTCAAGGCCATTATGCTGGAAACAAAGTTAATTTAAAATTTCATAAGCAGCAAGAGTTTAGGGGGACTGTGATGGTTTGGAAGGAAGGGCTTGTTTTTGGACCAGTACTTCTATAAAGCTAAGACTATATTAGTCTTTTTGCCCGCTAAATCAGTCTATATAATTAGAAAGTTATTTAACTTTGGGATCAGCAGCAATATGTGAAATGTTTCAAGGATGTTTCACTATAATCCAGAAAGCACTGGCATTCTTGTAACTTCTGTCTGTCTGTCTGTCTGTCTGTCTGTCTTTCTTTGACACTTCTGAGGAGGTAGTAAAAATTGATGCTGTCAGGCAACTGGCAGGCCACATACATGACTGCTTGACTTTCTGGATACACAGGATATGACATCAGTTTTCCATCTATTTATATTGGAAAACACAATCTCAGAACTGTTTGCATCCTCTGGGATAAAGCAGTTGCCTCTAAAGACCAGATTATCAGTGTAGGAAGTCTGAAACATTAATAAGGGGAGAGGTGCTGATCCAAAGCCACTATATTTCTCTAGCTTTTTTTTAACTTATTCAGATTTCCTGGGAAATAAAGCATCAACTAGCATACCATAAAGCTTGTTCAGCAGTGGTAGTAGTGGGTAAAATGCAGTCACATGGAGGAAATGGTTTTGTGAAGCAGTCCTCTGGCTGCTTGGTCATCGAGTTGTTCCAAACCTTGCATATGCAAAACGGGCCCATGTCTCTTGCTTTCGGTTCTTTTTCCATTTTACTTTGTTGGCAAAGTTTCTTATCAAAGAGAGTTTCTTATGTCTTGGGAAAAGATGCCTTAATCTTCACTTCAGTTTGGAATTATAGTTTGCTCTAAAGATGTGCATTGTCCCTCCTGGATGTGCCATGGAATTTGATTTTTTTTCTCATGTCCAGCTAAAAGGCTAGTATTTAAATTTTTTAAATTAAAAGTGTGCTCCTTCCTCCTAAAACTGATGCTAATAACTAAGGAAAATGAAAACATGGCTTGTATTAAACCTTAAACCGTAAAAGACACTGGGAAGCCAATGTGATATGGAGGTCACAGTGTAGAATTAGCACTGGGTAGACCTAGGTTGTAATCTCTGCTCTGCCATAAAGCTGACTGCATGGCTTTTGGCCACCCACAAAATCTCAACCTAACCTACCTCTTAGGGTTGTTGTGAGGACAAAATGTAGAAGAAGAAAGGGATCATTTATACCACTTTGTGCTTCTTGGAAGAAAGGCAGACTATAATAAAATAAATAAATAAATAAAATTGTGGCTTGTGGCCTCTTTGCTTAATTTTCCCTTCCCAGTGTATAAGCTCATTATTTTAGTCCAGGGAGGTATGGTTGGAAGAGTCATCTGGAAGGATTTATGTAACTGTAATATTCGGGTGTCCTCTTAATGTAACAGATGTTTAGTATTTGTCTTTGAATTCTGGTTTACACAAGTTTCTTTTGGAATTTATATGCCACCTACTGTTTTAAAAACACAAAGGTAACATTTGCAAGGGTTAGCAAAATACCCAAGGCTTTGTTAGAACCCTCCTCTGTTTCTTACTATTTCTTAAGTAATTTTTTCTTACTGCAAATACACCCATTAAGGAGGAAAAGATGGGACAGCTGCACAATGTCTTCTGATTAGTAGTGCTAGGAGTTGTCCATCTGGAGGTGCCCAGTGTTTTAACATTTCCCCCCTATGCTGGAGGTTTTGGTACCTTTTATTTCAGCAGAAACAAACATTGTTAATCCGAGGTTCAGGGACTCTGGTTCAATATCAGTTTGATCATTTAGATCAACCACATTTTTCTAGCTATGAGTACAAGAAACATGTTGTTAGTGTGATATTAATCTTCTTGCATGCTATTTTGATCTATGTGTCTAAACCACACTCTTTCTTAGTATTGACGGTGATGCTCACTACTACTTCCTGGACTCTGTTTAAAAAGACAGTAAATAGCACTGTTGTCTGCCTCTTGTCTTCTAAGTTCAAGGGGGTGTGTGCTCAATATTTGGGTTGAAGAATTCTTAAGAAAACCAAATCATCCTGGGAATCATAAAGACTACATGAAGAGTGGTTTATTTCCTTCTGAGTCAATAATGACTCAGATGTTCTAGCTCTGTGCTCCAGCCTTGATGTGCTAATGCTGAGCCATCTGGCTCAGTAAACTTCCAAAGTAAAGTATTAGCCATTTCCAGATTTGTTCATTCTCTTTTGAGAGTACACTAGCCACTAGTAAGGCTGTTCTATCCCTCCACCTCTGGGAAGGTTTCTGTACTTTTTGATAATATTCTATGTTGTTTTGTTCTGTTTTTCTTTTTTTAAAGAAGGTGACATTTGCAAGAGTTCAGATGCAGATTGGAATGATTTGTCAGAGTTCAGCTGCTTTATGTTAAAAGAATTTCTGTCCTCAAAAAGTATTAATTATTAACATAGTTAGATAGGGAGCCTCTGTGGAAGATGTGTAAATCGATTTGCCAGTGGTGATCAAAGTGACTTTTATGATAGCTCAACCATTAAATAAAAAACGAACTGTCAGTATAAATTCTTCCATCATTTGTTTTGTGTTTGTTGCAGGTGAATATAGTATGTTAGGTGCTAGCAACTTACATGTATTATTTTCAAAACATAGAATCTGATACTTCAGGTTAATTACCATAATAAGATCATTCTGTTGCTGAAGATGCTACTGACATTGAGCTTGTGTGCTTGTGATTCCTCTTTTGCAGTAGTTTTCAGGTGCTTTACAGGATATTGTTCTTCTCCAGAGCATTTGTTGTTCATTGCAAACATTTCTACAGCTTAAAAATGAATGAACGATTGTCTGGCATTACCTGTGAATTACAGCATGAAACCCTTGAGCATTTGTGAAATTCTGCTATACCGCAGTGCCACCTAGTGATTGTGTGATAGAACATAAAGAAGGGCAAGAAAGAAAACCCTGGGAGAAAAGCATGTGTAAAGGAGCTGTTCTTAATCCTACAAAGCATCCAAAAGCAGAACTCTTAGTGATGTGGCAGATTAAAAGCCTCATATAGAAAAGCCTGCTATTTTCAAATAATGGACTGGAATTTGGAGGGCACATGCCAACAATTATGCAAAGATTTCTTTCTGATATCAAATTACATACCTCTTTTCCATTAATGAATGTGGCAGTAACATTTCTGGTATATGTCAGTGGTAACCTGCATTCTTGTGGTGATAGTGTCAATTTTCCTGAGAGCAGTAGATTGTTCTTGCACCAGAAAGGACATCCATTTTGTGCCAGCACATGACTAATACATTTTATTAAAAATTGTCTCCCCACCCTCCCTCTATTTATCAGGTCCATCTCCTTCTCCGATTGCTTGATACAGTCACATGAAGGGAAGTACTACTCAGTGACACAGCATGTGCTTTACTTGAAGAAGGTCCTGGGATGCACCCTTCATGTCTCTCAATGGGGCTGGGAAAGACCCTGACCTCCTGGACAGCCAGTGCCAGTCCATCGTAATTGTACTGGGCTAGATGGCCAAGGGTCTGACCAGCGGTGAGACTTTACGTCCTACATTGTGGCCTTCGTTAGCAAAAGTGCTCTCTGTTTCCCTTAGGACTGCAGAATTTCAAGCTTGTATCAATAGGATTTCAGCTCTCTCCTAAACACAGGTTGCCACCCCTGCGCCTGTTGGTTTATGCACTCTAACACACATATTGATGCCTGGTACAGATAGCGTTTGTTACTGGGAGTGACTCCATGATGTAGAAAAAGGCAAGGAGATCAATTATTTTGGGGCAGGGGAAGGGAATTTTCTTCCAAAGTAAATTGGTTGTGCATCTCTTTGCTAATGGCTTGACAAGTAATTTGTTTTGAAAGAAAAATATGTAATTTGAGATAAGGCAAAATGATGGTGTAATTCACAGTAGGATATCCATTTTCATGACACAGTTATTATACTGCCATACTGACAGTGCTGTCTGCAATAAATAGTTCAGGGTCCCTCGGCATTGTGAGTTGGTGGACACATTTGGCATGGCCAGTCCCAAAACATTCATTATCTAAAAGGCAAATGATAAGACTCCAAGAAAAAAGAAATTGGCTGGGAACCCCAATACAAGGCAGAGCTGGAAATCTGAGCTATGCAACTATTGTTTTGAACCCACAGTTAATCTGGTCCACCAAGGATTTCACCAAAGTTAACTGATTTGACTTAGTGGCAAGAATCTTGGCCAAGAAATGTGCACAAAGGAGAGGCAGCATCTGAATCCCAAGTGCCAAATCGCATACTCATCACAGCAAAGTACAATTAATCACCCATTTCACAGAAGGTAAAGTAAAGGTGCTTATAGTCACATACACGTACCATAGATAACACTCCCCCCCCCACACACACACACATACATGTACATATACACAAAACCCAGGCAAAAACTGCATGAAAACCATGCAAAACATATACAGTATAGACAACTCTTTTCCATGCCTCACCATGTTCTCTAGCTCATCAGGATGTGCTCTGTGGTTCTGTACCTGTGGTTTATAATAATTTTGAAGAAACACATGTCGATGGAGGATAGATTAATTGTCCTTGAACTTCTAAAGCTGTGAACAAATAGGATGCCTGGCTCGTTCACAGGAAACCTGATGGGGGCTAAGTGGGTCATGCCTACAAAAACATTTGCTTCAGGTTAATAGAACCTTGTCACACCTCAGCTGCTGTTCTCACAGAGTGACAGTTTTGAGGGGAGGAGTAAGTGAAGGGTTAGGGTTAAGGCCCAAAGGGAGATCTGTGGTCAATATAGTTGCACAGCTGAATCATGCAGGTCATGTTTAGCCATGCCTGTCTGGTTGCACATGCAGGGCAATAGACTCCCATTTAAAGCAGGTGACTAAACCTATTGCTCTTTAAAATTAGTAACAAGCCAGGAAAAAGAGCTGAAACACTTCTGTACTAGCGGTCAAGAAAGATCAACTGAGGGGAGTAAACAAGTTAGCTATTTTTTATTAACAAAATAAGAAGTCACCTTGTTTGAGATCATGCTATGAATTGCCTTGTCTACAAAGTCTTTACTTTCTGAATCCACTGTTGCATGAAACCCAAACATCTTTGGTAATAAGCTGGTAATTATATACAGTTACTTAGGTTTCCAGATCAAATAATTTTTTTCTTCTCTCCATAGCTTGGAAATATATGGTGTTTTTTTATGGGGGCTCAGAGAAGCCAGTGTGTATATTTCAGTCTAGGGGACATCACCTAAGGAGAATACTTGTGGTTTGTGTATAACCAATAGGGCAATAAAAATACACTTTCTGTCCAAAAGCTGGAAAGACCTTAAGTAGCAGACATGCTGTTTGTGCTTGGAGGGTGCCTCTTCCTCTGAACCACATTCCATGCTACTTTAGATATTTTACACTTTTCCACACAGTGACGATGTTGTGCACAGAGATTTTTAAAAATGGAATGGCTTCCACTGTTGCCCTAGCGGCAATTGTGGTGCCGTGGTTCAAGTGTTGGACTTGGTCAATATGGATTCTAGTCCCCACTTGGCCATGAAGCTCATTGACTCTTAACCTTAAATACTCTCAGGGTTGTTGAGAGGATAACAATGAAGAGGAGGCAAACCCGGTAAACTACTTCGGATGATAAAAAGAAAGGATGATAAAATCTGCAAGTGGTTGAAATGAACCTTCAAAGGAGAGTTGAGGACAAAAGCGGCATAGCCACAAGTCCATCATCACTGAACCTGTGAAAGCTCTTCTCCAGGAGAAGTGAGTGATAGGCCTGATGTCGTTTCTTCTGGAGGCCAATTCCCATGACAGGTTCTACTTCTTGCAGCCATGGGTCTAGCTTCAAAGGACCATTGTGCTGGTAGCAAAGCTGACTGGAACTCACTGTGCGTCCTGTGAGGTTTGGAAAGGATTTATAGCTGTGCTATCTTGGAAGACAGTCACAAATAAAGTACTGCAAAGCAGGTTCTTTTTTCCCCCCTTTAAAAGTGCACATTCTCTGCCTGATCTTACGTGTGTATAGGGTCACATATAGCTTATTTGCAGATTGCTTTGTATGGAGGGAATGATCCCAGCATTAAAAGTACATTTAAGGGGAGGTGAGCCCAGTGTTAAATGTTAAAAGGAAAAAATGAATCTTTCAGGTAGTCTTACTTTTTCTGGGGAAGATGTATCCAAATCTTACAATGATTTACATTAACATGCAGATACCTATGCAAATATGTAATGAGGCTTAAGGTTCTTTTCAAAAGAAATGTGTTTACTTGGATCCAAGTATTACAATTCATTTTATGTCAGCTGGACTCTTCTTTTCCCTCCTTCTCTTATTTCCCCAGTTTTTACTGGACTAGTAATGGTATTTTGTGGTAATATTTTATAGTGTTGAAAATTGCCAAGTGTTTGGCTAATTGCACCATTGGGTGCAAACTCTCTGGAAAAATCCCTTGGAAGGGGCAGGATTGTGGAACAAAACTTCTAAATATTTTGAAACCATGGAGAAAAAAATGCTTTTGCCTCTGCTCCCTGGAAAACAAATTTGGGGAAATTTAAGCCACAGGTTGTAAAAAACAAAACATTGCTCATTTAATAGAAAATATTTCAAACAATCTTTTCACATCTCCCCCATCTTCCTATTTTTCATTTCAGGATTATTATTTTAAAATGGAAAATTATCCCATAGTTCCTGCTTTTTTCCAGCAGGCCTGCATATTTCTGAGAAGAGAAGTGGTGTCCACTGCTTTGCCAGGCAAAATAGTTTCAGTCTGAAGTCTTAAAAGATCAAATGAAGGTCAAGTTTCCTGCTACACTAGGAGGAGTAGAAGTTTGAGGGGAAGGCAAAGTGATTGAATTTCCCAATGAGAAGAAAGGATATGTAAATTCTGAGACAGAAAGAATGTAACCGCTTTGCAGCTGTATCTGTGAATTAACATTCTCTTCCATAACTCCCAGTCACCACCGTGTAAACAAAAATAGAGATGCTCGTAAACAGTGGTAACCAAAGGGTGGGCCGTTTTCATGGCAAAAGTGCTGTAAACTAGCATTTGTTGAGAATGTAGATGTGGAGCATTTGGAAGGGACAGTATATCAGTTGGAGGAAGGGGAACTTTACCTCTACCTGTACCTGCTGATTCTCCCTGTTAGGTCTACCCCTCCTCCATTGGGCTTACTTCCAGTTTCAGACACTGGCAAGAGGAAAATTGATTAAAAAATAGCCTGGGTAGGAGGGGGGAAGAGATCCAAGCAGCTGATTCGTGTTCTCAAAACAAGAAAGCTTTCAGAGATCAAGAAAGCAGCTTTGAATATATGTGGCTATTGGGATAACTTTCTTCAGATTTGTGTCAAAGTAGCATTGTGTTAAAAATACATTCTTACCATGTGGCATTTTAATTCTCCACTTTGACACAAACTTATTTGTTTTGATCCTTCCTGTGCAGCTGCAGATGTAATATCCAGAATTGTTGTCTTCATCTTCATAAACGGGCATGACAACTCTCTTTTATATGCTCCTCTGCCATTAATAAGTTTAAACTAGCCTGGTTAAACAAAACAATTTTGCCATTTAATTGATCACCCAGTAATGCATAAATTGCTCGACCAGAACTAGTCAGCTAGTGACATTCAGTGAATGAAGCTTCACAGAAGTCAGTGAGTTCCAGTCGTTCAGTAAGCATTTCAAGTCAACAAATTCCATGCACACTCAAAACATACATTTCCAAGAGAAGATATTCCTCTGCTGTGATGTGTCGAGGATGCAGATACTAAACAGAGTTAACTGTCCTACTTTTCCAGTATCCCCCTGCCCCCTGCCAAGAGTATACCTGAGATATTGTTGGCCACATTTTCCCAGTGTTCCCTAACAAATGTGCAGGTGGTTATCTCAACCGACACAAAGCTTTGGAATTCTAGGACCTGGAAGGAGCTATTCTAGTCAATCCACTGTTTGCTTGTTTTTCCCCCTCAATTACTCTTACTTGTTAATTTGGTTTTAGTGTAGTGTTTTTAATATTTTAAGTAACCTTTTAAGTAACCTTCTTATGCTTAAATCATCCCATAGCCATTCCAAGAAAGAGAGAGAGAGAGGGAGGGAGGGAGTGCAAAGACTTAGGTGGGGTACCTTCTGGCCCTGCTCATTGTAGGCTTTGTCCCAACACAATGCTCTCATATCTCCCCCCCTCCCCCGCACAGTTTTTTCTTGAGAGAATGGCCCTCCACAGAAAAATATATCCCTTACCTCTGGTTTATTGGTTTACTGGCAGTTGGGAAGGGAACACAATTATAGAAATTTGGCCAAATTTCTACTCTTGTATCAGAATCCTTTAGATAGATATGGTCAGTCTATTTTGGTCTAAGTGGACAGTACTGTACCTCCAGACACCTGCTGAAGAGAACCCCAAATTTAGGTGAAATATTGCTCCCTCAACCCACATCTGTGATTGAATTGGAAGATACTATAGAAAATGTCCATTTTTCAGTTTTGTTGGCTAACTTCAATTGTTAGCCCTCAAAAATCTTATGGCATCACCTTATCTCTTTCTGTTCTAAGAGAAAGTGGTTCTGACTGGAACAATGTCATATTCTTTCATTAAGTTTGATAGGCTATGGATATCAGTTATCCTTCATGATACCGTATGGCCAAGAAGTTAAATCAGAAAGGGATTTGAGGTGAGGTCACAATGAAATGTGCCAGTTCATAGAGCATTTCTGCCATACTTAAAAGCCTACTTTGTGTTGGGAGTAGGACTTTGATGTACCATAAAAGCTTCTTGTCATATAGTATTTAGATATAGAAATTTTCCAGAGTGGTATGTTTGAACCTTAATGCATGCATGTTTTATGGTTTAAATTGTTATGAACCATTCAGAGAGCTTCAGCTCTTGGTGGTATCGAAATATAATACATAAAATCTAATGAGAAAGTTAAGTGTTTGTCAAAGGAGAGACATCTCAGAAACGAACTGCTCAAAACTGTTCCAGGATATAAATAAAACAAACAAACTGTCCTTCTAACCGCCCCACTCCCCCCCACACACATCTTAATTACCAGTTCTTTCAGGTTTTGTACTTAGGTTCTCAACTGACTCCTTCTAGCTGCCTTTCTCACCTGGTCCCCCACAGGTATGCAAGCTTATAAAGAATGCTGAGAGTTGTACTTCTAATGTAATTGAGAGCCAGGGTGGTGTAGTGCTTAATAATAAGGGGCCGGGACCCAGGACATCTCAGTTGTAGTCTCCACTCAGCCATGCAGCCAATTGGGTGACTTTGGGCAGTAAGACTCTCAGCCCAACCCACCTCACAGAGTTGTTGTTGTGAGGATAAGATTGAGAGGAGAATTCTGTAAGCCAAGTTGAGTTTCTGGAAGGAAAAAAAGTGAGAGAAATGTAATAAACAAACAATTCAAGGCATGTGGAGGGCACCAGTGTGGCTGAAGATCACAAAAACAGGAATCCTCTTTTTGTAGTGCATATAGCATGAAAGGATGGATTGAAAGGTTTTATGAAAAGGAGATCCTTGTTTCAGCTCCACTTTAGAGTATAAACTTTTTAGTTATGCATATCCCAAAATCATGAAAAACTGTTATGTGTTGTTTCCTAAATAGGGATGGGTAATAGCAACTTCCCTAATATAACTGGGATTTAATTGAAAATAGAAAGAATCTTCCATAATGCCGCTGCTTGTCAAAATTGTATCTTGCCTTCCAGGTGTGGTAGCCAGTAACTCTCATCTTTCCCAGCCAGCATGGCCATTGGGATGAGAGATGCAAATTCATAAGAAGGGCACCAAGTTGGGGAAAGCTGCATTATTCTCCCTCCCTCTCTCCTCTCCTGCCTCTTCTAAGATTATGTTCTTCTGTGTATAATCTAAAATCAGAGATATCTGCTTCTTGATCTGTGCTTATGCAAATGTCTGTAAATTTAACTGATAATTGACTGAAACAAGCCTGCTTGATTAATTAGCATTTCCATAGTCCAGTTGTAGCCCTAACTGTAAAGCAATGTGCTGGTGGTGACCCTTCCAGCTGGCGTGGTCCTAAGGAGAGGCAGACCAGGCAGGGAAGATCTAGGAAAGGATTAGGGGGAGCATGAGTGTAACAGAGCAAGAGCCCAGTGTCTGAGAAGGCAGCATTTCAGTGGAAGGCAGGTGGGTAAGTGGATGAGAGAGCAAGGTTGGGGCTTGAGAGGGGAAGTGGTTCTGTGGAGTGAGATGAAGTGATGACTTGGTGCGAGGAGTCATGGGGCAGAGAGAACAGGCAGGAAAGAGAATTGCAGAATTGCATGTCGGTGCAAAATAACCAGTCAGATCTTTGGCTAATTGCCCCTGTTGCATAACAAGAATTAACAATAAGCAGCCTAGAAAAAGTTCAGAGCATAGCATAGCAGAACTTCTATAAACACTTTCAAAATAAAACCCACTGGCTCAGCACTTTTCATAGCTTACTGTCTCATTACGAGTTACATTTTTCCTGGCAAATTCTTGGTGCCTTGGTAGGTCAAGGTCTTGGTCATTCACTACTGGGTTCCATCCAAAGGATGTTGAAATGTTAACCACTGAGCAAAACAACCATATAACATTTGGTAGCCATTTTTTAAACCTGTAAATATTAGATGCAAGGTTAAGGTAGTTTGTGCCCTATTCTGGAGCCAGACTTTCCAGTGTATCCTGTCTTTATCTGCAAGTTAGTACAGAAATTTGAGCTTCAGTGCCTTCAGAATAATGAAGCCATTGGAGTACAGCTGCAGTCTGGAAAATTTGCCGTCCCAGAGCTCGCTGTGACATCACAAACAACACTCTGCTGTTATAGTTACCGAACGGTATTGGAATCTTGTGCATGAGAGTGGGTTAAATATTGTGAAAGCTACTTCCAAGTCTGAGCTAGGTGGGGGAAAACACCGAAACAGCAATATTGATGAACTTTCTGTACAGGTCTGATGTATGAGAGCATTTTGTTTTGAAGAGTATGGGACGTTAAGACTGAGTAATTCTGCAAGCTGTTGAAATATCCTTCTGAAGAAGTGGCAAGATCTGTTTTCTTCAGTGTAGCATAAACAGACTTTTTCTTTGCTCATTGTGCAATATTGGTGAATTTGGGCAAGCAGGAGACGCGACGTGGCTGCCTCAAAATGTACAGCATAACATCAGTAAGTGAATGGCACTCAATGAAATGCACTGTTTCCATACTACCGTTTTGCTGGATTTCCAAGCAACTGTGTAGGGCTGCTCATGCTAGATTTAAGGAAGAGTCTCTGTATATGTGTGCATGTGGGGTGGGTGGAGTAGTGGGGGGCAGAATGAGAGACAGACTAAGGCTTCATTTTATTGTCATTTGGATATACTAATACTTTATAAGCTCAATATACGTGTTGGCAGCCTAGAACCATTTAATAAATGATCTATTTTGTGTGTTTGTCCCTTCAGCGTTTCATTAGAGTTTTACAGAATAATTATCCTTCATATTTTCAGACAACTGCACAATGCTTAAGAAGCTTCTGTCTCCTTACTTACCTTCAGCACTCCCTGGTTTAAAATGCTGTTTCTGAAGTTGATCTTACTCACAGATTATTGTAGTATAAAAATGGATTTGTAATATCGATACTTGTAAGAATAATTACGTTATACAAAATAGATTTGGCTGGCATTAAATATCCCTGGAAATCTGCCCAGTGTAAGGACAGCAACACTTTATGCTACAATTGCTGGAGGAAATGCTAGGAAACTGCGTTTTCTAATCTACATTGTATATATATGTGTTCACATCTTTATACTTCCATGTTCTTGCTTCTTGGAATCCTGAATAAGTCAGGATTCTTAGGGGCATGTGTAACGTTTCCATATGTAACAATTTACTGTGGGAAATGCTGGTGCAACTTAACTATTTTTCCACATCAGTAACAACATGTCCTGCTGCCTGGAAGGTAGGTTGAGACTGCTCTAAGTTTGGAGATTCAATTCACTGTTTGAGTACCTGAAATGTTATATGTGGTCGAGTTGTCTCTGACTTATGGCTACCCTGTAACCGAAAGTCCTCCAAAATGTCTAAGCTGTGACAGCCCTTCTCAGCTCTTGTAATGTCAGGGCTGTGGCTTCCTTTATGAATTCATCTATCTCATATTAGGTCTTCTTTTCTGTCACTTGCCTTCAACCTTCCCTAGCATGATTGTCCTTTCCAGTGAGTCTTGCCTTTTCATGATGTGTCCAAAATATGACAGCCTCAGTATTGCCATTTTTGCTTCTAGGGAAAGCTCTGCTTTGATTTGATTTAGGACCCATTTGTTCGTCATGCTATCAGTCCAGGCAATTTGCAAAGCTCTCCTTGAGCACCATGTTTGAAACGTTTCACCATGTTTTCTTCTTGTCAGCTTTCTTTACTGCCCAACTTTTACACCTATAGTTAGTGAACATGTGATGTACTCCTGGTTAAACTTGGCTGATTCAACTCAAGCTGTTTCTCTGTTCTACCATGTGGCATACACTGTGCAAACTGCATGCTTTGGCTTCTTCTGTCCACTGCAAGAGTCTTCCTGGTAAAATGTACCTACTTGTTCGAATTACTTCTCCCACTCTAGTTCTTCTTACAGCATATCCTGCTGTTATGCACTTTGGCAGGTAGCTAGCAGTGCAGGAAGCCATTGCTTGGACATGTGCCCTTAGTGATCTAACTATCTCTCACAACCTGCAAGGGTCTTTGATGTCTGGTGTGCATTAGAGATTCCTTAATTCAAAACTTTATTTAAAATATTAGCTGTAAAGGGAGAGCAAATTAAGTTCTGTTGTATAGTAGCTGCAAATTGCACTTGCTTATAATAGGGATGGGAAAACTAGGGAAGCTTGAGCTTGATGGAGTTCCCCAAGCAACACTTCAAATCTTGACTCAAGTTTGCTCCCATCTTGCTTGCTACTGTGCTCTGGGGGAAAATATATTTTGAATGGAGAAAGTGAATTTTTCAGAAGTGTGTACTTTCCTCCACTAGCTAAAGTGTGGCAATGTGAATTTTAAAGTACACATTATGAAAAGTTGCACCTTTTAAATGTGAGCATACATTCAGGAATTTGTAAATGCTTTTGGAGACATGTGCTCCCATTTATGGTTGGGGTTGTGAATGGGAAATTTTTGAATTACTAATAAGTTGAAAGCACAGTCTCACATATCCCTATGGAATATGCATGAAATCACAGCCAATTTCCCAGCAAGTGGTAAGAGGTGATGAGAGTATTATATACAATTGTTTGAACTGATCTGGCAGACAAGATAGTGTCATCTTTCGGAATCTAAACAGATCAGGGTCTCATCAGTGCCTGGATGGACAGGTCCCTGGGAACTCCAGCTATGCAGCCTTGGGTGATCTATTACAGAAGGAAGGCAGGATATTAATCTATTAAATTTGTGAATACAGACCAAGTTCTACAAGTTATTCAATGCAGGTTATCTAAACATGAGCTCATTTTAATCCACTTTACTCTATTTGTGTCTGAATTTGTGACTTCATTTAGCTCTTGAGAGCTATGTAACTGCTAAGCGACCACACACCTGTCATTTCAGAAGTTAAAAATGTGAGCTAGGATTCTAAAAAGCATATAATAATGTGTTTGCAGGAATATAACAAATGGGAAAATGGGATATGAAATTAGCAGATGGGAATGATCCTCAGGTTAGAACATTTAGGAGATTATTGTCTCCTAAATCAGCTGCTAGTTGCCCTTATTTTGAACTCTGACTTCTATAGTTTACATTTGCAGTTATTATACATATTAAAAATCAAATACAATCCTTACCTTGTCTTTTCCCTCTTTTCTATTTTCATTTTTCAACAGGGCTTCATACGCTGTGACCAAATTTTTGCCAATTTAAAATACTACTACTATTACTTTCTTAAAATCACTAGATTTTTAAACTTATGAATACTGTACTGCATTTCATTTTAGCATTCTTTGATAGCTCTTCAGATTTTATTATGAAATCATAAGTAAAATCATCCTGTCCCCTGGTATTAGCTGCATAACCTCTTTTGTCAGCCTTGCTATGTGTTGGGAATTGCATTGCTACGTACTTTGCAATGGAACCTGTTTATTAACAGGTAAGCACCAAGAGCACTTTTAAAAATCATTAAAAGTTTGTTTCAATTTTCTGCATGTTCAAGGTACTCCTCAACCATGATGATGTGCAAATTATCATGTGGGAGGGTTTTTGTTTTATTTTGTTTTTTGGAGGTAGTTAATTTAGTGAAAAATCAATGTTTTAATTTTATTTCTTTGGAGGTTGATTTTCTTCTATTGCAGTTTTTGGGACAATCAAAAAAACCCTGTACATAAAATTCTAGGGGTGAGGGTGCCTCTAAGAAATGTTGGTTACATTTATTAGTTATTTATCATGTCTACAGATGCTTTGTCTGCAATCTGTTCCTTCCTTTTTTGTGAAAAAAGAGTATAGAGAATGAAGACATTTATTTTCTTAACAGTCAGATTGCTTACTTTCATTAACACTGCCATTGACAGGATGTTGTTGTGAGGATAAAATGGAGCTATGCAAGCTGCTTTGGGTTCCTCACAATAGGAAAAGAGGTAGGGTATAAATGCAGTGTAATAACAATCACCATCATCATCATCATCATCATCATCATCTACCAGTTTACATACTCTTTTGCAAACTATAAAGGTTAAAGGTTCTTTTCATTTTCTGTTAGAACTTTCTTTGTCACCCAGAACAACTAGATTTTCATAACTTAGTGGAAAATTGCTTATTAGTTTGGCTTTTGGAGCCACTATGCTTCCAACTGCATCTTTAGGTGCTTTCAGGTAAGCTACACTCTCACCTCAGAGGGTAGGCCAGACTTAATGGCAATTCTCAGACAAGGACAGTCACTTTTCTCTGTTCATAGAAAGATCTTTCCATTTCTTGTTGCTTGGAGGTTGCTCTCAGCATTTCCAGGGCACAATGCCACTGGCCTCCTTAAAAGAACCAATGCTTAGCAGGTTTGATTATCATAATACTAAAACCCAGGGTTATCCAGTGCAGCTGAATTGTGGGTAAAAGTATCAGAGCATTGATGTTAGTACTGCAAGATGCACTGAAGACAACAACTTGGATGACTTTAAAGGGGAATAAAACACATTTGAGGAAGAAAAAGCATTCAGCATTACTAGTCCTGATGGTTCTTGTTCCCAAGTATTCAGCAGCATTTACTGGGGAGCAAGAGCAGAGTTCTTTGTCTGATTCCAGAAGTGTCAACATTCTTTGCTTTTTATGAGGATTTCATTTGTAAATTACACAGGAAAATAGTGATTCTCCTTTGTTCAGCACACAGAGATACAGGAATCTTAGACTGGAATTTCAGGCCTGAGATTTCCCTTTCTCATATATATATATATATATATAATAAATGCAATGTAAATATTTAGAAATATAAATGATGAAAACATAAATACTTAATGATAACAGTAAAGATAGCTTCGACACTTGTGATCAGATAGTCTCCACATATCTTTCTGAATGCATGATCAGATGATGATCATTGTGGTTTTCCGATACAGAGAACATGGCCTGCTTAAATGCCTGTATTGCTGGGTAGCTAAAGATCCCACAGTGGTGTGGACATCCTAAAACGCATCTGTTTCCAGTTGAACCAATCTTTCCATGAATCTAGATACATAGCCAGCTTGCTTTAAGTGTTGAGAGAGGCAACTTCAGAAACGCAGGTTTTGTTTGATACTGCTGATTTCAAAAGATGTCAGGGAAAGATTGTGTAATTTTTGTAGTGAACATAAGTTGTATGTGTTGTAGCAGTAGTTGTATGGTCTGTTCTTATTACAGTTAATTGACATTTCATGATTATTGTCCTTTTATAATTTTATCCGGATTTCTTCAAACTGAGCAATTGGACAACAAAATACTAAATATAGTTAAAGATGGATAATTGTGAAGTTCCTTACATAGCACATACTTAATTTTTGGAATACCCTACAGAAGTTGTGAAGATGGGAATTCTCTTAGATAGCTTTGAAAAGGTTTGAGACACATTTACAATGGATAAGGTAATTGATGGCTAATAGCTATAATGGCCATATGGTACTTCCATATTAGAAACAGCAGTGCTATTGAGTACCAGCTGCTGGGAAGTAACAGAGAAAGAGATTACTTGCCTTCATGCTTCATTTGTGGGTCTTTCAGTGTCCCAGTTGCTCTTCATCCCAGTCCATTTGCAGTTATTTGACTAGTTATGGGGGAAACGGGATGCTTATTTCTCTCTATGTTGTATCCAAACTAGAAGCACATGGTGTTGGATCAGTGCAGAACTCTTACCTTGGGCCACTAAGATGACTAATTAACTAATAGTCACTGTAGTATAGTATAGTACTAGGGACCATCAATCCCAGTTGTGTGAAGTACTGATAGGCAAATCTCTCAAGCTGAGTTTCACTCAGGTTCAAATTTTCCCACTGCTTAATTAGTTCCATCCTAATTCTGAATAAGAGTATGATTTTAGTCAGCCTGAGCATTTGTACACATGTATACACATGTGCATTTCTCACGCTAGATGTAAGTTTGGTATGCTTACTTTTAAAAAGTATGTTTTTTTGTGTGCACTTTTCCAAACGTGCATATTTTTATGTGAATTGTATTCTGGAATATGTTCAGGTTTAGGAATTGCAAACCTGTTGTGTTTTCATTAAAATTTGAACTGAAAAATTCTCACCCATCCCGAGTGTGGCATGTGCCCCTTCTTTTCCTGGCCCTCCCCAAAGCAGCACCCAGGGAAACAAGCATGGGGAAAAATTAAAGTAGGGGTCTCTGTTGTAACGTTTTCACACATTAAAGCAGCAAGTTTTATAGCTCACAGTTTGAAGCCTAGTCTTTTCCCAGATGGAAAGCTGCATTGTTGTTGAAACATTGGTTATTGTGTTGCCTGAACTCAGCTGTGCTAACAACCCATGGTATATTAACCATGAACAAACCATGAAGAGGACATATGGTTTATTCCTGGGTTGTGAATTGTGGGTCATTCACCATTGTTTCTTAATGTGGCTGGCTTCAGATAATGTGATAACCCATATTTAACAAGAGCACATGGTTCAATGCCTGTGTTGTCTGAACGCAGTCATTCTTTGTCTCTTTAGTGTAGCATTGTCTTCATTGAATTTACAGGGTCTCTTGTGAAGATCTGTCACATCACCTGTTGCCCAAGGTCCTTTTAACTGGAGACAAAAGACACTGAACCGAGGTGTCTAGCAGCAAGTGTTTGCTGCTGAGCTGAATCTTGTCCTCATTTTTTTTTCCTTCTCTCCCCTTCTCTTTTAACGTGGATTACTTCTTTGGACTGGCATTTCATTCTATCAGTGTCGATTTTCCAAAGGTTACTATTTGGAATTGTACACTAGCTTGTTAGGAAGCTGCTCTGAATGAATCAGTGTTGCCAAATGCATTGCAGCAAGAAATACCTTGAATATATCTTGAATGTTTGTTCTGTGTTTTGAACATTCCAGTGTAAGGAAATATTTTACATTGGGTTGCAGCACCTATATTTAAGTTTAACCTCAGGCTTTTAAAAGAAGAAGCTGTTTCAACCATTTCATCATATCTGAACAGATGGAATTAAACTGTCAATTTGAAAGAAGAGGGTATACATCGTGGAAAGTGAAGCTACACATTTATATATAGCCATGGTCATAACCGTACTGGTTTGGTGGTTGTGTGATGGATCTGCTAAAGATTTTTCTGAGTAGGTGATTGTGGTATTTAGGACTTTTAGCAAGCAACTTAATTCAAAGCGAACTTGTAGCAAGTTATAAGTTCATTAGAAATACAGTAATCTCACTACAGGGAGTAGACTGTGACCAGGTGTCCAGGTGCTATACTTGCTCAGTTCTCTGTCTAAGTGTTAACAGGTGACTTCAAGGTCCCTTTGCTCTTTCCTTAAGTTCTTGATCTTTACGTTAGCCTTGGATTGAACATTGTAAAGGGCATCAGGAATGGTACCTTTGATAATATGCCTTATTTCAATACAAATTGTAATGCTTTGTTTACATTTAAAATAAAAGTGAAGAATTTGAAGCTTGCTTTGGAATCTGGAGCTGCAAATTTCTAAGCAGTTATTTTCTGTTTGCAGGGCTGAATCTGAATTGTTGCAGTCTGGACAAAAGAGCTCTCATGATGCCTAAAAGGAAAGAGACCAGGTTGGGAAGAGATACCCTAAGGAAACAGTGAAGTTTTTCAGGTAAGCATTGAACTTAGTATTACTACCTTTTTATTTGATTCTTCTTTCTCATATATAGTATCACACTCTTGTAATATAAAGATTATGTACCATACCCATAAATAATACAGTGCAGAATACAGACACTTACTGTATAACAATGCAATGTCATATGTGTTGAGATACATATACATGCACATACATGCACACATATTGCAATACAAATATTTCAATATATAACTGGAAAATCTTCTATTTCTCTTTCCTTTTCCCTGCAAAACTAAATCTTCCTTAACTGGCAGTGACTCCTTGTTTCCCTAACCCCTGCTGCCACTGCCAGAGAGAAGTAACTGGTGTCACAATAAGAGCTTCCATCTAATTACCTCTTTCCCTTAACATACGTATGCAAATCAAGTCATTTACTGTTCATTAATGTCAGTAAGATATGTTATTCACAATGCATTTACCTCTTGTTCACAATGCATTTCCTATATGTTGCTTGCATCCCTGATTATGTTCGTTCCTCTTTCTCATTCTAATTAAAGATGGCCCTCACAAAACTTCCCATGTTGGAACTTGCACAACAGGCACCTGTGACTGAGAGATTCATCTCAGTACTTGGAAGAGTGGGCCTTTAACTTAGGCATGCATGTTTTTTTTTACTAAGCTGTAGTTCAGTAGGTCCCATGCCCTGCATACTAAAAGTCGCAGGTTCAGTCCCTAGTACCTCTACTGAAAGATATCCTGCTTGAATCCCAGGAGGGCTATTGCCAGTAGCTACATGGCCCAGTCTCCTATCTTGGTAGAAGACAACTTCCTAGGTATGTATGATACCATATATCGGAAGGAACGAAGAAAGCACTTAACTTGGTTGCTGTTCATTGGTTGCAGCAGATGTGCACACATATCCTTCCATCAGTAATAAAGCTAAAGCCATTATTTTTAAGGGAAAACCTGCAAGCATCCCATCATTGGTCTGAAACACAAAATTTGTTCCAGGGTGCCATGGTTATTGCCCCGCTGAAGATTGGTTCCATGGCGGCTGATGTGTCATTACAAGTGACCATTACAGGCTTTAGGGAGAGCCTTTGTTAAGGGATGGAGTTCAGATTCCCTCCCTACCTGCTCCCAGCTATCTTCACACCTTCACCTTGAGCAGGCCAATCTTTGTGTGACTTGCTGTCTCTGGAATTCGTTGAGAACCTATTTGGACTGCCATCTACTGTGTGCACCACCCACACCTACACACTATGTTAAGCTGAGTCCAAAACCCAACACAAAGATGCTTTGTACCTTTGAAAGCTGGTGTTGTTGTGGAGGGTAAGAGCAGTGGAAGATTCAGTGGCTGCTGCAGGAGTTTAGCTCTTAGCTGCCCTTTGAGAAATGGGGCTTTAGATCTACAAGTTGTGGATTGTTTGTTTTCTTGTCTAAAGATACACAAATGAACCTTCAAGCAGAACTGCCTGTTAGGCAGCTCCAAGAGTTGCAAAGTGAGAGACAACAGCTGCGTCATGAGATTGGAAGTGAGTCAGCCTGCTCTTGTTTCTTTGCTGTTCTCCTGTAGGACACTCCTTGGCTGCTTGCATGCTTCTCTTCTTGTAGTGTTCTGGGAATGGAGGGCCTTGCTTATGTTATAAGTGCTGTGGGATCTTCTGATAAGGGTGTTCTCTAGGCTCCTTTGCTAGAACTTCTGTGCAGGAACTAGGCAGAGGGTGTGGTGCAGACCTATCTGTGGAATGCCTCCCCTGTTGAAATGCGATTGACGCCAGTGCTGCTGTATGCCTGGGTATTTTAAGTCGGTGCTTCCATAATTATATGCCCAGGTATTTTGAAGTCTTATGCTGGCTTATGACCATCTATTATGCTTATGAAACGAAGCATAATTTTATGTTTCTGATTTTTTTTCTTCCACCCTCTATAGAATGTCCCAAACTCAGAGGATTTGGGGCATTCTATAGCGGGTGGAAGAAACATGCAGGCAAGGATTTCTCAGTATTCCTCCCACCCTCCAAAATGCTTAGATGACTGACTTTGGTTGTGTGTGTATTTTGCAGCTGATCACTAGGAGAGAGGCTGAGTTGCCACCAGGAAGCACTGTAACGTGGCAGAGCCTCCCTGCTTTCCCTGTGGTGGAACAGCCAGCCCAGCCCCGAGGCTGGTCTTGCACAGTGCTGGCTGCAAGGGCAGATGAGTTTGGAGTTCCAGCTTCACCCTCAAAATGTGTTTCTGACGTTAGAGCTGGAACTTCACCCTTTCCTATTGCCACTGAGTGTATGCTTAATGGTCACAGGATTGTATCATTAATGCTTCATTGTACTGGAGCTTGTATTGGTCTTCAGACCTTTTGTATACCAGGCTAATATCTCGGGATGAAAAACAGGTTACAACTACCTTAAATAATTAATAATCAAATCTTCTGTGGTGACCACTAATTATACATTACTCTCATTTAGATTATTTGGGGTCAGATTTATAACAGAAGTTTCCCCTGTGCTGCAGTAAATTACATTGACCGACCAGTGCAGCTCTATTGTATTCCATAAGAAAACACGTACACTTGTTTCATGCCCAGGTCATAATTTGATAGTGAGCAAGCAAAATCAATGAGCCTCATTTGTGGGGGCCAGAGGATCACCTGATAAAAGTAGGGGAAGGGGCTTAAATGTTAATTTCAAAATTTAGATGAGATCAATTTGATTTGTGACTCAAGAACCAGCTTTTCATGATGCCATTTAATTCTATCCTATGACACCTAAATATTTCAGAACTTTAAAGTTCTGTAAACATACATATTTGCAAATAATTGTGATATCAGATATGAAATAAGGTTTTGTTGGTGGTGGTGTTTGTTTCCCCGAGGGTAAAATTCTTAAGATGAATTCAAGCGTTTGATACACATAGTGTATTTACATGCTGAATCACACTGGGATATAAATCTAAAACAATAACTTTTTATAAATACATATCCATTGAGAAAACAGATGCTTCTGCCATCCAACCTGATCTGTTTCTTTTATTAAATGCAGACAGTTGCAGGTTAGACTTCCATGTAATTTGTTTTTGGGGAATGTTTTAATCTAGATGCATAAAGCCAAATTGCTCAAGTTCACTCATTTATATGGAGTGTAGTTTACTGTGTAAGTGCTTTTTTGGCTCAGTGTGTCTCCTTTTCTGGCACCTAGACTGATGCCTTATCGGTGTCCTAGGTGCCAGGGAGCCTGGGAAATGTAGTTCTCTAGGGTGTTTCACTTGGCATTAGGTGTCTTGGATAATACTTATCCCATCAGTCCTTGTAGCTGATCCAAGAAGGGTTCACTTACCCCTATATAGTATCTATCCTTTCTGCTTCCCTGATCGTTTAGGCATGTATCCATATTATACACATATGCCTGCAGTTTCTTTACAGTTTGTAGTGCTTGGTTTAAACTGGTACAATAACCAAGACCATTGCATTTCATTTGGGGTTGCAGTAAATGTACTTATTACTGTACATATTGAAAGAGAAGTTTATGTTGTTGTAAAGTTGGTGTGATGTGGTTTCCTTGCTGTTGTTGACCATGGAGAGAAGCCCATTATGAGGGTTCATTAAGCCTCCAGGGGGAGATGATGGTGACGAGTAATGTTATTTCTATACTGCCCCTTAACCAAAGCTCTCTGGATAGTTTACCAAAATTAGTAGTACAAAATGCAAATGCAATTACAAGTATCACAGCATTTCACTACAGAAACTTTTTAAAAATGTAAACAAGTGAAACACATTAATACAGCAAGATCTCTTACATACACCCTCCCCTTCGATATTAACAACTTTGGTTAGGCTTCCTGGAAAACAAAGTGAATTCTTTCCAAAGCTTCTGAACCCTTAAAATTTCTTTCACACATTTGGTGGCAAGTTACCCTTGCTGTACCATTCCAGTCTTCTATAAACCAGAAGGAGCTTTGAGGCCCACAGGTGGCAGATCCCTTATTCTCCTTAGTTTGCTCTTCATTAAAACCGGGGGGGGGGGGGCTTCATGTTCTGCCCCCTACTCATTTTCTTTGCAGTGTGTGGCACTTATACCCATTCTTTGACTTGACCTCTCCTGCCCTTTTGTATCTTGGCACTAGCAAGGCACTGGGTCTTTGGCAGAAAGCTGTCAGAAGTGGAAGGGGGAATCTTTTGTTTCAAATACTGCCAGCTCTTGCCTCAATGTAGAACAGTTTGTTCTGTGAAAAGAATGAGCCAGTTCAGTGAGCAGGAGAACATACAGCCATAAACCAGCATATTGAGAAAGTTAAAAAAAAAAGGCCTTTTTGAAGCTGTCTTGAAGCCATGTTCTAAGGAAGCTGAGAAGAAAAATAATCTGTGTTTTCTAACAGGACTTTTTGTTTTGGCACATTGGTATTTCCACAGGGTCAGGACTTTTTAAAATCTTACATGGACATGCAGGACATAGGAAAGAAGTTGTATGTGCAAAATAAGAACTGACTCCTCCTGACCTGACCTGTGCTCCATTGGAACATTTTGTAATGGTATTTAAAGCTTTCTTACCTGGGGTCCACCAAGCTTCCGTCTCATTCCTCCCAGTCCTTTGTGGCCTAATATAGACAAAGTGGGCAATTCATGAATACCCACAAATAATTTGTTTTCTTTTTTGCTGCTAAAATGCAACTAATTTCAATGGATTTGACAATGAACATTTTCATTACCTCTTAGGAAATTACTGGCATGGAGACTCCAGGTTAGGGAACTTTCCAAGGAGTATCTTAACAGTGGCTACCAGTTTTGAATTCAGATATGCTAAACTTGCTAAATTTCTTACCTATGACATTTACTTGCTGAGGGGCATGCTTGTCCTGGAAGGAGGCTGCTTGTAATAGTATTTGCATTTGTGAATTTTTAAAAATCTCATTTAAGTAGTGCTTAATAATTTGTGGTAATAGCACATAATGATCATTCTAGACTGTTGTTGTTGCTTAGTTTGAACACTATAAACCTCTTGATATTGAAAAAGTATGACCAGCATTTCTCTTTAATACAGGAGATGTTTGTAGCAGGTGTTATAAGCTTTTTTTTAACCCTCTGCCTCCCCCCCCCCCCCCAGCACCACCACAATGGGGAGAAGAGGTGGAAATTTCAGGTGGAAATCAGGAGGAAAAAATAAATTCCCCCCTCTCAAATTGCCACAGCCTTGATCTGAATCAGGCCCGTATGCGTGTACACTAAAGTAAACAAGTTTGTCGTGATTAGCGAAACATTACTTTGGCCCTCAGAAGTGTTTGTTGATCCAGTTTAGCAACCTTGTATCTGGATATAGTCTGGGAGGGTTCATTACTGAATAAAAAGGACAATAGCAAATGCTATAGCATACTAATGCTGTAACATTATAATAAGTAGCAATGGCTAGTGTGAATGGTGGTAAAGAAGGCTGGCTTGTATGGGGATACTGGGCCATAATTTAGTTATTGACTCATTATACTTATTTCTTTCTTTCAGGATGCAAATCCTGCCAAAGTGGCTTATGTGCAAATCACATAATATTAATTAAACTGCAAACTTAACCTGGTAACAAGATCCTTCTCACAGTGCAGTTGACTCTGAGGGCAGGAAGGAGACTGTGCAGTGAAAGCAGGTTCTTTTGTATTGTTCTTACCATCAGCACTAAGATAAAATTATAGATCCACACAAATTGAAAAGAAAGTGAAAAGTAGCAGGAGGTTTGCTACTTTGTATTCTAGAGAAAAGGCTTTGCTTTAGAATGAGTTCAAGAACAAACATGTTTACAAAAGTAAGTAGAGGTAAGTGGCTTCTAAATATGCATGGCTTGCTGCAGCTAAGCTTCAGATACCTCTCTGAGCAGGTCTGTGAAATCGATCCAGACAAAAATCACTTGTTCTGCGCCAGTTTGGAAAAAGAACGTTGTTATTCACTCAGTGGGTCTCAGCCCATATAATGTCCAATCATTTTGAAAGCTGGGCAACATCTACAAAGTACAATTGAATGATGGGCATAAGAGAGCCATTGTCAACAGTGATGGAGAGTGTAGTGCGGTTTTACAGTCTGACATTGCTATAGCTCCACAGTTTGTATAACACTAAATGAGCACGTTTTTAAAATGTTCAAACCTATTTCCACATATATTAGTTCAGTAATCTTTAAAAGTAATTATGTAAGAGGGTAATCCTTTGCAGAGAAGGAATGAATCTGTGTGGTACCATGGTCAAGGTTAGACTGGCGCACCAGAGATCCAGATTCTAGTCCCTTTCTGGCCAAGAAGCTCATGGGGTGACTCTGGGCCAGTCATGAACTCTCGGACTAACCTACCTCATAGAGTTATTTTCAGGACAAAATGGAGGAAGAAGATTATGTAAGCCACCTTTGGTTCCTTGCAGGAAAAAGGTAAATGTATTAAATAAAATGAAATAAAAATCCCATGCAAACGTCTAGTGAAAGGCACAAAGATCAAAGGATGGAGGGACAAAGACCACTGCTACTCCTCTTTCTGCTCTGCTGGCTTCAGCTTGCAGGGTGCAGGGATCTGCGTGACCACTGAACTGAGGGGCTTCTGAACAGTCAGGGTTCCACCCGAGGCAGTCTTCTCCTCTGTAATGCCACACAGATGTAAACTGTGCCAGTTTTACTATCCCTATCATACAAACAGAATATTAGTTAGGAGAGCCTGAAGGCTGGGGTATGCTGCGAGCTTGAGGGGGGCGGGTTCCCTCTAAAGCTAATTAAGAGTATTAGACTAAAGGTATTAGACTAACAAAGACATTAGTATGGCGGTGGCGGGGGGGGGGGGCATTCTTGAAACTAGCTCACTCCTAACACTCCGTTCTTATGGGAGTGGCAGACATGGCCAGATTCTTTTTCTGCTTGTAATACTGGCTTTCATGTGTAAGAAGAATAAGAGAAAATTGGTATGTGGTACAGGAAGGCCTCATTTTTCTAAGTAGACAAAATGAGAGAAGAAGCAAAATATACAAGTGAACTTGTTTTCAAAAGATGATGCAGCCCTCGTAACCTCAAAAGTTGTTGGATAGAATCTTACACAATGCCCATGGTAAACAATTGTGTAGTTCTGTTAGGGGAGTCCCTTCATTGGCTTGTTTTTTTCTCCACTTCTCACCTGTCTAATTTCTGGGCTATTCAAATGAGTTAATTTCTGATAGAAGATTGTTATTTAAATAAGGAAGAAGACCCCTCTCTGAGTTTTTCTGGGTACCAAGGACAGACCTTTGTTTGGACCTCAACATTTCATTTTTCTCCCTCTGGCCTGAATTAGCAAGAAGTCTTCAATTCTTAGCCACCTAATCACCCGGACAACTTACTCACTGTGCTGATGGGATGTTAATTAAGCTGGCTGGTGGAATGGCCACACAGTGTTGGCAGGGTCTAATTATCAATGCAAAACAAATGTTGATGACTCTCTTGCTAGAAGCAGAATATGAAGTTACTTGGATGTGAGTGTGCAAAGCCTCATGCATAGGCATGTTTGGCTTGTCTTTCTGTAGATGAGCCAGATAAATTAACCATGGTTTGTACTTGAGTTATTTCTATGGCTTGCAAAAGATCATGTAACATAAACCAAACTGTATGGGCAGCATGCACCAGCAATTCAGAACTTTTATAAGATTAGGGATTATTGTTGCATAAGAACTGGTCCAATAAGAGTAATTCATCAGAACTTGTCTATGGCAAAGCTAAAGTCTTTGATTATGTCTTATTAAGATGTTATCATTATTTATGATGAATGTCAATTTAAGTGTGGTAGTGGCCTCTGAAAAATAACACCTGCCATTTTAGAATTACATCCCATTGGCACTTTTGAAGCAGAATGTGCTGACAGCAAGCACTTAACTATTAATCCAGTGTTGCTTTAAAGTACTATATGCAGTGCTTGTTGGCATTTATTGGGTACATCCATGCACTGTAGCTGTGATTGGCATGTGTGGATTTGGAATGCTTTCAAAGCTATATTCAAAACATAAGATGGGGAGGGATCTGATGAGTGGCATCCATTATGTTTATCCAGGTGTAGTAACATCCAGCGAGACAGTGATTTTTCACCAGCAGCTTACTAGTTAAGAAACTCATCCTATCATAAATGCATTTGCTATACTACTTCAGTATGCAGATGGGGGGATCACAAGACTGAATACTTCTCTCAAATTAAAACATACACAAAATGTTCACATGCACAGAAAATTTTCACATAAAGGGTTGTGGCCTAGTATTTTCCCATTGTGATAGTTTTCAGCATGAAGGGTTTTGTTTTGTAAAGTGCCATGAACCTGGTCAGTCTTATATAGCATTGCCCATGCAGTAATGAACCTGGGGGAATCTACACTAGGGATGTGCAAGGGTGTGTTGGGAATTCATCTGATTCCCTGGCTTGCTCCCTGGACTTTGATCCACTTTGTGGAGGCCCAGAGTTCAAGTTCCTGGTGAGTGTGTCCAGTGGTCACAGGGTTCTCACTGAGAATCAAGCCCCATGCATTATGTTACCAACATCCACACACACACACCAGAGCAGCTGGTCAAAGAGTGGTTGCTCCTCACACCAAAGAAGGGTGATCTTGGGGCACTTGGTTGTCGTGTGTCCCCCACAACTGGTAGCAGCACCTGCTCACATGCCAGAGAAGCCACTCAGATTGTGGCCATGGGGTGCTCAAGAAGGATGGTTGTGGGGTGCTCAGCTGTGGGCACGTTCCAGGAAAGCGGTCCCCCAACCACTGGGCAGACAGCATCGCTCTTCTGTGCCACATACAGCTTCACCTTAGGCTGCTGCTGCTGCTGACATGGAAGAAGGTTGTCAAGCACAGGAAGTTCATGGGACAGATTCTGATAGGATTCTTCCCATCCCGATCTACACCATCCATTTTTACCACCATCGAAATGCTGGAGTTACTGGCACATTACATGACATTCACCGGCCTCCCAGTGATTGTTTTGTCTGGATTTCTTCTGACCTCTTAGGTCACAACTTTGTATGTATTTTTATATTTTAAATATAGATATTCTGATGTTGTTGTTAGTCACGAAGTTGTGTCCGAACCATCACGACCCCATGGACAACATTCCTCCAGGCCTTCCCGTCCTTCATCATCCCCCGGAGTCCACTTAAGCTCACACCAACTGCTTCAGTGACTCCATCTAGCCACCTCATCCTCTGCCCTCCCCTTCTTTTGCCATCTATTATTCCCAGCATTAGGCTCTTCTTCAGGGAGTCTTTCCTTCTCATTAGGTGGCCAAAGTATACACATATAAAACACCCACTCACCAAGAAAATCTTTTTTCCTGGAATATATGTCTCTGTGTACTAAAATTCTGGAACTGCTCTAGAGCCTGGAGCAGTGCTTTCAGTTGTCTGGTGGGCTTCAGGGGGCAAGGACAGCAAATAGCTTGTGGTGGCTTTGGGAAAACAGCAACTTGGAGATCCTTGAGTTGCTCTCCTGCCTCCCTTGTTCCACCTTACGACTTTTGTCTTCCTCTGATTGCAAATGCCTCTTCATCTCTCCTTTGAAAAAGATTATTTGAGGTGCCTTTGCAAGCTTTCCTGGTTGTCTCTTTTGTTCTCTTGCTCAACTTGAAATCCATGTCTGCTCAAAGGGATATCAGATTATCTTCAATGGCCTCACCCACCATTATATCCCCTTGACTTCCATGGATCTAACATGTGGGAAAGTCTGCACAGGAAAGGGCTGTATGTGCTTGCTTTTGGGTGGGAGGGAATGGGAGTGCTGGTCCCACTGGCTTCACTTTGTGGAGGTAGGGAGGACAATAGCAAGCAACAGCACATTTTTTGTCTTTTTTTGCAAGTCCTGCAGTGCTTTTGCAGCAAGCACTGTTATTTTGTTTTCCTTTTAAAAAGTACCTCTGCTCTTTCGCTCCTTTGCATGGCTAACTAAGATTAAAAACCAAACACAGCAAAGGAACCTTAAAATGCCATTTTGTTGTGCACATCCTCTTTCCACTCCTTCCACTTCTCCCTCAATTCCATTTGTATGTGACACACCCTTGGGCTTTCAATTGTACTGTATTCATCAGCATGTGCGCCAGTTGTGAGAGATGCATTTTGCATAGGTATTGCGACTGTGTTTTCCCATAAATGGAAAGAGCTGTAGCATAGATCTCCATCCATTTTTATATGGCATATGCATCCGTTGTTCTGTAGAGAGTCTATACATTGCTCACAACATTGGGGTTCCTCACTAAGAAAATCAGTAATGGCAAACAAGCTTTCTGAAATGTAGCTTGACCAATAACCATCATTTCTGATGTTTCTCTGCAATATGCAGTTGCAGCAGAACATTGGACATGATCTTCTAGAATGCATTTTCAACATATATGGAACAATGGCTTAAGGGGTTTGTTTGCAGCTCCAGGTGAACTGGGAGAATGAAAATCCGCCATAAAATCTTTCTGAAATGCAGACAAATCCATGTGGAACAGGTTCTCCATTAGGGTAGGACTTGGGGAAACAATTGTATTAGAGAATATTGAACAAGCCAGCTGCAACATTTTTATCCAGGCATGTAGCGGTAATGTAAGTGTGTCCATATGATTCCAGTTCATACGTGCTCCAGAACATTCTGTTTTCAAACTACTTTGGCTGTTCCTGGAGCCATAGCTTGAAGATGGTGAAGATCACTGCCCTAAACTATATTGTTAAAATGAAAAATTCAGATGCTGGGGTAGCCAAGAATGAATTGTAATTGGAAAGGTGGAGTTCAGTTCTGGTACTAAAAAAATTCCTGCGTTTTAATCCTTCAGTTCTGCCATTTGCACTTAGTTCCTGTTGGTGGCATATGGGATTCTGATTTTTTAAAATGAGTAGAAAAATAAAGAGGACTTGCAAGACTGAAGTCTGCCCTGATTCAGACAGCAAGCTAAGGCCATCCTTTTTTCCTGAAATTCTAGTTAAGAACATGACTTGTGTGTCCTCAAATGATTTCTCTGTTTAATTGTTTGCTTTTTTAATCCTTGTTGTAATCTTTGCAAAGTTTTGCTGCCTGTACATTTTTAATAGGGTACCTTGTACATTTTCATAAATGGAATAGATCTCTTTTCTTGGTTACATTATGATTAATTAGTGGCAGATAATACAAACTGGAGAATGTGTGGGTGTCCCCATGTTTTCTTTAATTAGATATTGTTCACAGGGTATACTTGTCACAGTTTGTTAAATGTTAAGGTCAAGAGGAATTGCTTACCCAAGACGATTGCCCTACTTTTTGTGTGCTACTTTAACTTTAATTAACTTACTGCATTAAAGCAGATGATGCAGCTTCCTTGGTTGCCAGTGGCAGCATGATGCTGATCCACACTTACACCGCCCATCTCTGGAGAGGTCTTCCACATGCTCGCAGGCATAATCCATTCACAGCTAGCTGTGCTCATACTGGGTGATCACTCTGGAAACCTAAGGAAACTTATCTGGCTCTAAGCAGCCCCTTGGTCAATTGTTTGTGTGTGTGTTTGTGCACATGCACTTGCACTTGCATGCATTAGGTCTGGTCCAGATATATTGTTGCCTAAGGCAGAATAGGAAAAGTGCCCACCCTTCCCAAATCAGGGTGTTTAGTATCCAAGGCTGGACTGGTTATGTTGACATCCAAGACGTAAAATCTCACAAGTACCTCTTCCTGGGGGCGAATTACAACCGTAGTAAATGGAATAACGCTTTGCTACTTTCTCATGGCATCTAGAAATATGTGCTCTCATTCTGCCTAAAGGTAAAGCCAAGCCTTACCTGTGCAGCTAACATGCAGTGATGGTATCATTCAAACTGTCCCCCGAGAGCCAGATGTGGATTGTGGTATTGTCACAAATCTGCAACCTCTGGAGTTGCTGGGCATAAATGAAGCATCTGGAGCTGGGGGGCCTTGATCATGCCAAATAAAGTACAGCTATCCCTTAACTCTTGTTTAGCTTTCCCCACCACAGAGGTGTAGGCAAACTGGTACTGAAAACTGGTACTGGTTCAGATAAAACTGTGTGTTTGACTATCTAAAGAATCCATGTGTTTGCTTTACTAACTAAGTAGGACTTGGGAAGAACCACCCAGAGAGCTTCAGCTGTTTGGGCAATATAGAAATTAATTAATTAAGACTGCCCTTTTAATCTTCTAATTGGAAACACTGGCATTGTCAGACTGAATGTGTTACATTACTGCCCAACCCTACATTAATAACCCCATGAAAACAGACCATGTACCTCTGATCCAGGTGAAAGGGATTGGAATGTGCTTACTCAAGAGCATGCCTGAAACATAACTATAACCATGCATAGATTTGTCTTGTATCTACCCCAGAGCTGTGCTCTCCTCTACTCCTCTATAACTTATAAAGAATAACTTGACTAGCAATAGATGTGAGATAGATATGTGCTCTCTCTGGCAGAGGATAGATGAAAAGATTTAAAACATAATAAAGATGTTAATGCATAATTGATACTAAGTTGTAGAATCCAGGACCTGTTCACAAGTTCAAGATCAGTTTTGTAAGTCATTCTCATGCCTGAAGGATGTGTGAATATCAGTAGACACAAATCTCAAAAGGATGTCTCTGAGCTTCTTGTCTGCTGTCATTGACAAAAGACCATACCTAGTGACTCTGCCTTCTGTTTAATATTTTTGTTTAAAAGTGTTTAAAAAGCAAATAGGAAAATGTCTCAGTTAAAACATTTTAAACAAAACCCCTCTTTCAATTGAAACATTTTGAGGTAGAGACTTAGCCATCTACTGGGCGCTGGACAATCAGCTAGGGAAGGCTTGATTGTACAGGTAGGCATTTAACTGGAACATTGTCCTTATAAAGAGGATGGATCCCATCATGGGAAAGACCCATTTGTGAGTTACCACAACCAGCAAGGCTTCATCCAATGATCTTAGTGAACAAATGGTCTGCATTGGAGAGGCTCATCTGCTAGGTGATGGGGCTGAGGAGTAACTGTGTCCTTTCGTGGACATGGCCAACTTTGAAAGATGTTGCTAACACTGATGTCACAGTGTGTGCAAACATCAGAAGAAGAGTTCAACACATTCAGAGGGCAGCTGGTCAGGATTGTCTGGCATAGGGAATACGGGGTGCTTCATGGTGTTGGAAGGGGCTCATTTGGTGAATGTGATAGTTGGGTTGGAAGGTGGATGTTAACTGGGATTAAAAGTCAATTACTATTGGTGATTTAACTGATTATTGTAATCTGTGGATCTGTGTTACCTCTGGATTAAAGGGTTGAAACTATTTAAAGGTGCCCTTTGGGTTTTGTGTGAGCACATGTGTGTTTGGCATGGATTTAGGTATTCCCTGCTAGGAAAAGGATTCTTATCCTCCTAGCATATAATTTTCAGAAAATCAAATGGCTCTGCCTCAATATAGTAGTTGAATGGATGCAAAGTGACTGTTGTGTTGCTAAATAAGAGGTACAACCCTGATGGAGGCATTAAAAAGCAGAGAATTTTTGTATCTAATTATAGTAATAATTCAAGATGATCCAACTTATTTTTAATGAAACCTTCAAATTAAAAATGAGATGCAGTTTGAAATATTACTGAACAATTGTGATCCTCCTATTATAGGATAACTGCACAGAATAGAAGCTGCTGTAGGTGGTGTGTGTGTTGGTAGGCCAAATTTCCCATACTTGTATTTATATGTTTTAAAGGGTCAGCTATGGCCCCAAATGTATTGGAAGATTAAAAATGACTGATTTGGGGGAAGAAGCTATAGCTCATTCTGCCTCTTATAAATAAAGAAGATTGCAGGTTTGATCCCTGGGACCCCCAGTGAAAAGGATCCCAGGTAACAAGTGCTTGGTAAAGACCACAGAGACTTTGGAAGATTGCAGTCTGTCAAAATAGATGACACTTTGCTAGAGGAACTAGTAATCCAACTTGACATATAACATCTTCATGTGTTTGAGTTCAAATGAATCGAATACATCCTTCATTTTTTAAAGAGAAGCAAAACATCCTAGCCTGCTGCGTAGCAGAACAAGTCATGTTGCTCTCAGGCTTGATTCCCTTACAATTGTACAAGTACACAAGCTCCAGTCTGCCTGGTAATCAAAAACATCCTGTTAAGATTGGTCTTCTCCGAGTACACAGTAACTCAAGTTGCAGATACAAGTCTGCGCCAGGCCCCTGCATGTGCTTATGTAACTGTTCTCGTGGGGAAAGAAATGTACAAACAGTCCCTTCGATTACATTTTGTCTGGAATGTTGTCACCATGCTTAAATTTAAGCTAACTTTACATGAGAGGGCCAAGCAAATATTAACTTTTTCTGGGAATAAGGTCAGGCTGTTACAATATTCTAAATCAAACCGCTCTCTCTCTCTCGCGCTCTCTCTCTCTCTCTTGCTCGCTCGCTCTCTCTTGCTCCCCCCCTCCCAAGTTTAACTGTGTCAAAGCTGAGCTATCCCTCCAAATGCAATTGAGATACAATCTTTTTAACTGTTAGAATCCAGCTATCGTGGGAATGCTAATCCACTTAGGCAATGCTCAGTCTAAGAGTAACTTTGGATGCCCAGTCCAACAACAAATGCAGGGATAAGGTCATAATGGCCTTTAACTTTCATTCCATTTGTACTGTGGAGCCACTTTAAGTGCTCACCAGCAATGGTGGGAGATGCTTTTCTGACATCTGAGAAAGGGAGTATCAGTTAAATGTGGAAGATCCATATAATTAGCCATACCACATGACTGGGTCAATTTGGTTCCAGGTTCATATCTAGAGCAATGGACGGACTACGTATAAGACAGCTTGGTAGTGTTGTGATGGTAGTCCATCATATGGAGCATTACTAATTATCATATGGAAGGTTGATCCCAGAAGAATTATGGGATACTCCCATTTGAGTTAATTGAAACTGCTTCCGTTGTGGGTGGAAAATAATACGTCAAGTCTTCTTATTTTTGAAATGTATACACCAGTACCAAATCCATCTGAAACTCTCTTGAACTCGTTCTTGAAGGTGTATCTAATGCTGCTCATTATGTTCATGTGAACATAGTGTGGAAAGGGAGGAGGGTAAACTAGTATATGGAACCTCTTTGAAATACTTACCTCATGCAAGTAAGTTTTGCTCTGTTATCAATTGTCTTTTTTCTATTACAAATCCACCCGGAAACTTCTCTTTTCCCCCTCAGAGGTACACAAGATTCTATGCTAATATTTCAGCAGAAAACCTGTAGATCAGAATGGGGTACCTCTGGCTCTCCTGATGATAGTGGAATCCAGCTCGTATAATCCCTACCCAACATGGCTAGTTGTCAGGGCTGATGGGTGTTACAGTCCAACAATATCTGGATAAGAACAGATTCTCAACCCTGCTGTAGATCATCATCTAAATTTGGCCTGCATTGTTCAACATAGCAATGCAAGAAACAAGTCAGTAGAATATATTTCTCATTCCTTTTTAAATAAATATATATTTGTGGCCTGCATCTTTCACTGTATTAGATGGTATCCCTGAGACACCAGCTTTTAAAGCTGTTTCAACTGGCATAGCAAGTCATTGAGAGGCTTTGAATATATGTTTCTAAGTGATTTGCATAAGTTTATTATTGGGGCTTTTAAACTTTGCTGCTTGTATACTTTACTTATATTTGATATGATTTATTACTAATAGTTTTTGGCTACCTTGAGTCTAAACACAAAAGCTGAACAGAAGAACTGTGGGACCTCTGCATATTGGCAGATCGCCCCTCTGATGGCACTAAAACTATTTTTACATAGCTCATTTGAGATCGGAGAATGTTATATCTGTGGGCTCAAATTGATGTACCAATTAAAAATTACAAGAGGTACTAGCTGCAGACATATGCTTAACTTTTATTAAATATTATATTGCATTTTAATAAAAATATGTATGTAACTGTTACAGCTGAGTAGGAATTTAACATCAAATATGCCTATGGCGACTTAAATTTTTTCTTATGAATTGCTTTTCCTCCAAACTGTCAGTCCTGCCATGATGTGTGTTCCTCATATCAGTCTCCCTTTAATTCTCTTGCTAACTGTTGATTGAATGTATTTTTTAAAAAATCTTGTATCAGTGTCCCAATCCACTGAACTGAAATGATCTTGTCTCTTATGTAACTGTCACATGATGGGTATGTAATGTATCAGCTGTGGCCAAAAAGTGGATTGGGATCTACTGGTTAATTTGCAATAGATAGGCAAGAGTTTCTAACTCCCAAATGTTTAACCACAGCAACAATAAGCTATTCCCACTGTAAATAAGGCTTTTGGAACCCCTGATTTGTAGTATCTCAGATGGAGATTTGTGCATGTTTAGGCAGGCCATCCCTTGGGTGTGGAAGGTTTTGTTCTGCCTGCTGAACTTGGCTCCTCACCATCCCAACCTCTCTTTTGCAGCTGGCTTTAGTTCGGGTTTTACTAATGACAGTGGTGATCCTGTAAGTCTAACAGCTGACCACACATGTAATATAAAGTTCAGGAGTCAATAGCATGTGGTAATACTAGTATAAGCTTGTGGCACAATGCTTTGCTAATATAGTATTATCTTGTTTCCTCAGATTTGATGGCAAATTTAAGTGGTTCTCCGAACTCTTGATGAACATTTCCTGGGGCATCATGGATTTGCTGGAATTCCCCCTGCAAGGCATTCTTAAAAAGTAATATTTGCTTCCTGAGCTCTGACTATCTTCATTGGTTGCAGTAATGGCCAGCAAAAGGAAATCCACAACGCCCTGTATGATACCGCCCAAGACCTTGGCATTACAGGACTCACAGTCAGTCTCTGTTGGTGTTGATCATGAAGAAACTCAACAACCTGTTACTCCCACCACACTGCCTATTAGTGAAACTGCTGTTAATAGCGATCATAACAGTGGGACGTTGTCCAATGGATATAATGGTATTGTAGATGGTGGGACATACAGATGTACATATTGCCATTTTTACTCTCAAGATGTTAATCAGTTCCTTGGTCACCTTGATTCTGAGCATATAGACTTTAGCAAAGTTCCTTCCTTTGTGTGTGTGCAGTGCAGTTTCCTGGTAAAGAGCCACAAAGAGCTTTCATGTCACAATGCAGAGCACCATGTTGGGGAAACCAGCTTAATCTGGAATGTTGTGAAGCAAGGCAATCATGTCATTGTGGAACAAACCTTTGGAGATACTGGCACTGACAGCTGTCAAGATCTTCTGGGAGATCTACCTGAGGAAGTTCAAGATAGTCAAGCTGAAATTATTATTACTAAAACACCCATTATGAAGATAATGAAAGGAAAACCAGAAGTTAAAAAGATCCACACATTGAAAGAAAATGTATCTAGTAAACCAAACAAGGATCTGGAGACAAAAGGTGGTGAACGGCCATTCACCAATGGATCTGTGCCAGTGAGCCCATCAGTAGCAGGTGCGGTCAAATCAACACCTGTTGTCAATGGCTCAGTAATAGGAAATGTGCCTGTTTTGCAGGCAGGCATCACCCAACTGGTGCAACTGCAACAGCAACCACAAGTTCACCAGCAGCTACCCACATCAAAATCCCTTCCCAAGGTCATGATTCCCTTGAGTAGTATCCCAACATACAATGCAGCAATGGACTCTAACAGCTTCCTGAAAAATTCTTTCCATAAGTTCCCTTACCCTACCAAAGCTGAGCTTTGCTATTTGACTGTTGTGACCAAGTACCCAGAAGAACAGTTGAAGATTTGGTTTACAGCCCAGAGGTTAAAGCAGGGAATCAGTTGGTCACCTGAGGAGATAGAAGATGCACGGAAGAAAATGTTTAATACTGTGATTCAGTCTGTGCCCCAATCCACCATTACAGTGTTGAATACACCTCTAGTTACAAGCCCTGGTGGTGTTCAGCATCTCATTCAGGCCAGTTTGCCTGGACATTCAGTTGGAAAACCTGAAGGAGCAGGTGGTGTTCTAGTCACCCAACCGATAATAGCAAATGGACTTCAAGGAACAACCTCATCTCTTGCCATAGCAGTAACATCCATTCCAAAGACCCAGATTGCTAAGCCACCCACTACTGTTTCAGTTTCTAGTTCTCCATCCACTATGAAGGTAGTCAGTGCTGCTCAGTCTCAGATCACTGCTTGCCCAAATATAACATCACAGGCATTCTTGGATCCCAACTTGTACAAAAATAAGAAGTCTTATGAACAGCTGTCTGCACTAAAAGATAGCTTCTGTAGGAATCAATTCCCTGGTCATGTCGAAGTTGAACGGCTCACAAAAATCACAGGACTTAGTACAAGGGATGTTCGAAAATGGTTTAGTGATAGGAGATACCATTGTAGAAACATTAGAGGCAGCAAACTGATGCCTCTTGGCGATAATACAATAATTATAGATTCTGTACCTGAAATTACCTTCACGTCCTCTCCCAAATCAACCACAGAGTTAACTACCACATCAATACCAACACCTGTTGTTCATGCCTCAATCCGCAATCAGTCATGTCATCATCAGTCCCCTGATTTTTCCACTACCAAGTATAAGGAGAGGGCTCCTGAGCAACTCAGAGCTCTAGAAAGCAGCTTTGCACAAAACTCTTTTCCTCTTGAGGAGGAAGTAGACCGTTTAAGAAGTGAAACGAAAATGACAAGGAGAGAGATTGACAGCTGGTTCTCCGAGCGAAGGAAAAAACAGGCAATCGAAGAAGAGCTGTGCCTAGATGAAGATGCTGTAGATGACTCAGTGGAAGAAGAAGACTCCTCAGATGACTTAAGAACTTCATGTGAGAATGGCTCATTGGATGCAGCCAGCAGGTCTCAAACATCAAGTGAGCGCAAAGTGACCCCTATAAAAATCAACCTTAAGAACTTTAAGGTGACTGAGTCAAATGGCAAAAGTGAGATGCCAGCCTTGTGTGCAGATGTGCTAAGAGGGAGTTCTCCTAGCAAGACACCTGTGCCTCCCAAACCCAAGCTAAGCTTTAAAAAGACTGCTCAGCAAAGACATTTGCTTAAACTGCTCTTTGTACAGTCCCAGCGGCCCACAAATGAACAATATGACCAAATATGTTCTCAGACAGGCCTTCCCAGGGTTGAAGTGATTCGCTGGTTTGGAGATAGCCGTTATGGTTTAAAAAATGGAAACTTGAGGTGGTATCAGAACTATAAACATGGCATCTTTCCTAAAGGTCTAGAAGCTTCTGGTGACACCAGCAAGGATATCCTCCAGGACTATTTCCAAAAGAACAAGGTCCTTTATGAAGATGACCTCCCAGATTTGTGTGAGAGAACTCAAATGACCACTCCACAGGTGAGGCTCTGGTTTGCTGAAAGGCTCGATGAAGAAAGCCGGGCCATATCGGACACAGGTAGCGAAGATCAGTCCTCGAATGCTGGCGAGCCAGCTGGCAGCCAGAAAGGGGCATTTGATGCCTTTTCAGAGGTTTCTGAAAACAGTGAATCGTGGGAGCCTGGAGGCCAAGATGGCAGTTCAGAACTTGAAGGTACAGAGAGTCATCCACCTACAGTTCACTTTGGTAAGCATTTTCATACCTTCCACAAATATTTCTGCTAACAAGATTCTCTCTTTTTAATGTCATGACTCACAGCATCAAAAAGCAGATGATGCTTAATTAGATAATTAGTTTTCCTTCATCATGTTGGGTGCAGGGATTAAGGAAAGGGTACTGAGGTAACCTAACAACTTGCCTTTTGGTCCCAGTCTTGTGATAGTTGCTAAAGATGCAGTTTTAAGATGGAAATTCTTTGCATCCTGTGTGGGGGCCATTGTCACTGGAGACCATCACAATGGCATGTTTTGGTGGATCTCTAACTTGTATGGAAATATGAAGGGCAGTTCCTGTTTGTGACTTCATTATTCTGTCCAGAAGTCTCACTGATTATAGCCTGCTTTGGGCATTCCTCTGGCACCCACAGTGGAACTGAAAAGCGGGGCTGTGCCCACTGGCCCTGCCCCACATCCCTACCATTTGTGTGTTGTAGGGGCATCTGTAGAGGAGACAGGGCAGAAAACGTTAATGCCTTTTGTTAGATTTATTTATCTACTGAGTTTCTATTCCATTCTATATCTAACAAAATCACTGAGTTGTGAACAAAGAAAAATAATCAAGATATAGAATTAAGATGTTTAAAATTGGATTAGGTTAATAAAAAGAAATGGCTGGTCAGTCAGGGGAAGCTTGCCTTAAATTTAAAAAATAACAAATAAAGGCTTTTTCAAAGAACATTATCTTAAATGAAAATAAAAATGTTGTTTTGTTTGAAAGCAAAGCAGCATGGGTGCCTTCCTGAGAAGGAACCAATACACTGAAGGCCCTCTTCTTGAGGGAACTCCCAACAGACTGCAGGTCCATGAGGAGCCACCAAAGATACAGAGAACTTCACCTGGTGATCTCAGTGACTGGGCAGGCTGGTGAGGCAGAAGGTGTTCCCTGCTAGGATATTGCATGCAAAGAACTGCAGATTCGATGGGTGGGTAAATTAACTCATTACATTAGAAATAAAGAGGACAGACAGAGATAGGATGCTTTTATGAAAAGATGAACCCTTTTATTGATCCTTGCAAAAGGAATTTAATATATCTTAATGTGAACTATTATTTTTCTTTAGGTTCCTCTTGCATCAGAGGTAGATAGCATGCAGTCCCTCCACTCCCAGTGCAGTCCCTAAAAAGAGAAAGGTTAAAATATTTTCAAGGGAAAAATATAATCCAGAACATTTATCATGCTTGCAAACTGTATTTGACCCTTTCAATGCTCCATAGGTGCTAAGGAGCCCTAAAAGAGTGAAATGCAACCTGCATATAAGCTCAATTTGACCTTTTTGTCATTCTTGGTGATTCCAATGTAGATCCCATTCTCTCTGTAGCAATTCCCTCCCAACATCTATGTTTCACAAATCACTTTCAGGTCTCCTGTTAGGCTGAAGCTCATGATAGGTGTGGGTAAAGTTGGTGCTCAGGCCTTCCAAAACTGACCGCTCTGCTTTATATTAGCAATAATTGTATTATTTTTTTCCTTTCATGTTCCACTTAAATTAATTCTTAACTGGAAATTTATTTTGAGGATTACTGGAATAAGATGTGGTTTCTTCACGTATTGTATAATGTAATAAAGTCACATTGTTTTGTTTAAAAGTACCATTAAAAAGTGGGGAGGGCAAAAACCAAGGGTTCATTTTTTAAAAGATTAAGCGAGAACTTACTGTTATGTTTAACTGCCTTGTCACAGATGTACATTAAAGGTTTCTGCATGAGATACATTTTTTGAATGAATTGATGAAATGCTGACAGCACCTAACAAAACATCAGTATGAATAGAAACCCAAAGTTAATCAAATTCAAAACATGTTTTTGTTAATTAGGAATGATTACATGAGACAAAACTCATAAGGCCACACAGTATGTTCACTACTGAAAGCAGCAAAATTTAAAAACTCTGAATGCCCAACGTAATAGAAATATTACCATTTTTCATAGTCACTGGTTTTATTCAGCATATCCAAGAGAAAGACTAATAAATAGAAGGGGGGTTGTTTTCAAAGGGTTCTATCCAGACGTAGTTGACATAAGTAGATTCATTGAAATCAGTGGAACTTAAGCTAGTCATGGCTGATATAAGTCTCATTGATTTTCATGGGTCTGTTTTAAATTTTAAAGTCTGGATCAAACCAATTATACATATGCACAGGGTATGCTGGTATGTATGTATGTATTTATACGTACCTACATACACATATTTATAGGCGGCCTATAACGGCCGAGGCATTCCTAGGCAGCTTACAATACATTAAACATATTAAAGCATATAAATGCTTTTAAATAAAACATATTAAAAACCCATTAAACACTAACAAATTAAAACTTCTATAATAACAGCATAAAAAGGGTCTAAGCATTATTTTTTTTTCTAAAAAGGTATGTCTTCGCCTGGCACTGAAAAGAAAATAAAGATGGTGCCAGGCGAATTTCCCTAGGGAGGGAGTTCCAAAGATGGGGAGCAGCAGCGGAAAAGGCCCTTCACCTGGTTGCCGCCCCTCTCATCTCCCTGAGGGATGGCTGTCGTAGAAGGGCCTCCTGAGCTGATCTGAGGGGGTAGGTAGGTATATATGGATGTAGACAGTCCTTCAGATAACTGGGCTCCAAGCCGTTTAGGGCTTTATAGGTCAAGGACATATATTTAAGGACTAACACAAGCAACACAATTTATGACAACTGGATTTTCAACTACAGAACAGGGAAGAGAAGTTGGGGTGTCAAGGGACGAAGCTGAACAGATGTGATATCTGTCCCTAGCCTTCAACTTCGTGAGAATAGTGAATTTTGAGAGAGGAAACAGGAAAGAGGCATGACATTACAGTCTTAATGAGCAACAAGGGAGGGAAGAGTGAATAGTTTGGAAGAACAGGAGGCTTTTGGCTATTTAATGGTAGAAAAGAGGGTGAAGCAAGAATCAAAGGTCAGGGATATAAGGCAAATTACTGTCAGAAAAATAGCTATATCAAGAAAACTTCTTAACTACTCATCATGGGCAGGAACTTTAAAGGCTAGTACTCCATAACCTCCCATCCCAACACAGCTGAGGTCATGGTGACTTTCCACAGCCTTTTCTTGGCCTTTCTTTTCATTCTTACTCATTCTTTTCAGTATTGGAAAATATAATTGTGACATCATTGTGTGTTGCTTTCAGAAATGAACTGAACCAGCACTGCGTCTCTCCTGAAGGATCTGCTGATAACTTTATGAGGACTCGCAGCTGCGGGGCTCAGCCTGAATCTCCGTTGGAAGGTCCTAAGGAAATACGACCACAATGCCAAGCTCTTCTTTTTGCAAAGCACATTAAGATGTTGTGGGGAGGGTGAAAGAGACTGGCCAAGAAGACCTTGGTTTTGTGGGGGAGTCAAGCAGTCTGCTGCTTAATCTAGCACATGAACAGAATGTGGCACAGTGTTGGCAGAATTCTCTCTCTCTCCTAGACAACTCTCTCTCTTTTTTACAACAAACAGGGTTGTTGGTTTTTTTTTTCAATCTTCATATCACTATAGAATCAGCTTCTTAATATCACCAACTGATCTACACACAGTACCTTGCTGTAGAGGCACCGTTCCATTCTTCTTTCATAGAAACGGACTATCATTATCATAATATATTTGGAAATCTTTCAGTGTTTGTTCTCTGAAGGCTTAGTCACTGCCCATATATCCCTTATGTTTTGAGTGACTAGGTTTGGAAATCTAGGCAGTGATCTCTACTTATCAGCAAGGGAGTAAGTCTTACCGGAACCAATGGGAATTTCTTCAAAGTCGGAATAGGGTTATACTGCTTGTGGAGCCAGGGGGCATTTCTCAGATAGAGCTCTGCTGAGGAATATTCCCAGTTCTATGCACAAAACCAGGAAAAGAATATGGCTCACTGGCACTAGTGTTTAAAAGGCATCAAGTTTGTCCTGCGCTGCTGAATACGATCCAGTAACAAGTAAGGCAAAAATCTAGAAAGAAAAATGGGCACTTCAGAGAGGAAATCTTTTGTCATTAATTCTTTAATGACAAAAAATGTGAGGCTTTTCTCCTGCAAAAATCTACAGATACTCTATGTGCAGGGATGGAGTAAATTTTAATCTAGAGTCTTTGTTTTTCCTTCATTTCGTTTAAAGAAAAACACTTATTATTTTTATTAAGACTATAATAAGAAAATGTAATTATTCAGGTAGGTGAGGAAGGTTGCAAATACCATGTTTTGCATAAATCCCACCTTACCTAGTGTTGGACCAGACACACTCTGGGGCTATATGTATGTAAGAATGGCAAATAGTGGGTTAATTAGATCCCATTCATAGGGATGTGCTGCTGGTAACATTTGCCATCTCCCCTGCTGTTTCTTCTGGCCATTTATGAGCAAGATCTCTCTGTCTCTGTCTCTGTCACTGCCTCTCTCTCTTTTTCTGCAGAGCAGGTTTGAGCTATGCAGAATGCATAGTTAATTTTGTATGTTTTAACTGGAGAGTAACTTCTATCTTGGCTTTCTTTCTATTTTGAAAATATTTTATTTAATTATTTTAACAGTATGGAACATTTTAATTTAATATGCTGGAGTTTATTTCTAGTGGTAGGAAATATTTCTTTAACTGGGTCAGTTGGTGGCTCTAAACAACTGTCTTAGTATGAGCACTTAAGGAGGCCTGCTGTTCCATAGAACCAGCTCCAGAATCTTCTCTGAAGATGCTTTCAGATGCCAGCTGTCATATTATGCGCAAGCATTCACTCCCGAGTTTCTTGTCTGGAAAGATTGGTTTGGGAAACACTTTTGATGAGAAACAGAGAACCTCCCTTACACCATCGAAATTCTGTTAGCTTTTAGAGGATTTTGTCCTTTTCAGTTATTCTAGAGGAGGATTACTGCACCTCAAGCCATTTCAGGACTGTGTGTTGCATAAACCCACAGATGCACAGTGTAGCGTTGGCCACACAATTCAGTTTTGTGAGAATCTCAGAGCATAAGTATACATGTTGGGTTGGGTCTAGAATCTGCCCTTTGTGGATGGGTGGGTGGGTGGATGGATGGATGGCCTCCACTTACAGAAGATGCCTATGCCTGATTTTCAGGGATTCCCCTCTAACCTACACAGCACTTCACCCTATTCTGCAGGCATTCCCGGATTTCTTTGTAGCAAAAGAATAGGGAGCCCCTTTCAGCCCATGGGCCAAATCCTGTTTTGGAGAAGTTTGCAGTAGCTTGGCCCAGAGGCAAAATGTCTGAGGCCAAATACCAAAACTGGCAGTGTATTTCAGCTTAAGGTTCTTATTGCCAGCAACTGGTAGATATTTTAACCCCTTAGAATGGGGAAATGCATTGAAAAGCTAGAAAACCACCAAATGAGTGGTGGCTAGGGGAAAGAGAGTGTGGACTTATACAGAACGCCCAAAGGGCTGGATTGGGATCCCAACCCTGAATTTCCCCATCACAGTATATATTTCCACAGGGGCAGGGGTGATGACGCTGGGAGAAAAGAAAGGGAGGTCTCTTTCTACCAGCCCACTTGCCGTGCCCAAATCTGGATCCAAAACTGTGTACTTTTAGGGTATATTTAGTTTTTGCATTTTCTGATTTTACACAGTGCAGCCATGATAGTGCAATATGAACTGAAAGACTGGAGCACTGTCTGCATGTGTAAGGCTAAGCTCTTCCCATTCTACCTCTTTACTGTACAAGAGGAAAGAAACGTTTGTGCAAAATGCACAAGGGTGATCTTGGTACAGAATTTTTCTTTAAAAAATTGCACAGGCACACGTAGCACTGATTATATTAAGCATCAATCCATAAGTTTCTCCTCATCTTTCTACTTCTGCCACAAATTGGATGTTGGGACTTGAGTCTCTCCAGTGCCATATACATAGGCCATCTGTGCTGTCACTCATAGATCTTTCCCTGAAGATGAATTGTGAATCCTCTTTCTGCTATTTACACTGAGATGGAAAAGACTGACCAGCTAACCTGCACAGCTTCAGCCATGCAAACTTGGTCTTAAGACTGAGATTCCCCACAGAACTATTTGCTTTCTTACTGGAGGAGCCCTAAAACCCAGTTGTCAGTTCCACTTTCAGGAATACTTGCCCTAGTCTCTTAGGAAATCGTTGCAAGGAACTGATGATGTAGGCCAGAGCCAGGGCTGCCTATGGTCTATAATGGAGGAAAGAGTTCTGGATCCCAGTAAAGGCTATGCTAGGACAGGTGTTCTCAAGCCTTTTACATCCAAGAGGCCCACAAAATCATGACAGTATGGCATAGTCAGCCAGCAATTGCTGGTAGCATTTCATATTGGTATCTAATTCCTCTTTGAAAGTTGCCAAACAATTTGCTGCAGGCATTTCTTTATAGCAAGAATTCCGTATCAGCTTTCTGCAAGTCAAGTGCAGACAGTGGCTCTGAAAGTATCATTACTTGGCCACCCTGTTTCAGGAAAAATTTGCTGGTCCAGGAGTTCTGTGTTTGCAGCAGGCACCAGGCTTCCTGCCTATCCTAGTGTTGTTGTTGTTGTTATGTACTGTCAAGTCATCTCTAACTTATAGTGACCTTATGAATGAAAGCTCTCCAAAAAGCCATATCCATTTTTAATTTAATTTTAGTTCTTAATTTAGTTTTAATTTTAGTTGTTAAGATTATTTTAAATTATTATTTTTAATTGGGAGGCTGCCAGGCAAAGCACTGTTCTCCAGCAGCATCTGTATATGGGTTCCAAAGAGTAGTTTGATATTTAGAGCTGAAATCAGCAGTTCCACATTTTACTTCGGTTTTTGGGCTAGTTATTTTGGTAAGTCCTTTTTAACCTTTTGGGAATAAGTGTTTTGTAACTGGCCACGCCTGCCAAAGCAGTGTTTTTTTATGAATGAACAAGCCCTTCCATGGCAACCATTCTGTGAAAGTGCCCAGAACAATATCTCAAAATTCCAGTGTTGCCAGCCAATGCAAAAAGGTTAGGGGTATTGTTCTTTTTCTCTTCCTCTCACATGCTTCCTACCCATCTGCCATTTCTTCACCCTCTTCGCCCCTTCATGTATACCACATCCACAACTCCCTGTTTGCTTCTTTCATCACTTCTTCTGCTGCTTTTGGAAACATAGAAACAGAGTCAGTCAGAAGGGGTCTCCCAGGCCATCTAGTCTTACCCCCGGCTCCAGCTGGCTCTGCTCATGACATGCCTACCATTTTACATTCACTTTCTCCTATAACATTCCCCCTCTTACCCGTTCCTCTTTATCCATAGTTATTTAAACTATATTCTTATTGAGTATTATGGAGCATAGGATGCGTGCGTCTTACTCCCTTACCAGTTCTGACTGCCACCCCTGTCTACTCAGCATAGAGGCATGTGGCAGGCTGCACTGAAAGCCTCCGGAAAGTTGGGCCCTACACTTGACCAAGCATTTGAGAAACACCCTGTTAGGAGACTTGGCCTGAAGAGTGTAGCTTCATTTTATAGTAATGCCTTCAGAGAACAAATGCAGGTAAGTGCCAGAGGGTGTAGTCTTCTCAGGAATCTGTGGGCCATTTCTGTTGAAATGGATGGGAATTAAGCAAGAGTTCCCAAATGAAGGAGCAGCCTCAGTCACTTCAGTGGGACTGGCAGGGGGAGAGTTCTTGGCAGACTACACTCTTGTTTTTCTATGTCTCTCAGTACATACAGGTTTGTTTTAAATATACATACACAGTACATATATGCAGTTATTTTACACATAGTCATTACATTAACATTTTTCCATGTACAGCTTGCTGGGTAATTGAAAACCTTGGTTTCTGAGGAGAATGTGGTTTCGTGTACACTTAAAAGGAATGAGAACAAATGTGAAGTAGCTCTTTTGATGGCAGCATGAATGGATTAATTAGGTTGTAACCCTGAACATCCTTACTTAGAAAATAAGGTTTGCTCATATTCCACTTTCATGTAACTCTTGTTGGATCAGGGTGGCTAAGTTTAGCAGCAGATTTATAATTTATATTGTGTGTAGAGATTTCAAAACCTGGAGTTAGAATGGCTGTTGGCAAGTCAGTTTAATCCTGTTTGATTAGATGAGAAAAAGCCACACACAAAATTCACTAGAGCTTGATTTGTGGCAGGGAGAAGTGTCTCTTCAAGGGGTGTTGTGTTCACTTGTGATAAAGGAGTGATGGGCTTTGCTGCTGCTGCATGCAACAATCAAATGCCAACAGCAACTCTGCTCTTACTTTCTCTGTAGTGCAGAATGCACAGCTTTTGAAGCAAAACTTTTGGGGCAAATACGTTGTTGCGAGCCTCTCTTCAGTGGTTTCACAACTGCTTTTCTTGTCACAGGAAACTTTACCACAATTTTACATGGCCCTTCTTCTGTTAAAATCATCCTGAGCTAGAGCCCTCCCCTTCTTTTTCACAGGCACGGGGTGGAGGTTTTGGCTGGGTAAGTAGAGCACATGCTTCGTGCAGAAGTTCAGATCCTAGCAGCTCCAGGTAAGGCTGCTGCCAATCACTGCAGACAACAGAGGGCTAAGTTGTTCAGTGGTTTGTTGCACTCTAAAGCCACTTCCAGATTCGAAGTTGCTTGGTATTTTAATTAATCCTTGTCTGGTTTGGAGCTCTTTCCTACTCCACCCCAGATGAAAGCTAATTTTCCTAGAGACTGAATGTTTGGTGCTAAAAACAAATTAATTGCTAGTCCTTTTGCACTGATTTCTGTCCATGAAGCAGTCTCAATTAAAGCTGGATTTTGTTTTCTTTTAAGAATCAGAATATTTTGTTTTCACTTTGCGTCTTGTAAAGATGCTAGAACACTTTGGTTAGAAATCCAGCTGCATGGCTAGTTTTGGACATGCAAGGTGGTTAGACAAAGCACTTAAGTGTAGGGATATTGGTGTATCAAGTATACTTTATTTATAGGCTGCTAAACTTATTTATCTTGTTAGTCAAGCTGTATTCTACTCCTTTCTCCACATTTCACAAGGTAGGAAGGGAAACTACTGGAATAAGAATCAAAGGATTTCCATCATTTGAATTTGCAAAGAAATTGCTTGGTCTCACTTAAGTTTTTACAGCTGATCTGGCTCATTCTGAACATTCATATTTGTATTACCTTTGCACTTTTCTTCTAGGACAGTGTGCATGAACCTCTGCAGCTCCATTGCACCATCCTTCTATGATAATAGCCCTGTGAGACTCTCCTGGCAGAGAGTTGTGCAGGAATTTGACTCCTGGTCTGCTTAGTTCAAGTTCAGTATCTTACCTACTACACCACACTAGCTCTGAATTTAACATACCTGTACAACAGTCCCAGCTATTTTAATTTGTATCAAAATAACTTGTCTAATTTGTGTAGTAGCTCACCTTTTAAGACTAGTTTCAAATTGCAGAACTGCTACTACCTAATGCTGCTTTTTGTGTCAACAAGGACTTGCATACACTGCATTGCTCAAGCTGTGAGATCAGCTGGTGCTCAGCAGAGACTTTTGGCATGAGACTGACAGTCCATATGGCTGCCTGATCAAATGTGATAGCGCCGCTATATAGCAAGCACCATCTTGGAGTGTTCCTGAATTTGGAACTGGTGTGACACAGTTGATACATATGTGGGGCTTAAGGTATCATTTGTCATAACTTAAAACCTAATCTCCCCTTTAACCTCTCTTCTTGCTCCCTTCCAATATGTTTTTCTTTTCTAAATAGACAGGCATGAAACAGATGAAATGTGGGGATATGGGAAACTTTGCACCAGAATGTAAAATGTTTTCAGATCAGAAGAAAGGATTGGAGTGTATTCAGCTGCAGGCACACAGTGTATCTTCTGTGGTATTTATTAGTCATACTTGAAATCTTAATTTCATCTGGGTTTTTTCCTAGTGAAACTGTGTTTTTTTTTTAATTGAGAGCTGATTGAACCACTCTGTGGAATGGAAGTAGCACTGTAAAACTTATTAATGGGCTGCTACATGGGGCTCACAGACCGAATAAACTCTTGTTTATTCCCTTTGCAAAAGAGCCTCTGGGAATGCCTCCTGTGCGATTTCTATTGAACTGAATCAGATGTGTGCAGGGGGCCATAGTTCAGAAGTAGAGCACATCCTTTGCACATAGAAGTTCCCAGGTTCAGTCCTCAGCATCTCCATTAAAAGGACCGAGTAACAGATGATGTGATAGACCCAGGAAAGCTGCTACCAGTTACAGTGGAAATATGGGGCCAGATAGAACAAAAGCCTGAGAAGACTTAGGACAACAGGCTAGTAGACAAGTTTCTGTGTAAAGGGCTGATTCAGATGTAAAGTTCTTGTATAGGAAAAGACATTGTTTTTATTAACAAGCACAATAGGGATGGATTAATGCTGTTAATAATACACAGTGCATAATGCCTCTCTCAAGTCTTAATATAATTGCTTCTGTGGCATAGCCAGTATGGAAAAGATCCATTTGCTGAGCCTTTCTATGGTACATGCCATCATACATACAGTACCTTCATGTTTGAGAGGGAAACTGGAGAAAGAGGTACTTTCCCCAGAGGAAAGAGGGGAAATGCTCAAATAGGGCTGTTCAGATGTTACAGGGTTTGCTCTAGGCAAAGTCAGGGGCCATACTGCAAACCTGTGGCTTTTGAAATGGGTGCAAAGTAGCCCTCCGGTGTCTTTAAAGTTGTAGGGCCAGTGAAAAGCAAATGCAGCAAGCTGCTTGGAAGAGAGTCCAGGAAGGAGCATCCATACTAGTTCAAGGACACTAACTTTTACCTGGCATAAATTTTTGCATTTGAGGCTCTTTTAATAATGACCAAAGGGTGGAATCCTGATCATGCCGATGAACAGGAAGGGCATGTTCTTATGAAACCGCTCCCATAAGGCCATGCAAGCTACGGAAGTGCTTTTCTGATGTGAAAAGATCTCCAGCAGTCTGTCAGCTCAACAATTACTGCAGCTGGGGCTCCTTCTCCCTTTCATCCTAAACTTTATGTGGCCCTATGTGCTTTATAGTTTAACTCCCAATGAAGTTTTCTCATGGAAGGAGTCCAGCAGATAACTCACATGCCTTGGATAAGCAAGACGTTAGAACATTCACAGATGCTCTTGGATCTTTGATGCTGTCTTCAGGATGCTTTCCTTAAGGATATACAGCTTTGTTGACTTTTCCTCATCCTGTGTAAAAATTCTCTCTCAGAGCAGATTGCCGAGCTCTTCGACTTTCCAAGCCAATGGGAAACTATTGTAAATAGCATCTTTTAATAGACCATAGAATTTTGATTTAACTGCAATGGTCCCTTTTATGTAAGGGTAGCAGTGAGCTAGTACACCAAGCATCTTTTTGTACAATTATTTTTAGGGTAGGGTTAATTTACAAACTATGAAGAAAATTGGGTTCATTTTTGTACTTTTGGTAAAATGTTTGAAGAGGAAAAGGTTGAAGCTGTCAGAGTGGGTAAATGTCTGTTCTCTTTCAGCCAGAGAACTGGTGATCCTGGTCTGATGGTACTTTTTCGGCTATGATGCCACTTCTGCGAAGTGAACTGCAAGTTCCCCTTCATTTTGTATATGTGGCTATGAGCATGGGAAGAGCTTGCCTGTACAGTCTGGTGAAATGAGACCTTTTTGGTTTGTTCTTAAATAAAACAATGAGAGGAAGAAAAGAAAAGCTAAATGTTTTGCATAGCTTCTGAACTTTTTTGGAGGAGGATGAGGGAAGATGGGAGGGATAATAAAAAGGGATAAAATACATACTGCATTGAATTAATCTGTTCTGAAGAACAGTTTACTTCTGAACAGTTACTCTTGTGCTGTTGCTGGATTTAGAGGGTGCATTATGGTCCTTGGTCCATTAAACTCAAAATTCCAACGTGTGAGCATGTTACTAGGTGGAAGAGGAAAACCATCACCTCAGCCACCGGGGTCTTCCACTTAGAGCATCTTTTATTTTCTACAAGCACAACCTAGCTAATTTTGCTTTAACACTGTTACATTTGCTTAAATGTTACACACTGAAGTAAATGGGGCTTGAAGCATACTGAGGAAGCACATCTTGCTGTTTCCTTTAGGGTCTGCTCCAAGGCAGATGTACTGTAACACTGAATTCTTACTTAAGTGATCCTGAATTAGTGTCAATGTTTTAATATACCACACTTCAATAAGAGTGGCCAGCATGCAGCTTTACATCAGAACAAATGGGAAAAAAACACTATAGATATTACAAATCCAAATAATAAAGCAGGACTGAAAACTGGAAAAATCTTAAAAACTCAAGATTAAAACCCATCAGCAGGTCTAGAATCAAGTCTTCAAGGCCTAGGAAAATAGGTCTTTTCCTTTCAGCACCAGGTAAAGCAGACATCACAGATACCTCCCAGGTGAGAACATGGGGCAGCACAGAAACACAGATGGAGACAGGCACTCTAACCTAATCCTAATGGTTAAGACACTTAGGAAAACATTGTCAATCAGTTTATATTGTTTGTGCCTTGAACAAGGATGGCTAGAAATAGGCTTTAGGTTAGCCTTTTCCAACCTGGTGCCTTCTAGATGCATTAGGCTAAAATTTCCAGAATTCCTGATCATTGGCATACTGGCTAGGACTGATGAAATTTGAAGTTTAAAACATCTGGAGGGCACCATGTGGTAGAAAGCTGCTCTAGGGAGAAAAAGTTTAAGGAGTGAAGGAAGAAAAACAAGTTTAGGAAAACAAGCCTGAACTAGAATTTGCCTTATATATACTAATTCATACATTAGAAGGTAATTGTAGCCTTGGAGTTCCAGAGCCCTTTTAGTACACTTGAATGTCTTGCTCTGTAATGAGTTCAGATGTGTTCTAAAAATATAATAAGACACATCTTCATTTTGATTGTCCAGGAATTCATTTACTAAGTGGGCTAGGAGAAGCCATAGCATGCTGTACAACCAACCACATCTGCAAACCCAAGCTGGCAATAACTAACTGCAGTGGGATGGAGAAGCAGCAATCTCAACAGCCCCAGCATCATGTGAACTTAGAGGAAAGGAATGACTTCTGCTGGTATGGAGAGATGATCGGAATACTGCTCAATGTATACTACCTGCACTGTGGCTAGACAAAAGCGCTTTGTGCTGTTTCCCCAGTGACTGCTTCCTTGATCAGCAAGAAGCCTCGTGCATACACTTCAAACTTAAACTTAGCAACAGGTAGTCTAGCAACCCCCCACATGTCCCAGCCAGTTTTACCTTTATTTAACTTTGCAGATATAAACACAGCATAATCAAGATTGTGACAGAGTGAAAATGGATTACATTAATGATGATCATCAGCTGACTTTGTTTCTTTGGTTTGGATGAACCCCAAATGCCATCAAGTGAAATTGACTGGGTTATTTTGCAACCTCCTTGCTAGCTTAATCCAAAACCAACTAGGTTGGGCTTTCTGAGCAATTTATTCCACACCTGTACTGATACCAATTCAGTATTCTGTCCCTTTTCCTGCTGAGTAGAAGTAGGTAATTATAACAAGCCACATACAGCTTGCATATTTATATTTTTAAGCCTCCTCACTTACATTATTTAAGCATCCTCATTTCACTGGCTGGGCTCCACAGCAAATGCAGATTTGATTAATTTTCTACCAGGAAAGGTCATATAAGCCAGGAAAGTACTACCAAAGAACTACTACTCAGGAAAGTATTAACAAAGGTAGGGCTTTGACTCTTGGGCTTCTACCTATCCTTTCCACAGTGATCCACTTAAAACAAAAGACACAGCAGGACACCTGAGATGTACTTGAGGACTTTAATTGTACAGTCATATCCCCCCCCCCCAGCCAACAGTTGCATTCCATACATCTGATAGAGTTAGGCAGGACCATGTTTCTCTTAAGGGAATCAAACATTATATAGTAAATACTACCTTGTATGGTATTTTGCTTTGGAGACAGAAGCATTTTTGCCTCCACTTCTGTCTGGCAACCTAAATAAAAAATATTCAGTCCTGTTGGCAGGGTAGTATCTCTTTTCTAGCAGGCAAAAGGTAGCAATACTCCACTTCTGCTGCCACTGTGGCAACGGACCACGGTACAGCCTGTACTCTTGGTTGCCTGCTTACCGCAGGGTAGCAATGCTTGTCTTCCAGTGGCCCCACGAACACTGGGTAGAGGCTTCCTCAAATATGGAGAACTGTTCTGATGACATGAAGAAGCTTTCTTCCCCAGAATAAGATGTGGTATGGCAAGCTCTCAAGAGCAAGTCGACATTACATCTGTAGCTTTCCTGACTTGGAAACTGGCCAGAACTACAGTGCTTCTCTTTTCAGGAATACTGGCCTTGAGAGTCTGCAGCTGTTGTGTGTTGCAGCATTGCAAATACCCCTAGAACTGTTGTTTTGCCCTGTTACTGTTGGCTGAAATCCAACATAAGGAGAACAAGGACAAATGTAGCTTTCAATGGCAAGAGCTCTACCTCCTGCAGAGCTGGCTTTGGCTCAAATATTCCCACCCCACCCCCAAAGCTGCCCCTTTATATCTCAGTTGTCACTTCTGTAAAGTGGAGCGAAGTATTTGGGTAATTCTGCCTCACGCTTGTCAAAAAGAAAGAAGTGGCTTGACAGTTTCCAGCAGATGGTCTTTTGCACCTAAACCACAGCTAATACAATGGGCGCTCCATGGCTGCACTTAATACTGACATCTTCTTCTGTAAAGACAGGCTCAAAGGCCTTGCATAGTTTGAGATGGCCACTGAGACGAGGCCTGATAAGTCCTACCAGGCTTGTGCTCTAATACCAAAGGAACAATTCTAGTTTCCTTTTGCCACCAAAATCACATGTAGGCATGTAGTGATTAAGGTGTTTATTATTAATTATATATATATTTAAAAATCAGGTCCTCTTAACGGAGTGGAGGAAAGCTGATTTGTTGGGCAGCTCTGAAGATTCCCTCTGTAACTACTGCCCACGAGGAAGAAAAGGGTTGAGGACAGGCTTTTGTGTCCAGTCTCAAGGTGTACACAATCAACATACGTCTATTCTGGTTTGGTGCTGAAGGTCTTCTGGTGGCCAAGGGTGGGGTAGGGGTGAAGGTTTGTTGAGTGTTATGGTGAAGACAATGAAACTGTTGATTCATACATTGATCCTTTAAAAAAATCTCCACTTGAACACCCTTCAGAAGAGAAACTGGAAAAGCTGCCTGAAAGTAGGCCAAAGCAGTGACGTTTCCATAGAAACCAGTTCAGCAATCCATGAGAATCACAAGCACGGGAGGGTGCTTCACAGCAGGCCACGCTGGGCTAGAGGCGGTTGTCTCCATTCACCCGAGTCTTTCGTGGTACCCTGAAGGAGAGGAAAGAAGACAAAAAGAAAGGCTGAAAAGAAGACAACCACCTGGCCAACTGCAAAAACCTCCTAACGTGTTACATTCCCAACTATGGTGGGGAACTTGCTTGACAGCCATGTATCATGAAGCAGCGTTGGCTTCCTTTTCTTTGGAAACTTGTAGAGAGTGGACAGGAGGCCTCCATGAGAACAGAGGTGGCACGTGATAAAACTACAGTCCCCAGTATGGCTCACTGCAATGCCTGCACTTGCACCAACAGGGAGGAACGTTCTTCTGTACATACCAATAAAGACCTCTCTCTGTGTGGGCACAGCTACCTTGTGTGGGGAAGGAACATCTCTTGCGAGCTTAACCCTTACACAGCATCTGTCTTGTGGTGCTCCAGATGTCTTGGGCCTACAATTTCCATGAACCCTCACTATTAAGTATGCTGACTGAGGCTGATAGGGAGTTGCAGGGCAAAACATATGGAGGGCCATAACTTGTCCACTCCTGACTTAAATATTAATTTTATTACTTTTGTGTAATCTCAGCGTACTGCATTCCTGATTAGCGTAAGCTACCTTGCGGGGATAATTTATCCTGAAATCAGTTTAAACATCAATTAAGTAAATACATATACCTGCTCTGGCAAAATACTACAGACAGTAAAGGTAAGCCTATGCCAGTTTCCTATCACTTATTTGCTGAACTTAAGGATCATCTGTATTTTGCTCCAATTTTATCTCTATTCCAAAGTGATACCACCCCTTTCCCAATTTGTCCATATAAGTGCAGGATGACAAGCCTTCCTGCTTTTAAGAAGCACCTTCATAATCAATAGGGACAGGTCTAGGTATCCACTGACCTCACCAGTTCACAACTCCAGTTGCTGGGAGATGTGAATGCAACCCTGTGTTCCCATTATGCAATTTAGTGCAGCGCTAAAATGGAAAGGAGCAGAGACCATTAGCTGGGCTGAATCAAAAGAAATGTTAGGTGTTGGGGAATGGATGGTTTGTGCACATTTCCAAAGAGTGGTCAGTTTGTATTTCTATCTCACTCTATTCCATGGACTCACACCAGCTTACGATAGCTTACTGGAATATTCACAGCTCTGTTCCCAAGAGGCTCACAATGAGAATGGACAACTTTATTCTGATGGGACTGGACAGTACTTGGCAGGCTCATTCATTCATTCATTCATTCATTCATTTGATTGACTGATTGATTGATTTCTATCCCCCGTTTTTCTTATGAACTCAAAGAGGTTTACATCATTCTCTTCCTGCTGCTCTCAATTTTATCCCTACAAAAACCTTGGGAGGTAGGTTGGGCTTAGAGTCTGACTGGCCCAACATCACCCAGTTGGATCCATGGCTAGAACCCCGATCACCTGAGTCTCAGTCCCACACTCCTAACTGCTACTCTAGCAGCTGCACAATGGGTTGGCATTTTCATCAGACTATCCACCAAAAACCCAAAGTATCTTTCGTGGGCATAAGCCCTGCTCAAATTCCATCAGTGTACACTTGAAAATGGTGGTGAGAACAGTGAAATTTCTTCCAACCAAACATATTCCTGAAGCTCCATCATTAGAGATGCTGACATCATGAAAGGCACTTGCATTCTGTACCAGACAAAAGGCAGACACCCCAGCAGAATTAATCCTCCCCTCAAACACGTTGAAATGTCACCTCAGCTCTCTGAATGGATGTTTACCAGAGCGTTTGCAATGGCAGTTCAGGTGCCACTTCCCCCTTCCCACCTCCCACAAATATGACGCATTTTCAAGTCTAGCCCTGGGACAAACATGTCACGGCAATGGTCCCTTATGCTCTGTAATATGTTTAGCTCCTCAATCCCTAAGAGGGACCTGAATGAGATACTGAGGGAACAGAGGCCCACCACATGAGGTCAATTCCAAAATTTTGTTTTCCATACTTGGACAGAATATTGGTCTAAGTAGCCTAAACCAGTGGTAAACAACCTTTTGGGTCTGTCCTGAGCTCAACCACAAAATGGTTACCATGCAAAGCATGGAAAGGACAAATAACCAATTCAAAAGACTAAGGCAGAGGTGAGATCTGATCCTAAACACACACCACTTTTGAATCCATTGGTTTTCAGTTCCAATGGAAACCTACTGACAGCAACCCCAGCTGCTGGTAGGAAATGTGTTGTCTTAAGTTGGGCAAATTGGCAGGCACCCAAAAAGGTGCCAGGCAAGTGAATACAGTAGTGTCAGTGGATGCCATACTGCCCACCCTGTTTCAAATATATCCAGAGCACCACATTCCTATTACACTTGCCTTCTGTCCCGATTGTCAAAGTGGTCTGCTAACTGCTCCTGTGACATCCGGAAATCCTCAAATGGCTGTTGGTATCGGGCTTCAAAGGAGCCTTCTCTGGCTCGGCTGCCCATGAGCTGATTTGGAGAATCTGTTGATCTCTCTCGGAAAGCTGAGGCTCCAAAGGGGCTAATTTCGCCGTTCTCCTGCTTCAAAATGGAAAGTAGCAGAAATCAGTCTTTCAAGACCAGGATATCCCCTCCCTTGGAACACATGCAAGAAGTTTGTAAGCCAGCAGGACCTGTCCTGTTTTCTGGAAGGAGTACAAAAGGGAGTCCTTATGTGAACTTTCCACCTGCAGGACACATGTGGAGATGCACCTAACGTTCAAGGTAATGTGGCAGCTCTTGTTGGTATGATATTCTGGAACTGCCTTGGTTGCTTCCTCTTCCCCTCAGTGTGCACTTGGACACAAAGATATCTAAGTGTTTAGACAGCCACCACAAAAAAGGACTAGGCTAGAGACCATGCAGAAGACCTTCAGTTTCACATTCGCATATTGAAAAAGTATTGCCTCAGGGAAGCCTGAGGAAAGCAATCTTTGGAAAACTTGATCAGAGTATGTTAACATGTACATTTTTGAGAGATATGATGTTTAGAAATGTATAAATATTATTTTAGAATATTTTAAAAAAGAAAACATAAACCAAGTTTGAAGAAATACAATGAAAAGTATCCGAGGGTGAACACACAGAGTGACACTGGTCAGCTTTTGTTAATTCCCAAGCCTTAAGGAGGGCTTCTTAAAAAGCATTTCAAGATCATGTTCATATTTAAAATAACAAAAAAGATCACCCAGCTTAATGAAATAAAGGCAGGTGTTTATGTCACAAGTCAGGTAGCTGAACGTGCAAAAAGGTTAGGAGCACTTTTAAAAAGATGGGCTTTTCAGGAGCACATGCTGGACCAAAGAAACATTGAAAGAGACACCCTGTAGTCCACCCCTTTTGGATCAGGAATTGACTCAGGGGCAGTTCTAAAATGCAATTGACAGAAAGGTTGCTGGTAGGCACTGAGTGCAGATTATTTGGCCTATATAATTACACTTTCTAATGGCAAAGCTGTTATATGTAACTGCAGAACCTGTAAGGAAGTTATCCAGACAGTCCCAGAGCAGAAAGACCTAAAGCTATCTAGAGGCCATCAAGCTTTACCTTCCCGTATTGAGGTAGCAATCACCCTGCCCATGGGACTCTATAGTAGATTAAACTGTATCAAAGCTGAGAGTACAGCTTCTGACTAAACCTAACAGCATGCCTTGAGCAAACAGTGGGGTAAGCATGATTCTCAAAGAGGGCCTTGGTGCCAACAATATGCACCAGTAATTTTCCACTGTTGGCCACCATTGGCTGAATTCACACTGATTCACCCAAATCTTAGGGGCATAGTGGACTTTATTTTTTTAGCACTATGTCCTGCCCAGACTCTACCCTACACAAGACAGTTGGGGATTTTTAATCTGCTTCAAAGACCGTTTCAAAGCTTAGAGGTTCCAGACTTACTTTGCCAGGGATAATGTCTATTTTAACTAGCAAGGAGGCCAATTCAAGATCCTCACTGTAGTTGTTCTTCAAAGGCACAGCCCGGTATCCTAAAAAGGAAACAAAAAGAATTAGGATGGCAGTCTGTTAAATACAGTTACATAGCTATGTGGTGCACTAAACTACCCTATAACACGAAGTGAGAAAACCCAGTTTCTGTGGCTACTATGAATATAAAATATAGGGAAATGCCATCAAGGTGTTTACTTCTGTGAGTGGGGTGGGATAGTCCTGAGGTGTTTCATTTCTTACTGAACAGGGAATGCTTGTCACTATGTATTACTCAGGGAGGGAAGAAGGGAACAGGCTTAAGCGTTTGCAACACGTGGGCAACAGGTTAGAGCCAGTGGTCCATATGGAGAACAGAAGCTGGTGGGTAATTTAAGAGGAAAGAGCAGGGTTGAGTGGGATCCAGGCTTCTTGGATTTCTGAGCCAATTGTAAATAACTGCAGTTGTTTTGGCTTTAAATCCATGACTTCAAAGACCAGCAGTGTTCTTTTCTAATTAAAGGCTGAGGTTATAGTATCCCCACAAGAGATGTCTGTTAGAAGCCACTTGGCACGGCACTGCAGCTATGATAATTTCTAGACTGCCTATTTATTCTGCTCTTGCTGACACTGACAAACACATGCCCTGGCACACCTGTGCATCCCAGCAGATCGGGACGTCTTTCCCACACATACCTGTCTTCAGGCCTCTAACAAGGAATGTTGCCTGAGCTAAGAAGTTCTGGTCACTGAACATGTCCTCTTCATACACCACAAAGCGTAAGAAGGCAAAGTCAGGATTACTGATGTGGAACTGAAATGACTTCTGGGACCAGGCAGGATTCAGGCCATTGTCCACTGTATTAAACAAATAAACAAACAAAAAATCAGCTCTCTTTTCTGGTGTGGGTCTTTTGAAGACGAAGTAGTGCAAGACTTTCAAGAGCAGCTGGCTCAGGCCACAATAAAGCTGTGAAGCCTTGATGGTGTCCCAGGATACTTTTGTCTGCAAATGATTACAGAACAACCCTTTTGCAAATTAATTCCGGAACAACATTTTTCAATATGCTGAATGTTTCACAGTTCTTCTCATGCATTCAGCTCTAAGAAACAGATTACCAGCATTACCAGTGGGGATTCAGGTGCCTGATCCTGCCTAATCTTGGAAGCTAAGCAGGGTCGAGCCTGGTTGAAATCTGGAAGGGTGACTTACATGTTGTGAACTGCCCAGGCAGTATAGAAAAGTAACATAATGTAATAATAAATTGTGAACAGAAACTACGGCAGCCACAGCAGACCTCAGCCTTTCAGTTCTGTTCACATTCCACAGCCTGAGCCCTTGCACTCATCCTGCCAAGTGGCCGTCTGAATAGAAAACGGCTGCACAGAGGAACTGTCAGCTTCTCCCATGAGAAACCTTTTGGACACTTCAAGACTGGTAGTTTTTTCCCCACAAACTGTCTCTCAAACTGCACCCTTTCTAAATTGGTAGGGAAGGTGTGCATTGAAGGGCCCATGCTGGGGAGCAACACCCCTCCTCCTTCAGAGGGCCTTGTGCCCCATGGCCTACCTCACTCAGTGAGCTTTTTCTTTCCAGCTGCAGTTTTCCCAGAAACAGTTCTTCAATTTGGGTGCAAGTGTGTGTGCATTTCAGTACTCATGAAAGCTCCCCAGCTTTTGCTTGTACTGAAAGGGTACACTAACAGCAGCAGCAACTGACTGCTTTTGAGCTAAATATGGAGCTGCTCCTGCATTCCTGCCCCTTAGTCAACCAGCTGCCAGAAACAGAATCTTTTTGCTGTCCCATCATTACAGGATGCACCTGTCAGCTTTCGAGGGATGGGGGAGGCCGCCTCTATGAAGATGCTGCACAGACATATTGCAGCAGAGCGGCTGTATGTATACATAGCACCAGCCTAATGCCGTCTCCCATTATGGAAGAGCAGAGTGGCTCCCCACATAAAAAATGGCTCATAAAAGGGTACAGCATTTCAGTGTGCTGAATGCTCATTGTGTCACTCACCCCTTAAACTGCCTCCCAAATGCTCCCAGGTGTTGCTTTGCCTTACACACTATGACAACGACTGTGAGGTTCTGACTCAGCCAAGTCTATCCCACTGAGTCTATGGGCAAACTGGGGCCAGATCCTAACCACGGCCCATTCAGCTAAGTATGCCATGCAGCACAGCCTGGGAGTGCTCAGCCTTAGCTGAATAACAAGTAGCATTTGACATATTAACTGCCACCACTATGGTTCATCTATTTTTTCTCACTTCATTCCTAAGTTAAAATATTGGACTCCTTCCTGTCTTATTATACCACAGCAGTCAGTGGAAAGACTTATTTCTTCATTTATGTAGGCCAGAGCTTGCTCTAGCGACTGGCCAGGGCAGTATAAACTGGTTCCTTACTGCTGAGGAGGCCAGGACCTACCAGCTTGTTAACAGAGTTCTTCATGAAATGTGCAGGCTTATACTTGTAAGGCAATGCAGGCACTGGATTATCACAACAATTTATGATTCACACAAGGACAATAAAGTGCAATCAGCAATTTAGAACCTTTAGCTTAAAAGAAAATCAGTTAGCACCTAAGCTTGCCTTAAGTTTGCAGGACCATCACAGAAGATGACCAAATTGCACATATGTGAAAGAGCTGGATCGCTGAGTTAACCTTTAGATTCTATTCCCATCCCAATTTTCCTGGACTTTCACAGAGCCAAAAGGACTTTCACAGAGCCATAAATATCTTTCTGTCACCATTCTAAACTCCAGAGACACTTGTTCCAAATACTTTTGTAATGAGATCAAAGCCCCCCAACTCTCTCCCACAAAAAACCACTGAGTGAGTAGGACCTCTTAAATAGTGACCAAGATGGCATAGCTGGATAGAAAAAACCCCCCACAGGGCACAGGATGCAATTTAAAAATAAACATTTGCTTTATTTTCAGAAACTGGAGGTTATGTGGCATTAAAGGCAAAAAGAAAAGAAATGGCAAAAACATGAACACACGGAGAACTACAATGTTATAGACACTACAATAAGTCACTATTTCCAAACAGGGTCTCTTAAATCTCATTTGGGTCCATGAAATTCAATTTGTAACATCTCTTCAGCTTTCTATTCTTATTCTTACTCCTACATTTCTATATCAACCATAGCCAAAGCTCTCTGAATGGTTCACAACATTTAAGTCATCCATCCAAATTTCACCTAGGTCTAACCCTGCTTAGGTTCTAAGATTAGGCGGAATCAGGCACTTCAGGCTATACAGAAGTCTATAGTCTATAAAGCCATTTTCTAGACCCCATATCACTTAATCGTTCCAGTAACAGCCAAAGCACGCCCAGGAGATGGTCCAGTGCCTGGAGACAAAGAGGTTAGAAGAAGCTGGAAGCTATATCATGGTGAAACACACACATGCCAATGGGAACCATTTGGTTTACTTTCTGACTGAAACGTTCCATGAGATTGAAGATTTCTCCCATCACTGACTGTGCGGAAGGATGAATGCTGGGTTTGAAAAACAAGCCAGTGAGGGAGACAACTAACCTAGATGTAAATGAAGCATTAACTTATGCTACATTAATACAGACAGCTACATGGCAGGTTATCTAGTATTTAAAATATGAGTGCCTGCAAAAGACAGATCTTCTAAAATTCAGAGGAATATTATAGCTGTTTATACTGAGCGTGGGTGTGATGGCTCAGGTGTCAGATTGAGGACCAGGAGATCTGGCTTCTAGTCACCACTCAGCCATGATGCATACTGGGGGACTCTGAGCCAGTCACAGGCTTGCAGACCAACCTACTTCACAGGGTTGTTGTTGTGAGGTTAAAATGGAGCTATGTAAGCGGCCTTGAAGAAGAAAGGGCAAAATATCAATGCAATGCAATATTACAACCACAGTTTAGAAATTGGCTTGGGAGAAAATGTGAAGAGATGGCACTTGCTTGGCTAAGAAATCAACCTTTACAAATACAGCTACTTCTCTGCATGTACAATGCTTTCTTTTCTGAAAACTTTTTTTGCCTACAATCTCAGTGCAGACCAAAAATCTGCATCAATTCACTGTTTGGCCCAGCAAAAGGTTTCACCCCTCCAATCCATGTCTTTACTTCTGTTTCAGCTAATGATGTGTGAGGAATCTAGTGCTGGGAATCCATCAGATTTCCTCAGCTCGGCTCCCTGGACTCTGAACGGCTTTCTCTCTGCTCCAAGCTTGCCTTGCACCCAGCATTTGCACATGCATCTTGCAGGAATCAAGTCCAGGGGAGTCCAAGATGCACATGATCACCTGCCTGCCTGCTGTCCATTCAAGCAGAGTTGATTCTACACATGTGGCTTGCAGGCTTTGCATCCTTTGTGCAAAGAATTATGTACTTTGAACAAGGAAGCTGCTAGCATTCCTGAGAATTTGTGGACTTGATCGCAGCTTGGGTCACTTCCTAGCTGGAGCCAAGCATGAGAAAGAAGTGTGGCAAGTGCAAGGGGGCCAGACTCACTAAGCCATCCAAAGTTTTACAGGCTGATTGTTACTCCAGTCTGTAGCTTATATGCTTAGCAGCAAAACAAAAAGCAACCCATTT